>NW_005842153.1:2098533-2188296 GCF_000455745.1 Alligator sinensis | reverse complement strand
GGAGGGGAGGGGTCCCCCAGTGGCCAATCACTGCTGCAGGTGGAAGTACCAGTGACTAAACTGGAAGTGCTGGCAGCAAACCCGGAAGTGACGCTGGCCCTTCTCTCAGGGTGGGGCACAGCCAATCTGTGCTGGAGGTGAGAGAGGTGGATTGGGGGGCTCCCACCTTGGGGGCATTCCAATCCATCTCTCCCACCCTCCAATGGAGGCTGCACAAGCCCCAGATCGAGCTCCCTCCTCTCTTCCCCGCCCCCACATTCTGAAGACAGCACCAGAGCTGGGGAGGTGGTAGAGCTAGGGGAGATTGACTGCAGACAAGCAGCCTCTCTCCCAAGGACCAGTTCTAAAGTGGAACTTGATCACCCCCCACCCCTGACCAAACAGCAAACATTTGTTGGGTTGGGGGGTTCACTGTAACTCATGGCACTTTCCACGAAGCACCATGAGTTACAGTGGGGAGCTACAAATCTGTCAGTGCCCAAAGACTTCTCTTATCTGCTATTGCTTTAATATGCTCAAACTGACTAGCTAAACGATGGTCCAGATCCTCAGATGATGACATTTCAACATATCTTCATTGCTTCTCAAAGGTGTAGAGATAGCAGGAAGAGTGATTATCCAAGACTAACATTTCTTTGGGAGGGCTGAAAAGCTTCATTTTACAGGGCACAATCCTGGTGTTGCCCCTCTCACAGGACATGCCCCCATAGGGGTAGATCATGGCTGTGTGGCCCTCCCACAGGAAACATCTAATCCAAGGAAGACTGCCTCAAAATTCTGCCTCACCTCTTATTAAATACCTATCCACAGTCCTATTGACTTTAATGAAATACTGTAATTTACACCAGATCATGATGTTGGTCCTAAGAGAAAAAGAAAACCAAACAATAAGTTATTCACAAGCAGTTACAACTGAGTTTTTTTTCTGCAGCTTTACAGTGTAGCAGTGCACTATAATGGCACTGCACTACAGGACCACGCTGTAAAAACAAGCTGTATATTATGTTACATAAGAGTATTGCCTGCAGGCACTCTCTGCAGGCAAGGCAATGGCACCATGGAAACTGCTCAAGAACAAAGGCATCTCTCTAATGGCATAAAACACAAGTTGTGAACAACCTAAGTAACAAGCAGCCTACTGAAAGAAAAAAAACTTTGACCTGGATCCATTGACCTAAGCTGAAAGTTTGGCCCTGTTGAAGTCAATATTAAAATGTACTGGCCAATACAAACAGGATACCTCTTCTATTGTTTGATGCTGTAATTATGGGATACAAAGCAAGAATCTGACTTGACAGATATTGATTCTGCATAAGACAGCTTTATTCATCTCTATCTTGATGGGGAAGATAAGTCCAGCATGCAGGATAGTACAAGAATGTGTATTTTCTACATTAGGTACAGTATCACACTAACACTGAAAAAAGAGAATTTAATCAGAGGGGATAAGGTACTAAGACTTAGTGAAGAAAACAAATGTATTCTCTGTTATTATACACAGTAGGCCAGATCTTCATCTAATGCAACCCAGTTTAGTTGTCCTGAGTTACACCAGTTTATACCAGCTAGCTATCCGGTCCATCAAATTCTTATCTAACACTGAGATGGTTTAGACTGTAAAGGTGGCCTATAGATTCAAATTCCATCAGCTTGGAGCTGACCAGCAACATCACTGTTAGGGAAGTGTCACTGATCCATTCTAGATACGATGCAACATTTTTTCTTTGGTTTAACATCTTAATGCATTTACATTTAATTTTGAACACTGCACTTGAAAGTTCTAAACTTACAAAAACCCCTAAAGAATCAAGTGATTACAGTGCATCTGTTTTTATCTGTGCTCTCCCCTTCCCCCTCCCATGAGCCCTAATTATGTTAGGACAATTTAGTGATTTCCTGTACTGTACAAAGAAAGTATCAGAAAATAACTACAATGATATCCAATAACATTTGGATCAGTGTTGTAACCCATAGTAGTATATTATCTATCTTGCCTGCCCTTGTTAATGTTCATTAGTTTTAAATTTCAAGGCCAAATTAATATAAAATTAATTGAACCATGCCTCAGACTTCTCAATTTACACATGCCACATTTCCCATAATATTGAATAGAAGAATGTTCCAACCAATGATTAGATGTTAAGTATTGCCATTTAGGGATGTAAAACTTTATGGTCTGAAATTCCCTGGTCTTGCTCTGCCTTTGTATCCATATCTAAATTTTGATTTAGACATTAACCTAAGTGACATGATTTTTAAATCTTCATCAGCTTGCTTATGAGTTCTATAACACTAGGAACCAGCTTATACTGTATAGCAAAGTTCTACTTCCTTCTATAGATCTTTTAGGCTTTTATTTAAAAGCAGATTGAGGGGCTAAAATAATCTTCTAAGAGGTGTAACTGCCTTTGCTAAATTTTTACTGGATGTACTTTTTATTCTATCATGTTGAATAATCGCTTTCTAAGATTATGCTAGTTACTTCAGTAATATCTCTCAGTTTGTAATCATAGCAGTATGTCTAACACACTGCGAGTTCTATCTTGGAGGTTGGAGAGCTCTACAAGCTGCTCTTTGACCATCTACAGAGGACAGGAAAGTCACTGATGAGCATTTCCCTTTCTTCCTGGCAAAATTACATCTTTTCCTCAATAGACCAGGGATGTTCCAAGACATACTGTAATCATACAAGTGAGTCAGCCTTCTGTGTCCAAGGATATTTGCCAGTTTCTGCTTGACCAACTATAACACAATTTGTACTTGGCCAGGGCTCTATCCTGCCAGCTGCTGAGAGTTCAGTGGGAGTTCAAGATACTCAATACCTCTAGCACCTAGCCTTAATAGACCCCAGTCTCAAATAAGCTTAAGACCTAGAAGGAATAGGTCTCAGGGCAATTTGCCATCTATAATAGTAACAACCTGTCATGAATGCCGTGTGCCCCTACAAACACTACAAATATTTTTTGTTACAAAACTAATTTATATTTAACCTTCTCAACCCTGTGGCTAGTCAAGCCTGGCTCCCCCACAGAATTCCCTATAGATTTTCTCCTTGTGCCATCCAGATGGGAAAACACTGATGCTGTTCAATCACCCTCCACGTACCACAGCACAAGCAGCCCTTTCTGGATGGAAAGATAGACTTCCTTCAAGAACTTAGCATCAAACTAGTGGGGAGGCTGCTTGGGAGAGATGGTTTGCACCTGGCCTACTGTGGCTGATGGATTCTTGTTTTTCCCTGATACTCTGGACATTTCTCCAGAGACTGTTGGAGTTCAGAGATATACAGTGGTGTCCAGATCTGTCTGGAGGTAGTAGCTCTATCTGATCAGCTCTTCTCCTTTCACTTAGTCTAGCCTGCTAATGCCACTTAAATATCAGTAGTTACAGTGGGGTTTAGCTCAAAAGGCTTTGATACCAATTTTTCTTTCAGTTCAGAAAAGCACACCAACATTTAGAAGCTTCTAAATGGATCAAAGTATTTTATAAAGCAGCCTCTCTCATAAGGTTTCTGGTAAACCCAGCTTTCAGACAGGCTATGCCATGAGAACAGCCTTCCCTAAAATGTTTTGTCATTTCAATTCCCATCATGGCCACAAGCATACAGTGCAGAGGTAAGAACAAAACTGTTTTCAACATTCATGGTTTTGAACCTGGCTTCAGACTTTCCTTTAGGTGGTGGTTTGAAAACTCTCTCATTTAGCCTGCTTCTGCTTTTCCTAATTTGTAGCAGGGCTCATCCAGTTGGTAAACTGGCAGAACTGAAGTGGTGATATTTCTAGAGATAAGTAGTGTTCCGTGGCTTCTGTTGGGTCAGTGTGGTCAGCACCGTGCAAGTGAAAGGGGACTACAAAATTTATTTTGCTCCAGGCAGCAAAATAGCTAGGGACAGCCATGCTATGGACAAGTTCCATACTCCTGCTAACACCTGTTTCAACCAGGGCTTGAGAAATTCACGTCTTGGTTCTTGCTACATTTCAAAGGATAGGAGTGTCTATATATGTGTGGAATCAACATAGTAGAGATGCCAGCATAAGTTGTCAGCAAAAGGACTCATGTTTAATGTATTATACCAGTGGCTTTCAACTTGTGGTCCACAGACTATGAAGTCTGCAAAAGAGGACTATGATCACAGACTAAGAGGTCTGCAAAAGATGGCTATGATCAATCAAAAGTATGTGAAAACCCACAATTCAAATGGGTCCACACTTCCATCAACATTTTTAGGGGTCTGCAAATGAAAAAATGTTGAAAACCACTGTATCATGCAATTATAGTAATTATATACTGTAATATGAATTGTATTCCCAACTTCTGATGGGAAGCCAGAGCTATAGCTTCTTACTGTATTTTCTTGCATATAAGTTGCTCCTTTCCCCTGCCCAAATCAGTTGGGGAAAATTGGAGTGCATACTATGTGCAAAGAAAAGGTTTCCCATAGATCTGGCCACTTGGCATTGAGGGTGGGGTGTGGAGTAGCGGCAGCATTAATTTCCATAGCTCAGGGAGCCCTGGCAATTAATACTGCTCTTCTCATCCCCTGTCCCTCCAAATGTCTGAATCCAGGGGGAGCCCTCTGCCCCAACAACATGCCACACTGAGCTGGCATGCAGGGTTGACTTGTGGCTGGACCCCACACACTGGCTCAGGATCCATGTTCAGGGTTGGACCCAGCATGCTGAGTCCATGATCTCACACTGGCTGTGGGTCTGCATGCTGGGTTTGACCTGGGACGGCTCAACTGCCAGTGTACAGGGTTGGAATTGCTGTAGAGCCTCAGCACTGCCATGGTCAGATTGGGCCTGGCCCCACTGCTGGGCCCCAGCATTGCCGCAGCCAGTTGGGGCTGGTGTGCGATTCCAAGGCACAGAACATGGCTCCCAGGTTTAGCATGCAGTCCCCAGCTCCTGAAGACCCCAGCCCCAGCATGCAACCCCTGGATTCCAAGCCCCCACCCCAGGGCAGGGCCCCCAGCCTTTAGGTCTGAAAGCCCTAGAGACCCCAGAACTCAGGTACTTAACCATACTTCAAAGTAAGATTTTTATTTTATTTCCTGGGGCTTTTGAAACAAAGGGTGCATGTTATATTCAGGGTCATGTTATAGGCAAAAAATATACAGTATCTGTGTGCTGGCTGATCAGAACACACAGCTACTCTCATCTTCACCTTTATTATTATGCAAATATACTGTTCTCATTCACATGAAGGTAGAAAGAGGTGGTACAGGAACAGCTCGGATTGCTTTCGTTTTCAAATCCTCAGAACAAAGAGTAAGAATGATGCAAGATGTGATTAAAACCCATAAAAAGTCGGTGGGAATCTTAGACAATCTGCCTCAGTGCGTGGGGTATGGGACTGGAATTCAGGATACCTGACTGTCACTGGCCAATAAGTTATTTAATTCACATATCTCAGTTCCCTTATTAGTAAAGAGGGGATGACAATATCTCCTTTGTATAGTGCTTAGCGAGCTCTAGACTAAGATGTCTACATCAGCTCTGATATAGTTAATTTTAGTGCATGGCCAGCAGCTATAGCCTCTCAGTATATACTTGATTCGCATGGGCTAGAGTACAGACATTTAAAAAGTCCAAGCCTGAATTGATTCAATCTTTTCAGGTTAGTCTAACCTGTGTAAATTTAACTGGCAAGCAAGTGGAAGACATTCACTTTTAGTTCCAGAAATGCAGACACACTCCTGCAGTAGCTCAGGCCAGAAGCAGAGGGGAGCTACAGCAAGCCCTCCCTTCCCTTCCACAGTGGCAGAAGAAAGCTGAGCGGGTGCAGTCCCTAGCTCTGATGAGGACTGGGGTGGCTTCCTCCTTTTGATAGTGGTCAACGCTGGGCATTGGGAGTACCTAAGATCCGTCACCACATGAATGCATCTAATATACAAGCATGCAGCTTTATTCTCAGAAGGAAAAAGAGGTTGACAGGCCTAGGAATGGCAAGGTCACTGGAAAGGATCTTAAATCAAATAAGGCTGCAAATGACAGACATTTTCCTATGCATGCACAAATGCTTATATAATCCTCGAAGAAAGTGAATGTTATCAGCAGAGCCCAAGAAACTAATTCTGGGGTTGCAAAAAAGGTCAAACTTCTATAATTCAATTAGGGGACAGTGGAAATAGCTTCTCATTTAGGCTTGTTTCCAGCTTCTATTTGATAATGTCTTAACTATAGCACAATCATCCATATTGTGTCCAACTTACATCCATTCAATGAGGACCTCCAGGTAAGTGAGAGCAGGATTTTGTTCATTATTGGTGTTGTACTTCTGTGGATTTTAAGAGAAATGAAATAAAATAAATTAAAATAAAATATTTACATAGAAAAGCTCTGAAGCCATTTCAGGTAAAACTGTATTTATCTCTAAGGTAACTGAATAAATATTAGGGCCACAAACAGTTCTCAGAAGCAAATAAAGACATATTTTCATATATTTTCCTAAATGTCATGTGTATTCTTTTTGAACCAGAACACATGTTGGAATGGGAGCAACAATGCCAGCTGTCAGGGGTGCAACTCCATCAAAGATTACAATGACAGCAAAGATAAATTTATCAAACTATCTTTTAGTATGTGAACAAGGAAATGTGGTCAAGCATACCTGGGCTCAGGATATCTGAGTTCTTAGCATTCTCCTTGATTACCTATAGCAGGGGTCAGCAACCCCTGGCACACGTGCCGAGCATGGCAGGCAAGGCCATTTTGCTCAGCACGCCACTGCCAGTCCAGGCTCTAAGCAGCTGCTGCCAGCTACGGAGCCCAAGCTACTCTCAGCAGGCAGTTGAGAGGCTGCAAGCCCTGCTGCAAGCAGACCAGGCTCCATGGGCCAGCTGCAGCTGGGAGGCTGCAAACAGCTGCTCTGAGCTCGGTCATGTTGGCACTCCGGCACCTTTCAAGGTAGATTTTGTGGCTTTTTCAGCACTCTGGCCAAAAAGTGTTGGCTGCCCCTGACCTATGGGAAGCAACACGCTAAGGGCAGATACGTTACAATTAATCTGTTTGTCAAACAATAGAATCCCAAATCTGGTAAAATGCTAATGATTCATAGCATCTGATTCAGATTCAGTAGAAAAATAAAAGCCTTGGTCTTCAAAACAGAACATTTATATGAAGCAAACCCCCTTATAAGTAACCTCTTCTTGTGAATGATCCAGCCATGCCTCCATAATCATAACCATTTCCCCTTGTAGGATTTTTGCCATGAAGAACTTGCATGCAATTAGTATAATTAGGGTTTTTTTGGTCAAACAGGTCAAGGTTATGCCTTGGAGAGAAAAAAATCCTTCATGATGCATGATGCCATTAGGCCTGAAAGCATCAGGAATAGGTAACAGTTCTTCTTTCACCTTTGAGGTCAGAAGATTTTTTTTTAAATGTGTCAGGTCCACTTGGCATTCAATCTGGTACCATCTGTCATTTGGAAACCTCTGCTGAAATGCAATAAGTAGCCATTTAGACCAGGGGTGGGCAAAATGTGCCTCGGGGGCCGGATGCAACCCGCCAGGCCGTTCTATCCAGCCTGCGGCACCCCTAAAAAAATTAGAAAATTAATATTAATCTGCCCTGGGCTGCCTGTCATGTGGCCTTTGATGGCTTGCCAAAACTCAGTAAGTGTCCCTCTGCCCAAAATAAATGCCCACCCCTGATTTAGGCAGTCAAGCACATGTCTATCCTAAACATTCAGCTGGGCTCCTTACCTGCCCAAAGACTAATCATACACTTCATTATTGAACCAGTTCCTTGAAAACTAATGGACTGATTCTTACTTATACCAAGGGCCCCTTTACACCATGCTAGTACCATAAAGTGGTATATAAAGTGGTGATCATATAGTTGTATGATAGTAAATATAATCTAACATTTTAAGGCCCTTTTATACAAAAACAGTAGTTTTTCATTACTCTGTATTTCTTTCTAGCTACTTAGACACTTCAGCCACACAATATCATCCTGCCTAAAAAGAGGACAAAGAGCATAATGAAGGGCTAATGTGCCTCTCATCTCCAGCAACTGAAGGAAGGAAGAACTCTGGTTCTGGTAAAGCAGACAATTGAAGAAGAGGTTATACCACAACAGTAAAAAAAACCCCAACAAAACAAACAAACAAAAAACCCCACATCAAGGTCTGGGAATTTTCTCTTTAGATCCTGGCTTTTCCTGACAGATATCCAGCATGTAGTCACCTTGAAGGGAAAGGTGAAACTTTATGTTTAAGGGATTCACAGTTTGAGAAAATGAATGTTGACTATAAAGAAGATTTTGGCATTGACTTCAGTTTCAAGGGGTCTCTCTTACTATGCCTCTTTGTTTCTTCCTGTGAAAGCCTGGAGCAAGGATACCATGGAGATAAGCTGGATATAAAAACCTAGAGAGATAGGTTGAGAAGGTTGGGGAGTTGTCATTCATTTTTCTGAGTGCAGCAGTGTACAAGTGTCTGCCAGTGTCTTCAAGAAACATAAAAAGCAAGTGATATAAAAACAACTGTTATCTTGTAAGGAAAGCTTCCTGACAGTAGAACAAAAGTGAGATTGCTTGGATAAAATTGCTGTTAGACTTGTTCTCACATATACATTGTATCTGAAGATGTGTGTTCTGTCATCAAGTGGCCTGTATGTTGCTGGTACTGCAGAGCTGATGGAAAGAAATAACATATTCCAGAAGAAATAACATTTTCCAAAGTATAACAGGATGCTCCAAAAGCATGGCATTAGTCTGTCAGCTATCACAATAGTTTTTGTACAGTAGGAAGAGACTAGTGGTAAAATACTTTGTCCAAGGTCATGAGGCAGAAAGGAAGGCAAAGTGGTTGTTTAGAAAATAACTGGTTCAGAGGCATGACCTTTTATAAGCAGCAACCTACTTCATCAGATGCCATTTGAAGAGAAACCAGTTTATCATCTTTCTAATAATATACAGTTAGCTTCTATATGCGCTAATCCACTTCTAACATCATTGCCTTACTTCCAAAGGATCTTGATGTGCTTTACCTGTCTGCTTCCAGCATCAGCTAATATGGAAAACAGAGCTGATTTATGAAAGTTGTGTTTGTTCTATTGAAACAGCAAGTCCCCAATGAATATTTTCAACAAGTCTATTTTGGACCGACTAGTTAAACCCACATTTGTTACTCAGTGGGTGCATCTACACATTCATTAATATGCAGTAGCTTCTGTGCCTTTAAAATGTAGTACTTGCTTAATGAGGTCTAAATAAATGCACAGTAATTAGAGTTGCTGTGCAGTAGCGCTGGCAAATGCCTTTTTGGTGACACTACTGCTCAGCAGCCTAATACTGCACAGTAGTGTATTAGCACTGTCCATGCTGTGACATGCTACTGCACAGTGCTGTTAGGCAACAGCATGTCAAGTATCTTGTGTAGACGCACCAAGTACACGTCAATTATTAGTTATTCTGACGTGGACTCCTTTAAAACAATTTAATAAAATTGTAAGTTACTTGAAATATTCTGATCCTTACATATACTGAAAAGGTGAATATCCACAATTAAAAAGAAAACAGAGGAAGTATAAATTGTCCCCAAAAAGCAAAATATTGGTAAAAGAACTGCATTCTTAGGTCCTCTCACAAAGAGGGTCTCCAAGCCAGAACAGTGCCTCTGGTTTGGTCTTCTGATACAAGTAAATGCCCCCATAATTATACAGAACACAGGAAGTGTCCTTGACCAGAGTTATATATGGACTAGTGAGAAAAATAAAATAGGATCCAATATTCAGCTGTTCAAAAGAGTACTGACATTTTTCTATGGTTACCTTTTCCTACTTTTATAAGAGGTCTTGCTTTAACTTCAGGGATAGGTCTCTACTACATCTGTGACACTCACTCAAGTCATCAGCAGGATTCAGATCTGGTAACCATATCAGAAATATTAGCTTGAGCTATAGAACAAATTATTAATTACTGGCAATCAAGGTTCTTTGGGTGAATCTGATATCTTTTATTAGATAAAATAGTTGGAAAACAATTTTAAGCAAGCTTTCGGATTGCTTAAAAATTACAGCCTACACCCCTGTATTACTGGCAATAAATTTGTTAACCTTTAAAGGATCAACCACTAGAGGGTGCTATTAAACACACTTTACCAATTCCAGGGGTATAGGTTGTAGCAGTGATGGTCTAGGGGTATAGGTTGTAGCAGTGATGGTCTAGCAGTGATAGGCAGACTTTTTTGGGAGTAAAGCTGATATATTTTATTTGAGTTGGTCTAATAAAAGATATCAGCTTTACCCAAAGAACTTTACCAATTATACATGTTTCCATGTGATCACATCCCCTGGTTTATGTAAAATTAAAATAATCCATAATCAAGTAAAAAATCCACAATATTTTACTATTTTGCATACTGTACTTACAATTTCAGCTCCCTGAGTTAATCTACCTCTGCTGTGCATGACATTACTAAGCAAGAGAGGTGAATCCATGCTAGGAAAGAAGACATTTTAGAAATGGTGTTTAAATGCACAGTTATTTAAGGATAAATGGAAGAAAAAATACCAAATGTCCTCCTCAATGATAGTTCGGCTCAGTGTTTCAAGAATATTGGGAGATTTGTATAAAGGTCTGATATACCTTTTCAGACCATTAAATCTTTTCCAAGATATCTTGAAAGACAAGAAACACAATATGAACTGTTTAATAAAAACAAAAAACATCAGCCTTGTAACATTAAGAATAGCACTTTATGAGAGACAGATTTGAGTTGATTACTGCTGAAGCCTTGTAAGTCAAATTATTACAGTGGACAAATATTTCTAAGTGTTTGCTACAACACACTAAATGGAAGCATATAATCCTTTAGCTTTAATATGGGATGAGACTAAAAAGTGAAAGTCAAGTGTGACAGCAGAAAGATATAGCTTCTTTCTACAAATCAATAACATTTTTTGGAGCAATCCCCAAGCCCAGGTCTGCCACTAAGGCCCTGCTGCAATAGGCAAATAGGGTGCATTTTTCCTTTGAGGTAGCTGAATCTAATCAGGAGAAAAGGCACTTTAGTTTCATTGTAAGTTAGACTCCTGCAGGGTTGACCTTGATGAGTTGACTTCATGGTAAAATGGAAGTGCCTTGGCTTCACTTCAATTTTACCCTCCTCAGGACAGCTTAGTGTGTTAGCTAAGTTAAGCTAAGTGTGGTGGGTGTGGGGGTGGTGAGGAAACAAAGGTTTTTTTGGGTTTTTTAATAGTCAAGACAATCCTTTACTCTAAGATCCTTAAAATGAAGCCATTTAACATATTAGCCTGCAACTAGGCAGAGACTTTCAATTACATTAGGCTAATTCAGTTGAGCAAACATGATTAAAATACCCTTTTCACCTTTTATGGTTAGGGCCAGTAGATCTGTACTTGTAAGAAGTGGGAATACTCAGCATCTTACAGGACGAGGCTTTAAAATATTCTGAAATAAAAATCCTTGTTTGATGCAGTATTTCATAAAATTCATCCACTTGAGATACTTTCAAAGGGAATTTCCTACCCAGGGACATATCAAGACAACATATGGGCTGTGTCAGCCAACCTGAAAAATAACACAGTTGATCTGATGAAAAAGCCTCAGTAACAAATCCTCACTAATAACAATTTTGCAATCAGAGCATACCACCACGCAGTAAAAGGGAAGACAATCCAGTTCGTTCTTCCAAAGCTGTATCATCTCTACTATTTCAATCTAAGCAAGTTCTTTTTTTTTAGGGTGAACCTCTCCAACATATTTTATAGGAATTACTAAGAGATATCAGTAGGGCAAGCAGAATCTGGCTCTCAGTCAATCAAGTCAACCAAAGGTGTGTCAAGAACCCAAGGAGAAAGCGCAGGGAGACAATTAGTGATATGTCAAGAGTCACTTTTCTTATCAGAGCCATATTTATGAGTACCCAAGGAAGCAAAGAGGAAAGAAAAAAAGCAATGCCCAGCAGGATGAAAAACCAGCAAAAGCTAGCAATTAGGAATGCAAACGTGTATCCACCTTGCTGATCTTCCATATTATAGGTTATGGACAAAGATCCATCTGGAGCTGTTTCAAAACGGCAATGTTTCAAAAGAGCAGCAGCTGTTAAAATCTAACAGTTATCTGTGGCTGACCTGGGAACAATACTGAGGTAGCAAAATCACTCCAACTTCAACCCAAGGATGAACCAATGGTAAAAATAGCACAGATTTGCTACATTTGTGTCATTCCCTGCTGGCCTGCACTCAACAGCTACAAGGTAACAGCTGCTGCCCTTTTTTTAAAGAGGACAACAAAGGTAACACAATCTTCCAGGATATGGAGAAGCCACACTTTTGTAATAGTTTCGCCTTCTTATCATTAGAGACTGGAAGTGAAGAATAGATGCCTATGATTATGTACAAGTACTACAACCAGTATTAGTTCCTTTTCAGTTACCCCATCGGATATGATGACTGCCAGCGTGCTAATAGGGAGAAGACCTCAGCCCTATTAATGTTGAAGAGCTTTCTCTTAGTGTTGATGGTGCTACAGTTTTGCACATATCCACTGGCCCAACAGCTACACAGTATGTACGGTGGTGCATTTGTGTGCTTAGAGTTGTCAGGGATTTCTCTGCTGTTATCACAGACAGGGTTCACAGATTCACAGATGTTTAGGGCTGGAAAGGACCTTGTGAGATCATTGGGTCCAGCCCCCCTGCTCTGGGCAGGAAAGACTGCTGGGGTCAAATAACCCCAGAAAGGTGTGCATCTAGTCTCCTTTTTGAAGATCTTCAGGGTAGATGCCTGCACCACGCCTCCTGGGAGTCTATTCCAGAGTCTGGTTGCACAAATCATGAAGAAGTTTTCCCTTATTTTCATAGATTCATTGATGCTTGGGTCAGAAGGGACCCCAGTAGATTATAGAGTCTGACCCCCTTCCCTGGGCAGGGAAGAGAGTGGTGGGTTTAGATGACCTCAGCCAGGTGCATGTCTAGTCTCCTCTTAAAGGCCCCCAAGGTAGGGTTTGTTTGTTTGGTGGGGGGGGGGGGCATTCAGAAATTCAGCACAGAAATCTTGTCTAACCTTTTCAATATATATATTTCCTTCTCTGGGAAAATCTTCTCTCCTGGGTTCAATAGAAAAGACCCAGAATGCATCATTCTAGCATCTCAGACAGGAGATGAGTCAGCGCTTTTAGAAGATTTCTGGTATCTATAGCTCATGACAAAGATGCATTCAGGGAAGTCTCTGGGGGCATGTGCCCACAGCACAGTGCAGCTTTGTTCGGAGACACCCAAACTAGCTCAGAATAAGATATATTGGGTAGTACTTCTGGGACACAACCTAACTCGGGTATCTCCACATGGCACTGCACTGTGCTAGAAATACTCTAGAATATCTTGAAGGGCAGTGGACTTTTGCAGAGGGGATGTTTAAAATGTTATTTGTTAAGTGGTCGGTTTAGTTAGATCTTTACACAAAGAAACTTCCAAACTCAAGTATGCACTTGACCTTTAAAGGGAATTTATACAGCAATTTTGCCCTCTACTGGCCATAGGCAGCTATTGGAGGTTCTCCTTTGTCCTTCCCAAAGGTTGTGATCACAGCTACAGCGGGCTCGGGTTTGGTAGAAGCTCCTGCACCTCTGCTTTGTAGCAGGCAGATCTGAGTTACAGTAGATCCACTGGCACTGCTGTCCCTCCTCTGGGAACCACCTATGCCCCACTTCTAAGTTTTGAGGCAGTGGTCTCAATCTTTTTAGACTTGAGGCAGCCTTTGCAAAAGCCAGCTCTTAGTTCTCACTCTTTTTTTTTAGCCTACAGAAAAACAGTAGCGCGGTTTTTCTATTGCAAAGGACTCAGAAAGACCATAGCTAGGGATTTCTGTCTAAAATCTCGGTCTTATCTGGTGGATCATGTTTGTAAACCTAACAGTGCTAATATTGTGTGTCACCCTTTGGCACCTCTACCACAGAATCACAGCTCTCAGGCGTGGAGGAAAGCCAGAAAGCCTTAACAGAATTGGATGTTATTGTGTGCGCGATGCAGGCACTCTGCACAGATTCCTCATTTCTGTGCTGCACAGATCCAAACTTATTCCACAGTATTGGGGGATTTCTTTGGCCATGGCATTAGGAGTCAAGTTTTGCCCCTACATCTTGGTCCAAAATAACATTAGAAATGCCGAGTCAGTGCTACACATATGCACAACATATGCAGAAGTGATTCATTATTTTGAGTGTTTGAGACACCTTTAAAGGAGCCTGACAGTCAAAGAATTAAAGCACCTGACCTCTGAAAAATCATCCTGCTTTATGATGTCTGAAATTGGACAATTCAATGGAGTAGCCACTTTTGAAAATCTTGGACCAGGTATCTAAGTGGAAAGTGCTACACAAATATCACTATCAACATTCAGAAATCATAAAAATGGCCCCCAGAGGCTAACTGCAGCATCCACAAAGCATCAGTGTTTGCCTAGCTGGGCACAAGAGTGGTAAGACATAAATAAAGTAAAATGGCAATGATTTTAATCATCCCAAAAGTGGAAAGATGTATCTGATGATCAACACCTGTATTCTTCATACAATTGCAGTTCTTCTCTGTACAAAATCAATGCCACCCAGAATGCAAAGAATATCCACTTCAAATTCCTTTCTAACAATTTCAAAGTATCTCTGCCATTTGGCAGCTCCTTACAGCTGTGGAGCACCTGACCCCAAAAGAAATGCCACTTAATTAAGAGATAAATGAATCACTTTGCATAAAAAACTGCTGTTTATTTAAAAGCATATGGATGCTTTATTTTCCCCCCACCCCCAACTTTCTAACCCTTTCACCATTACATGTCTCTTGCTCTTCTCAAAAAGCCCCATATGCAGGAACACTGTAGACGTGATAAACATGTGTATACCTTGGATCTGGTTACCTTGGTAACAAGCAAAGCTCTCCAGTATCCTTCTGTCTTCATGTCCCCTTGTTTTTCATAGTTTTCAGATACCTTGGGTAATAGATATGCATACTAAGTATGCCAATCAACATTTATTCTAGCAGATAGTAATAGAGTGAATGGCGACAATTAGCTCAGTTCTGCTTGTAAGCTAACACAAATCTACGGGTCCCCAAGAACTTAAAGGAATTGCCAGGCATCTTGGCTGCAAAACATTCAAGTTCAAAAAGTTCAGGTACAATCCAGTATGGTGGTCCAGCCAATAATAGCCATTACTGCATTTTGAAAGCTGAAGCTTTGTAATCCTGTTCCAGTTACAGCTCCATTAGAGAAGGACCCTTTGAGGAGAAGGATTCAATGAGACAATGCATATTATTAGTTTGATTATGTGTGCAGTCAATATCGATAGTTTGCGCTGTGCAAAGGAAGGGGGCAGGGGTACTGCAGCTTTGTGTAAAACAACAAAAGTAATGAATTAAGTAGTGTGTTGGTTCTTGCACTGCTGATTAATGAATAGAAACGTACTTAATTTACATGTACATCATTCACTCGCCCAAAATGAAACACAACAGATTTGATGAGATAAATGCTTAATTTTACAGGTTGCTGAGGCAAAGAAAAATATTAAGTCCTCCCAAGACTTTTCCCCCATGCACTACTGTATGCTGTGCCATATGCTAACATGTTTATGAAGCACAAATAAAAACTATATTTTAAATGGAAGCACATTTTGTCTTTTGTCAGCGTGTCAAAACTAAACATCTAAAAAATGAAGGCAGTACAAAATAAAACATCAATACCATCATTTAAGAGGATTATAAGGAACAGTGAGTTCAGAACAATACAAGATAGGTTAGAAAGCAGCACTCATAAGAGGCTCAGAGTTGTCACAAGTAACATTTCTTTGCTAGCATGTGCTTTGGGTTGTTTTTTTGTACAGAACTTGGCTTTTGATACCTTCAATGGGAATTTACAAGTCTGTAATTCAATGTTTTTTGTTCTCCTTTGACAAGTGGTCTTCATTCAAAAATCAGCTGACCAAACCTCATCTGATTAATCCTCCCAACATTCCTATGAAATACATAGCCTTGATCCCCCCACCCCCCATCTCTTCCCTCCACAGACTTACCAGCTCAGCACTCCCTACATGCGCCACAAGAAAAAATCCTGAGATTTGAGGGTTCTATCTGGAGATCATGAGTCAGAGTTAATTTGACGTGGAAATCGGGAGTCTAGTATTTTTTCTGTGAGAATTGGCATTACTGTTAGTCTAATATAAATAACCAATTAATATGAGCCTAAGTTCTACAGGGTCCATGCAGGCACATTCTCCTTGACCTCAGGCTTGAATGCCAGTATTTTCATTTGACTTGAAGGACTGTGGGAAGGCAATTGGTTTTTCTGGCAACCTTTCAAAATCCAGTTCAAATTCTGGCAAGCTAACTTCATAACATATACTTAAAAATTGAAACACTGATGCAACTAGTAGCATCAGCCTATAAATACATAAAACCCAGAAGTTAGCTACATGGTAGCACTGAAGTACTGGTAAAGGAAGCAGTGTTCATAGAGGAAACCGAAGTAGAGGTAATAAAGAGGGGGAAATAGGCATTGGAAATTTTGGATACAAATGCAACACTAAGATTTAGAGTATTTGCTTCCAACAATTGCACACAACTTAGAAGAGTCCAAAAATGATTATCCCTTCAGGTGGACTCCAAGGGTGTCCGGGAATGCCTGCTTGCCAAAAGGGTGGCGTACGCCCGGTGGAAGGGGGGTGTAATCTCCAAAGAGGAGTATACCTCCTCTGCTCGGGCCTGCAGGCGGGCTGTTAGGAAGGCCAAGGCGGAGATAGAGCTCGGATTAGCGTCCAGGATTAAGGATAACAAAAAGTCCTTTTTCAAATATATTGGGAGGATGAAGAAGGCGCCGGGTAATGTGGGGCCCCTGCAGGATATGCGGGGCAATCTGGTGGTTGCGTCAGAGGATAAAGCGGACCTCTTTAACCAATTCTTCACCTCCGTTTTCTTGTGCAGGGACCGGGACTTCCCTGCTGTGATAGAAGCCGGACGCGAGGGGATCGCCGTCAGACCTCAGGTTGGGGAGGACCGGGTTAGAGAGCTTCTGGAGGGGCTGGACGCGTTCAAGTCAGCGGGTCCGGATGCTCTCCACCCCAGGGTGCTGAGGGAGCTGGCTGGGGTTATTGCAGGGCCCCTGGCACGGCTCTACGAGCGATCGTGGTGCTTGGGCCAGGTGCCAGACGATTGGAAGGTAGCTAATGTGGTCCCCATCTTCAAAAAAGGGAAAAGTTTGTAAAACATTTTGACTACTTCCTGGAAAGGGCTTTCTTCAATATTTTGCGCTGCATTGGAAACACAAAAACCAATAAAATTACCTCCATCTTCCCCCTGCCCAAAAACAGGTGTTTTGTTTTACTCAAAATGTATTTTAGATTGGGGTAGTGACAACAAGTTGATATTTTGGAGGGAGAGGAAACAATTATTTTGACCAATTTCTATCTTAATTTTTAAACCAAAAAAGCAATATTACAAGTCTCACTGTATCAGTTACAATAGACAAAACCCCTAAATTATTCCTATCATATGCCCTTGGGGGGAGGTGGGTAGTGGAGTCCCCCAGGGCTCGGTCCTGGGGCCTGCGCTGTTCAATTTCTTCATCAGCGATCTTGATGTTGGGGTGGAGAGCAACCTGTTTAAATTCGCTGATGACACCAAAATTTGGGGGGAGGTGAGCACGCTAGCAGGGAGAGAGAGATTGCAGAAGGATCTGGATAGGTTACAGGGGTGGGCAGACAGGAACAGGATGCGTTTCAATACGGACAAGTGCAGGGTGCTGCACTTGGGTAGTAGGAACCAGCAGCACACTTATAAGATGGGGAGCTCCCTACTTGAGAGCACGGAGGCGGAAAGGGATCTTGGTGTCATTATTGACTCCAAGATGAACATGGGCCGACAATGCGAGGTCATGGTTGGCAGGGCTAACCGGACCTTGTCGTGCATCCACAGGTGCATCTCGAGTAGAGCCAGGGAGGTGATCCTCCCCCTCTATGCGACGCTGGTCAGGCCGCAGCTGGAGTATTGTGTCCAGTTCTGTGCGCCCCATTTCAGGAGGGATGTGGACAACATGGAGAGGGTCCAGAGGAGGGCCACCCGCATGATCCGGGGACAACAGGGCAGACCCTACAGTGAGAGACTGCGGGACTTGAACCTATTCAGCCTCCACAAGAGAAGGCTGAGGGGGGACCTGGTGACCGTCTATAAACTCACTAGGGGGAACCAGAAGGGTTTGGGGGAGACGCTGTTTCCCCTAGCCCCTGCTGGCATAACAAGGAATAATGGGCACAAGTTGATGGAGAGGAGGTACAGATTGGACATCCGAAAAAACTACTTCACAGTTAGGGCGGCTAGGAGCTGGAACCAACTTCCAAGGGAGGTGGTGCTGGCCCCTACCCTGGGGATCTTTAAGAAGAGGCTGGATACTTACCTGGCTGGACTCATTTGAGTCCCGTTTTTGTTTTTAGGGTGAGTGGTTTTGTTTGTGTTTTTGGGTTGTTCTCCCGCCCTGGCGGGGGGTCGGGCTAGAAGATCTATTAGGTCCCTTCCGACCCTGAAACTATGAAACTATGAAACTATAAGACAGAGTGTACTTAAAACTCAGAGGATTGCATATAAATGCCAATAATGTACAGTGGTGACCTATAAATGAAGTCAGTGGGAATTCTGCCTCTGAAGATGGGAGGATTGGGTTCTAGGGCGTGAATCCATGGATTCAATTTCCAGCTTTTATAGTTAGGAGTGTTCAGTATTTTCTTCTTGTAATTGTAGAATTTTATGATTTTAAATATGCTCTGGGGGTCTTTGGTTCCACCTGAAGTCATAGTATTAGTCAGTGGAAATTCCCTAGGGCAGAGGTTCCCAAACTTTTTCTTATTGTGAACCCCCTTCCAGATTTACCAGCTGCCCGCATACTCCTACAAACATATGCTTTATATTTTAACCCCTTAAATGCCAATTATTATTATAATAAAATTTAAATCTACTATTACACAATTTCTCCTTCGTATCCCCCAGAGATGTCTTGCATACCCCCAGGGATATACGTATCACAGTCTGGGAACCCCTGCCCTGGGGGAAAAGAGGAATTTTAAAACTCTAATTGCTGCAGAATGCACATGCATGGGTACAGCATGAACATTGTCAAACCAAGAATTTTAAAATAAGCATAAGCGATGTGATAAAGGGTAAAAGGACTTTTCTATACTTTAAAGAAGGGGAACAAAAAGGGCATGTTGCATGGCACAAGGTAGTGCTCTGAAGAGATATCCAAGCTAGCTCACACACCTAGAAACAGCATTACAATTGTATTGCCACAGCACCCTGCTTGAGTTAATTTACTTTGAGTGAGCCTTATTAGCCTCAGTGAGGCACTGTGCTAATGTGGCTATAATACTTCAGGTAGCTGACCCAGCTGTAAAAGAGTTACTAAAGATATCTATCTGCACAGCATTGCAATTGTGCAGACCAGAAGTGCCTGCTGATGCATTGAAAGCATGAGTGCTTGCAGGGAGGGTTTGTCTTTCTGTCTAGTGTTGTAGTAGAAGCTGCACTACTACAGTTCTGTATAATTGGCTTACAATTAAAAACAAGAGCCAGTGTTGCATATTTTAAGACTCAGGAGCAAGACTTCTTGAAATCGCTAAATAAAAGTGATATATGAGGATTTGCTGATCTGGAAATGGACACACTTTTTGGTCAGCTCTTGTTTAACCATGGGAATGAAGCATGGGAGAAATATTTCAGAGGCTGAGTTTTTTAAACTGTTTTCAGACAAATTGAAAGAATGATACCTGAAGAACTTGCTTGTGCCTTCTCACAAGGTCAAGGGGATAATGAGCTAAAACATCAGTATTACAGATACAAACTTAAACAACCCAATAAGTATCATAAGAACTAAATAGGGAGAGGCCCTCCCCACCAGTGCTTTTGTCTTTGATCCAAGAGAGTGAATAATCATGGTAGTGTAACTAGGATAGGGCTCACTTGCAGTGGTGTCACAATAGCTGGAAGTTGTCAAAGCCCTTGCGCGATGCAGCTGCCCCTGGTTCATGGCTACCTTGTTATGCCCTGAATATTAGGGTTCCATGCAATTAGTTATAATTGCTTTTGTGGAGAGAAAGATGGGGCCTCATTCTTGGTTGGCGTCTTAGTGCTGTCATAAGCACACACAGTTAACAGACTTTGCTAGGGAGGGAATTGTTCAGCAAATAACTGCTCTATGCATAAGACTTTTCTACCTATAACCTACAAGTAGACACCTGAAAAAGCCTGGAAGCTTTCTAGAGTAAAATATTTTAACAGTACGAAACCTGGATAGGCCTTCTGAAAAAACTAAGCTACCTGGGCAAAGTGGGATGGCTGGAAAACCTGCTGGCATGATGACATCTGCTGAGTCAGAGAATACAAAAACCACAGTTTCTAAAGCAGATGGCCTGTGAGAAATCCTTCATAAAGCATCAGGAACCCTAGAAACCAAATTCTTCTGCCAAGACACTTATCCAGGTGTTTCATACATGGCTAATTCACATTGTTTCATCTCTGGATTATTTTAAAGTAAAGAACCAAGTCACTGTTATTAACATTTGTCTGGTAGCAACACCCAAAGAAAGGCCTCAGTTAGCTCAGTTATTGTCTGATTTCTGCATCTAATAGGAAAGCTGGGTAAGATATGCAAATGGCCTTAAAAACATGCTCAGAACCAACACATGTTTGAAATTACAAAACCTACTGAAAATCATTAACTGGTAAGAATTATGTAAATTCAAGATTTTGCTCCAGGAATAACCATGAACTATGCTCTTTTAACTAAACAAGCTAAGGAGGTTGAAGGATCAGCCAAAAAAAAAGTGAAACCACCCTAAAATTAGATTCCCTTGCAGCATGAGACATTATAGCGACAGTTCTTTTCTGAAACGAGATGTGTTATTTCAGAACAATGGAATAGTAGTATTGTTTACCTTGCAACAACAAAAACAAAACCTTGGAATTGCCCTCTTTGGAGTTTTACCCAGGAGATATACTCTAGATAATTCTAAGTGTTAAGAGTATTAAAGTTATAGACAGTGAAATGTCCCTAATACAAACCAAAGGACAACCTCAGGTAAAGGTTCCAGATAAAGGTTAGAAGGTTCACTCCTAAGTAAGATGAAAATGATGTAAAAGTTTCAGATGTGTGATAGCCCTGATAAGTACGTCTTTATCAGACAGAATTTTCTTCTAGCATAGGACAATAGAGAGATGAGCAAGATATTAACTATTGTGTATTTTTATAAAGACTCAAGCCAGTCTAACAGGTGGCCCATACTTTGTTGGTATATGTTTTGCTGTATCTGAAGGCATAAAAACAAGCACCTCAAGAGGCTACTAGAACTTTACAATGTACTGAAAGCTGCAAAATAAAATGTCCAATATTGGCAAAACCCATTTTCCAGTAAACAGGATTTAAACACAAAACAAAACAAAACCCCCATTATGCCTAGCCCGACAGAATCCTGCTTGTGATGACTTGATACCACTTTTTAAATATCCTAGAACTGTCATGTTGTCTGCTTTCTACCCAATTTTTTTACTTCTTCTATTTTTCCTATGTATTTTTTGTAATCTCTATTTGATCCAGCTATTGCCTCTTCTCCATTCCCCTACGTTTGCGTTATTCCTCTACTTTCTTCAGAGAGACATTTTTACATACTGCTTGGCATGAGGATCAGAGCCACTGGTGGCTCTCAGGCTATACTATGTTGTATGTATAAAGGACCAAAGCTTGTGCCAATGAACAGCTGCATGAACCTACGGGTTAGCATGTATAAATGGGTCCTGCAGCTTGCTGCGTAAGTGATGCCTCCCCTACTCACATAGCCTCCCCTGTTTCCATTGCTCCTTTCCTCTGCTCCCTTCCTCTCTTGATTAGTTTAAAACCACCCCTCCTCTGATAAAACTCTGGTGGTTGGGGGTTTTTTTGTGTGCAAATGTTATATAAAACTTTACCTCCAACACTCTGCCAAGTGGCCTTTGTGGTTCACTTGGCATATCAAAGCACACTAAAAACTCATTACACAGTTCGCACCACGTATCCACATGCCCACACACCCATTTCCATACTTGTACCCCCACCCATTGCCCTCCTCAGAGGGTTTGCCCCTGAAAACTGTGCCAGACCCCTCTCCACCAGATGTGGTCTGTCATTCCTTTCCCATCATCCTCTTCTATCTTCCTGTAGTACCAGTACATTTCACTTAGTCCCATTTTAATACAGTCCTCAACTGTGAGGTCCGAGTGTGTTTATGAGCAGGTTCTTGGGTTTTCACAGTGCATACCTGAAGCAGGATATAAACTGGTTGAAGCAAGCTGTTGGGGTCCCTTGATGTCTGGTCAGGTGCCTGTAGAGAACTGCATTCCTGGTCAGACCTCTGAAACCTGTCACCACCAGGAGGAGCGCATAGATTTTCTTCCACACCTCTCTAGCGTATGGGTAGTCCCAGAAGAGGTGGTCAATTGTTTCTGCCTGCCAGTGGCAGGTCTGCCTTGGGCAGTTGGATGGACCTCTCTGCCCTGTGCTATTTTTCTATGCCCACACAGGGAGTGCCCAGTGGGCTTCCTGCCAGTTCAGGTCTCTGTGCTCCTTCTGCAGGTCCTTGTGGAAGTTTTGCTCCCACACAGCCTATGGGCAATATGGTGCCTCTTACCTTACCACCTCCTGTATCTTATAGTGGTTCACCAGGGTTGCTAGGGTAGCTTTGTGCAGCTTGTATTTCTCTCGAAAGTGCTTGGTGTGGGTACACCATTTTCTCCCCCATGCCCTCATTTATTTTTTCTTTCCTAGGATTATGTGACACTAGAAGCCACTGACAGCTGTGCATTTCAGGTCTTGCGTCATGAAGTGCCACTAGGGAGACTCATTTCTACAGGGCAGTCAAAGTAGACTGATGTCACTACCACACTGTGCATAGCCCAAACACCCACACTGTTCCTTGTAATTTCCTAGTATGAAGAGACCTGTCAAATAATGACAACCTATATTACCCAATGTAATCAAATCTATGGCACAGAAAAAGCTATGAATGTCACTGGTTTTATTTCTGTCAATAGATTTTGCTGATATTTTGGGAATGTACTTCTATTTTTAAAAAAAGTCTTTATCCTTCTGCTTGCAAGTAACTTTTACATTTTATAAATCAATGTGTTAGTGTCTTGTTTCCTCTGCAGTCAGAAACAATGAAACAATGCACAAAGGTGTGACTTTCACTTACATTAATGGAAAAAGAATTTCTAAAGACCAGGATTGATTGTTTATAAGCGTAACTCTTTATATTACTCCATCTGGTACAAAAATCTATGGCCCAAGCCACAGAAATATTATTTATTTAATTTATAGGCTGCCCTTCCCTAAAAAGGGCTCAGGGTAGCTTACAAAGACTATATATAAAATATATATTAATAGAAAAAAAGGCGAAAGATTTATGCGATTTGAAGAGAAACCAGAGCATTACTAAAATGAGAAGGTACAACAAAACAAACTTCCCCAAACCCCACTAAAGGTAATCCATCCACCTTTCATATCTTCCTGCCCAACTCTACCTTGATTCCCAACTTACTTCATAAAAGAAAACAAAATCCCCACTCCTGCCCATACTCCCTCCCATCCCTATCTACTCTTATTCCCCAGCCTCCCCTACTCCCAAGCCATACCTCCCTCTGTGAGCAGGCTCTGGGTGTTCTCAAAACTGCTTCCCCTCAAAAGAAACATATTATTCAATTAGAACAGGCAATACAAAAAAACCCACCCTGTCCCTACTGAAGGGCAATACCAAAGCACTCCCTTGAACATCATCTTTCGGCAGCATCCACCCCAGGCCAGCCTGTAGCCCCTTTCAAAGCCTACAGGCTGGGTAGGTCATTGCTTTACAACTCAGCTGAAAATTACTCCATAAACTTTTATACTGCCAGCCTACAATGAAAAAGCACTTCATGCAATCTGTAAACTTAGTCACAAAAAAAGAATGATTTATGGATCCGGAATTCTGAAACAACAAATCAAAAGATTTTCTTATTTGAATTCCTCGGAGATATACTCACAAAACTTGGTGCCAAATTCTTACTATGGGATTAATTTAGTATATAAAGGCTGTTACATGGAATATGCAAATTTATATAATGGACTGTGTAATTATAGAATATATATTCTTGTGTTATATGCTATATATGTTTATACAAGTTCCATGAAAAAATTAGCAAGCTGAGAAGTAACAGCCTAACACAGTGTAACTTCAACATTTTGACTTGAATTTAATTATATGAGCTGACAAATTATGCATCAGTGTTTTACTGGAAGTTTAATCCTTTTAATGTGCTTTTCCATTGTTATGTAGAGGAAGCAGAGGCCAACCATTTAACGTGACCAATAATACACACTTTCATAGCTTTTTAAAAATAAAAAAGTCAAACAAATATAGTGGATTTCTAAAATATTTTATTTGGTCTTTTTTGTAACCTACCTTATAAAAATGTAATATACAAAAATTGTCAGAAATAAATCTAAGTGTGTAACAAAGCAAGTTTTGTTTAATACATTTTTTTTCCAGAAAGCTTTATCTACAGGCTCAGGAGCAGTAAACATTCAGCCTATTAAAAACAATCTTCGTTGTTGCACTCTTATTATGACGCAAATGTATTGTTGACTCAGATGTATTGTTTTTGACACAAGTGTATTGTTTTTGAGTTCTTCATTACAGTTTATGGTTAAGTTAAAATATCCAGTGCCTACTTAAAAAAAAATCCTTTCACAGAATACAATCAGCCTTGGTTACTCATCTTCAGAGAAGCGGATGTGCTGAGTTGACTGTTGTGCCTTTTCTAGTCTCATTCTTTCAGCTTTGGCAATCAACTGCAAACAAAAAAAAAATTAAAGTAAAAAAGGAAACCTGATTTCCAACGATGGGTTTATGCCCCAGTCATGGTCATGCTATTCATTAATTTACTAAATATCATAGAAGAAAGCAAATATTTAAACAACTAAACTAACTTGTAGATTCTCAATCTCATGATTTCTGTAACCCAAGGGCAGTCCTGATCTGCATTTCTTTAAGCAGTGCACCGGAGCAGTGCATCCAAAATGCAGGCAGACAGGAAGGAAGACAGATTTTCAAAAAAACCAAAAGACTTCAAACACAACACTCCAATAATTGTTAAAAGACTAGTTTGTTTTTTTTTAAAAGAAGGGTTTTTTTTAGCAGGCAGACAGGAAGGAAGACAGATTTTCAAAAAACCCAAAAGACTTCAAACACAACACTCCAATAATTTTTAAAAGACTAGTTGTTTTTTTTTAAAAGAAGGGTTTTTTTTAGCGATAAAAGCATTCAGACTTGTAATAACTTAAACACATAAGGATCAGAATGAAAGACAGGAATACCATGTTATTTGTTAAGAGTCAGTTAATGAAGATACTAAAGGCTGAAATCCAAAATGGGGACCATCTGCTAGGTTGGGAAAATAACACAATATTGTACTACTGATGACACAATCCTACTGACAACCCATCCATGTGATTCAGAGAAATGACTAGGAATCCTGAATTCAGATACCAGCTGTACCACTGACCCCTTTCTGTTCTTCTTTCCTCCTTGGTAAAACAAGGATAATTCCCATTTTACTGAGGTGCTGTGAATCAGTTCATGTTTGTAAAGCATTTAAAATAATGAATGTTAAATTGTGATATTACTGATATAATTTCTCTTCACCCATCAGTGTGACATGTTTATGGTTTAGAAATAAACAGGAGTTTTAGCATTTATAGAGGTAGAGACACCACTGCAGATTAGCATTGATATGAAATACAGCTTATGATGGTGCAGCTCCCTCAAAGAAACCCACGGAGGGCATGTCTCTATTTAAAAATTGCACTGGTATGACTTATAGGAATGTAACAGAAAAACAGCCCTGTAATGCAAAGATGACTGTGTGGCTATATTGTTTGAACCTATGCGATTACATTACTATCATTACACCAGTGCAAATTTATCTAATAGAGGGGGGGTGTAAACTGGAGTGAACAAAATCAATACTTATCTTCTTTAAAAGAACAAAGTACCAGGTAAATAAGGCAGTTACTTTTCTCCAAAGCAGGGTGACAGTACATACTGGGCGAATCTACATGTGCAATTAATGTGCATGAATAAACTGTGGAACAATCTGCTCTGCAGTAAACTACTCATGGGTGCAGCATCTACACATGTGCCCAGGACAGCAGCAAACTGAGCTGGGAAGAAGCAGTTTAGGCAAGGGATGCTCCTGCCCTGCTCGGCACCCCTGTAGCAGTCAAAGGGAGCTCCAGGCTCCAACCGTAGCTGCTCAGGTGTCAGCCCCAGACTGGCAGGAGGTATGGGAATCAGCCCTGGGTTCCGGCAGTGTGGCCCGGGGTCAGGTAGATGGGGAGTAGCCCTGGGCTGGCAGGGGGTTAGGCCCAGGCAGCAGGGGGCTGCGTCAGGTGGCAGAAGAGCTGGCTGGGCCATGAGGCTAGGCAGGAAGCAGGAGTGTGGCTCTCCCCTACCTGGGCTGATAGAGCAATTTAAACCTGGGTCAGTGTCTACACGTGTGTTGCTGTAAATAACTGCAGTAAGATAGTACTTGTATTTACAAATACTACCCTGCTGCAGAGTTTATTTCCTGTGGCCTAATAGCCCTGCATATATGGATGTGAGAAGTTTACCGCGGAGCTAATTAGTCTACTCTACAGCAAACGTCTCATGTAGACACACTCAGTGTGTCATCCTCAGATTACTTTCATAGAGCTGGAAGGGTTCTTGAGAGATCATCTCCCAAGGCAGGATCAACTATAGTTAAGCCATTCTTGATAAATGTTTATTTCACCTGTTCTTAAAAATCTTAATACTTTTTCCACAATCTGAACATGGGCGAGAAAGGAAACTAATAAGTATCTTTTAGAGCCCCTGCAACAACTAATTTAAAAGTGTCCACAGTGTGATATGCATTTATTTAAATAAACTAGAATGGAGATACCACATTCTCCACAGGAATCTGTTCCACTACTTAACTATTATTACAGTTAGAAAATTATTCCTAATGTTGAAACTAAATCTCCTTTGCTGCAGCATAAATCTATTTCTTCTCATCCTATCTCCAAGGGAGATGGAGATTAGTTTGCAGTCTTCTTGACCTTTTACATATTTTAAATGTTATCATGTCTGCCTCAGTCTTCCCTTCTCTGAACTAAATTAGCCCAAATTTTGCCTCTTGAATCATGCCTATTATCTTGCTTCTTGAATCATGCTCTTTAGACCTTTCAGGACTCTTTATAGTTGGTTCTTATTTTTATTGACATTTGGTACCCAAAGCTGCATCCAGTTCTCTACTTGAGGCCTTATCAGTGCTGAGTACAATAGCAGGATTATTTCATTTGTCATATATATGTTAATTCCATTTATATATCTTAGAAAGATGTATGCATTTGCTTATGATGTTGTTGACTCCTGTTCAATTATGAACCACTATAACCCCCGTATTCCAGTAAGTCTAATGCTCTTAAAGTAAATCTTAGACTTTTCTAGCAAGCATCCATCTCTCTCTACACCATTTTTAATATCACTTACCTGAAGAGTTAGCGGGTGCCAGGCAAACTGCAAATGGGAGCAACTAAGATCATTTGGAACCCAATGAGAGCAATACTTTGGTTGTATGCTTGCAGAAAAGCAAAACATCATGATGGCAAAGTCTTAAGAAAAGCTGGGGGTGTGGGCAGGGGGTGGAATTTGGACAACTATCTCTACCGTGTCAGGAGTAGAGATCCTGGGTTTTTTATTTTATATATAACTGATCCCAATCTATCGAACACAATGTTTTATTGATATATTTACAATTTTAAAGCAATATGGAAGCTTATCAGTGCCTCAATCATTATAATAAAATAAATTCTAAATACTTATAAATACTTTACATCAGTTTGCACAGCAAATAGTTTGGAAAAGTACTGACTTGACTTTGGGAAAAAAAGAGTTCCCCCGGCCCTCTTCATTCACCACTTAACCGCCCACGTGGGTCCAGCTGTGGCTGTCCCCCCCAATTGTTTTGTGGTTCTGAGCAGCCCTGATATGCTGGTGCCTTGCCCATGTTCATGCCATTTCCCCTTACTCCCAAGCCACAATCCCCGCAAGCCCTGTTGGTGCTCCTCACTCCCAACCCACAGTCCCCTGCACTCAGGCCCCAGCCTCCAAGTATGTGAAGAAGACGGTGGGTATGTAGAGAATGGGGGGGGAGGGTGTTGGGAAGTGAAGGGGGTGTTGGCACAGGGCTGCAGCCTGGCTGGATCAGCTTCAGGCTGAAGTTGTGTCTTTGACCCAGTGGACGGGACCCAACACAGGAGGCGTGCTGCCGCCAAGGTGAGGCATGGCAGCACAGAGTTTAGCCCTTGCTGCTGCTGAGCTGGCAGAGGGTGCCTCACCTTGGTGGCAATGGCATGGTGGTCCCTCACTCCTGTGCCCTGCCCCCCCCCCCACCACACACATGCACCTGGTACTCTCTGCTCCCTGTGTCCTTCTCCCCCCAGCCCCGAGCAGCCCCTTGCAGGTTGGAGCTCTGCCAGCCTGCAAGGAAATTACTGTTGCAGGGGTGCAGAGCAGGGCAGGAGTATCCCTGGCATAAACTGCTCCATGATTTTGTCTTTTAAAGGGGAAAATCCACATTTTTCCATGGCATATGGAAAACCTGGATCCCTTGTCATGAAGCACACTGAATTTCAGGCTCACACAAATAAAAATGTTGATCTCAGAGCACTTATAAAAGCTGACCTTTAACTGCAAAGGCATCTCAATCTTAACTTTAAGCTGAGCTGCTGCTCTGTCATAATGTCTAGTTTCTGGTGTTAATATGAGCAGCACTGAAGCAAGCACAATAACATGAATGCTAGCAATCACTTAAAATAACAAATATCAATCTGTAAGCCATATTGATGTAGCTTTGAAACACAGATTGAAGGTACCCCCTTCTAATATGAAGTAGAATACCTATACTTATGTACCTCTAAAGAAAAATATCTAATGATTTAGCTAATCATCTTGTAGCTCACAATGAAATGTGATTTAAAATCCTTTTAGAAGTGATATTGATTACGGAGCTGTTAATTTGTCGTCTTCAACTGTGCATCTTTGATTCATGAAAGATTTTATTACAATCATTTTCTTGCCGCCCCCCCCCCCGCCAAACTGTTGTCTTTAAAGAAACAAAAATAACTAACGCTGAAGGATCTCTGACATGAATGCTGGACAATTAAAATGAATATTAATGACTGAATAAAAAAATATTTTTTTTCAAAGTGCAGTTGAATCAAAGTCCATCAAAATGCAGGGAAAGGGTTAAAAATGTTATTTGACTTCACTTAAGCATTCCTTTCCTGATGGTTTGCTTAAAAATGTTAGCATTTAAATAGTCCCCACTAGGCTTTGAAGTTAACACCTCCTCATGTTGTAAGGTGATGGGAGAGGGGGAGGAGTGGGAGTTCACACCTTTGCTGCTGCTATTGTTAGGCAGAACTGAGACAGTTTGTTTGCAAGCCTATAAAGGTTACACATTACAAGCTACTTTACATCAGTTTGCACAGCAAATACTGTATTGAGTATCCACCCCCCCCCCCCCTCCCCCCCGAAAATACTTTATTGAGTCTCCCCCCCCCCCCCCCCGTTCGCCCCCCCACAGGAAGTCCATGGAAGATGATCTTTGGGCAAAAATATGAAACTTCTGATTTAAGCAAAAATAATGACATAATAGAAAATGGCAACAAAAAACACAAGGGTCTGCAGATATGAAATCTGTTCAGTTTAGACCTTGATGCTCCCATCAATACATACTGGTTTAAAAAACTAGCAGAAATATTTGTGTTCTTGTTTTTTTTCCTGAGGAGATGACACCTGTCCTTTCCATATACTGTATTTTTTAGACCTAACTCTAAAAGGACTCCACTAGTACACGCCTTTATCTCTACAGGAGCTAAGAAAATACATTTAGCTACCTGGGATAATATGTGCAAACTATGCTTTGAACAGGGTTTTAACCTGCAGAAAGAAATTACCGGGCAGGCATATGAAATTTTCTCTCTCATTAACATGGGCAACTACAACACTGAATATTATTTTTAATATATGCTGCCATTGTTCCTAGCAAATGTAATAGGAACTATTATTTAGGGCTGCAATCTGGGCTACAGACCATCAAAAAATACCTGAAACTCACTACCTCACTAAACTCCAAAGTTGTTTGTGACTAATTAAGATGACCAGCTGATTCCCAAGTTTTACAAATTAAAACAGTATTAAGAAAAGGGTCTATGCCAAACCAACTAGAGTTGGAGGAAGGGCCCCTTTTTATCAAAAAGCTTATATAACACTGTTCTCAACTATACAGTAGGCCCAATAAAAGATATCACCAAAGAACCACCAAAAACTCCAAAGCAACTGTAAAGATTTAATTTGCCATGGCTGACCATCATAGTCATAAGATATGATGTGAGACTGGAGCCAAGTGGTTGAAATCAGAGGTGCTCAGCCATTGACCCATAGCCAGATCTGACCTGCAGCTGCAGCATCTAGCCCATGAGACTCCCCAAGGGTCTGAAAATTTGGCAGTGGGGGAGTGGTGGCAGCATTAATTGCTGATTCCCTGCTGCCAAATTTCCAAACCCGTAGGGATCCCTGTGGGCTGGATGACATGGCTTTGTGAGCTGTATCTGGATGGGCCAGTGTGCTGGGTCAGTGTGCCCAGACTAACCTACATTCAGATCCATGTACAATATCCAGCCCAAAAAACTGGCCCAGTACTACTGATCTGGACCACAAAGCCAGGTAGGCTGAGCACCACTAGTCCAAAAAGATTCTACATGGATAAGGAAAAATTTTCTTGGGACACAAACTGAGGGAAACAGCCAACAGGTGCCTTCTAAGGACTTCTGTACAAACTCTGGCTGGGGGCCCTGAATGTGTCAGAGGTGTGTTTAGGGTGTCACAGTGCTCATAGACCAAATAACCTCAAACAGCCTTTGAGATTTGCCTAATTACACTAGGCCACTCTGACATTCAGAGATGTACAGAACTGAAAGGGTTCAAGAGGCAACTTAAAGCCACTTTTGTCTTTTAACAGCTAGAACAGGGAACATTTTTCATTAGTATTCATCACAAGATTTAAAAAATAAAGACTTTTTTTTTCAATCTTTCAATTTTTGAGCTTTTCAGATTCTCATTCCAAGATTCTCTCTCCATCACCATAAGGACTTTGAGTTTAGATTTTTATACAATTACATGACTCCATGAACGGAGGCTTTAAGAAAAGCCGAATATTGAGAGACTTGTTAAAATCCTTCCTAGCTTGCTCCTGCGGGCATAAGGCCAAGGGCAAGTGAAATTCAGGGGCATCTGAAACCCAAGCCTTTGGGCTTGGCCCTGCATGTAGGATGCCTGCCAAATAATTTGGAAGTATTTGAACCCAGTACTTGTTCATAGTAGGGCTACATATGGTTTTTGAACGATTCAAAGGATTTGGAACTGATCTGGCTAATTTGACCTGGAACATGAAAAAATTTCCAAAATGTATAAACAAACAAACAAACAAACAAAAACAAAATTAACTAAAATCCTGGGAGTTGGTAGCTATTGCTCTCTTATTTAGCAAACTCCTTAACTTTATCTATGTTTAAACTAATTTGAAGTACATTTTAAAACACTTAAAATGCTATTCAGACATCACATTATTGCATTAAATGGAAATCTGCCTTTAGTTTTGGAACCAGAGATCAGAATTCCCCAGCTATATCCAAAGGCAGCTGACAATAGGAGGATTGCTTCAGATCCTTGGTATCTAGGTGGGTAAGTAATTCATTTTCTATGGATTGGTCAATATAAGGAGGGCCAGGAAAGTAAAGAGGAACTAAATTCAAGGCATTAAGTTAATTTAAGTAAATTAAAGCAAGTTAAAAACTCTTGTGTGCTTAGATGCCCTCATTCAAAATAAGTTTTTTTGGTGGTTTGCTGGTAATTTAATCAAAGTGAACTATTTTGCTTCTGAATGAGTTCCTCCACACAGGGTTTTAAAGCACTTCAATACATAGGTAACTCCATGTCCTTACGTGGTTTGTCTTATCTTTTCTGAATGTCCCTGTTTAGGCAAGCCCTATATTTCACAATGGCAACCAAGAGTAACCAAGCAAGTAACTGTAAAAAAAAAAACAAAACAAGACAAAGTTTGGAAAAATCTTCCCTTCTGTCCATGTTCATGAACAGAATTACATTCTAACCTTTGCTATTCAGAAATAAACACATCCAGACACTACATGATAAGCAAAAAAAAAAAAAAAAAAAAAAAAGTACCTTCTCAGTGCCCCGTTTCTTTTCTCGAGGTTGGTTAAGCTTAGCCTGTCTGTCCACTAAGATCTTCTGCCAGTACCTCTGTTCGTGATCACCTAGATGCACAAATTCATGATAATACATTAATATAATCACACTATATAAAAGATTCAACTTATTACTGATGATGGCCATATATATCTGTTTAAACACATGTGAACAGCGTGCAAAATTTCTGTGGCTGAAACTGGACTCTTCTGTTCTTAACAAAGATAAAACTTATTATTATCACAATAATAATGCCCAGTCCTTACAAGCTGGATAGGGCCAGAATCAAGCTTCCTATATATCTTCAGTCAATTGTATGGTTAAGTTAGCTAGACACCCCAGCTATGACATTTTTTAGCTGAAAATTTTATAAGCTTCCCAAACAAATGAGTGTATGCATTGCTTATGCCCAAAATGCAATTTGGAAAATAGTCACATTAAGACAATTTTTTCACAAAAAACAATCACAGGCATTTCTCTTCATTCTTGGTTATTAGCTTGGCAAATTGTTTTCTACCACAAACTGAATTTGTTGGAGAACTTTTTAAAATGAACCATCCTAAAAATTTCTGAGCCAGTCTTCCATAAATATTTTTTGCAAATATTGTAAGTGTGTATGTGTATATACATAAAAACCTCTTACCAGTAAGGACTTCAAGTTTCCAACTGTTTTTAATCTGAACTTCTTTACATGCTTTCATTACAACCTGTGCATCTTCAGGTGTTTTAAAACGAACATGGCATTCTGTGTCTCCTTCCAGCATGTCCACATAAGCAACATTAGCTATCACTGCCAGAACATCCTGGGGTGCAAAAGTGAAGGTAGAAAAATAAGCCAGATCAAAAATAAAAAGGATTTTTTTTTGAGAAATCAAGCTGCAAACAGCTGTAGTATGGGAAACATTCTCAAAGCTCACCTTGCAGATAGTAAAAACACAAATTATATTTTAAAAACTGTATCTGGTACACTCAGTTAATGTGTAATAATGTGTAATGTGACTAATATGTAATGATTTTTATAAGAAAATACATTCTATTTACAGAGTTGTGCCCCTCAAGAACAACCTAGATAATATCTATTAATCGCCCAATCCTTCCAGCCTCACAACCGCTAGCCCTTGTTGACTACGTTTGTTGCAGAAGAGTAAGTTCACAATGGACCACTAGTGATTCGCTGTGCAAGGAGCTATTTTAACCCTAAAAACTTAACGTACTAAAACATGCTACATATACCAGTTTGAGTAAAATGGCAAGGTTCTTTGAGTAGATGTGATATCTTTCATTAGACCGAGTAGTTGGAAAAACTCAAAGAAGCTTACCTGCCTATGTCCTTAGACCAACACGGCTACAACCAAAAGCCCAGTTTGAGTAAAATATACTCACTTCCATTCTTAAAGTTCTCCATAAGTTTAGGACTGTAGATAATACGTAAAAACTGAACAATGGGTAATAGAATGTGTGATGCACTACCAGAGATAATGGGGATCATCTCCTTTTGTATGAACTGATTTGGCCTGAAAACTGACAGCAGCAGCTCAAGAAGAAAGTCACACACACCCTTTTAATAAAAACTCTACCTGCTATACCTGCTGTGAGGGAAATTAACCAGAAGCATGCATTCCCAGTCAATTTCATTCACAGCAGGTACCACAAGCAAGATGTTTTTATGCAACAATTACACACTACTTTTAACCCCCCAGGATACCAGGAAGAATCTTAAAACCCCACAACACTCTGTTTGGCAAAATCATGTGTGGTCCAAACAAAACTATTTCCTTATTAACTGTTGAATCTGACATAATATTTTCATAGAAAGTTATGCAGGTTACCAAAATTTACCTTTAGTCATCAACTACAGTATTATTTGATCTCTGAAAAGTGCCTGCTCTCAGGAATAGTACAAGAGAAAGTTTCAGTATGAAAAACTGAAATGTGAAAGTAATAATGTTGCATTTAGCATATAGTGTAGTGCCAGAATGGTGTTGTAGCCATGATGGTCCATAAAATATACGAGGCAAGGATTTTTGTGGGTGCTAGCTTTTACTGTACCAACTGCATGGTTGGGATAGATTTACAAGCTTCCAAATGCAAACAAGAATTGCACTGCAATCAAAAGCTTGTTTAAGTCTATCCCAACCATGCAGTTGGTTCACTAAGCAATAATACCCCCCAAAATGTCTTTACTTTTCATTTAATACAGGTGCACAAAGCCAGCAAAAGATATTCTGCACAGATCTGCCCAGTATCTACCGTGCATACAAGATTACAAAGACAGAAAGCTGACCAGCAATACCAAGCTTTCTATAAATCTCTAAAATACACAAGATCTTATTGCATTCTGCTTGAACATTTTATGAAATATCATACCAGCCTTGCTTATTCTGGAGTCAGACAAACTCTACAGTTAAAATTGGAAGTGACTTGCTAATTTTAGTCTCCATTCTAATTTTCACAAGTACTTCTTTTTCCCAGAAATTCTTCACGCTTGGTCTCAGACCAGAGATCTTTTTTTTTAACACTTGATGCAAATCAGACAGATAATTAGATTTACATACCTGAAAATACCAGTTCAGTCTAAGACAGTTTGATTTTGTCTATGCAAACAAGGCTAAACTTTGTTAGTCCTTTGACTGTGTTACTTGTAACACAAACTCATGGCATAATAAATGTGCAGTGCAGACAAACTCTGAATAGCCTCTCAGATATTAGAGTGATGAGTAGGTGGGGGAGGATGTCAGACATTCTCTCATTAATGTCTCCACTGCCCAGATAACTGCTTATAAATACCTAACTAGAGAAAGCTGATTTGGTTGAAACTATATCACTGCTTTGTTTTCAGCAAGAGATATGGGCTCTGATCTTGCAAAGATTTATTATGCACATGCCTGATTTTACACACTTGCGAGTAGCCACAGTGACTTCAACTGCACTGCTCACTGTGTTGTAAAACTTTAGTTACATTAATCTTTGCAGAAGCAGACTTTTTTCTGGAATAACTGATAGTGTATTTTTCTCCAGAACACTCTAGAACTGGATAAATTACTTCCATGTTAATTTGTCAGAAAAGCAGTTTCAGAAGGAATTAAACTATTTAATTATTCATTTAATCCAAAAGCATAAAAGGACAATTTTGGAAAGTCCATACAAATTGTGACATTTTTCAAACTGAAGTGTTACTAATTTTAATTTCTAAATAATATTTCTTCAAGAAAATTCCATCCCAATTTAAAAAAAAGTAAAAAACCCAGAAAACAAACTGTGACTGAATATTCTACAAAGCAAAAATTTTTCAATTGTTTGGTTACTAAACCCATAAATAAATTATTTAAATGACTCTAATAATTAAATAATAAAATGTTTTCCAATAAAAGAGCATTCAGCAATTAAACCTTCCAATATTATGAAAAAGTAAGGAGCAAGACCATAAAATTATACAAAACCCATGTACATTATAAGAATCAGTTTGCACTAAAACAATATATTATCAGGGCCAGGGTTTCTGAACCATTTCTGAAAAGGATGTTGCTTCAGAGTTAAACTATGGTCATCTACAGCATGTGACTATCAAGACACTGCATTTCCACAGTCTCAGAAATACGTATTATTTTCTTATCTCAACCAAAAATGTAAAAAATGTTTCAGGCTATATATGATAAAAAGAAGGTTGACATCTATCATTTCATAACACAGCAAAATTATACTGAGTTTTAGGAACCAGAATCAAATATCCAAAGCTGATAAGTAGAAGTTGAAACAAGCTTAGTTTATTAAAATGCACATAACCTTTTGGAACAAAAATAGCATGTTTATCATTGCAATTGTGATACACATTTTGTGGTATTTTATGATGATTTTCTCATACTGAGAACATTTTCTGGCTCCAAATTCCCTTTTAGGGAATAAACTCAATTAAATTAAGCTCCATCACAGTAATGAATTATTTGGGCAGCAGATTAGCTAAATAAAGATTGTAAAGAATCTAATCATAAAATAACAAGAACAGGCCAGTGCCGTAAATAAGTGCTTTTAACAGGTTTGTATTCATACCTACATTGCAAGGATGGTAGACAAGATTTTGGAGATAAAGGAGAGAATTACCTCCCACCCTGTCCCTCCCGAGTACATTCCTTTACATTATTGTCATGGTAAACTTGACTTCTCTCGAAGTCTTCTTTCCTATACCAAAAGACTTAATGACTTTTTGTTGTCAAATAGTTTCCCTCTACCTGGTTCTGCTTTCATGAAAGCTGCTATTAATGGTTGCTATTCAGAAATTTGTATACAGCTAGCTGACAAACAAAAAAAAAAATCAATTTGACTTGTTTAAATGGGATTCCAGTATTCAAACATTTTCAGGGCAGGAAAGGATAACAGCTCCCCTGAGGTCACAAAGGCATTACCTTGATGTGTTTCCTGCCTGGCAGGGGCTCAGTGCTAATGATCTTCACAATTACTCCACTCACAAACTGTGGTCCCATTGTACTAGCCTTTGCAGGGGGGCCAGACCCTTCATTGGTGGCTGTTAATTTGAAAAGGAAAAAGAGCATAATGAAATCTCACATTTATCAATTTGACAAATATGAGAAAAAACCACAAAGTTATACAAGCAATATAATAAATCTCATGATGATACAAGCAGTGGATGAAACAAGAGATACCAAATGTTGCTGGTATGGATACAGGGGTATAGGTTGTAGCAGTGTTGGTCTAAAGACATAGGTAGACAAGGTTCTTTGGGTTTATCTGATATCTTTTATTAGACCAACTCAAATAGTTGGAAAAATTCTTCTTTGCTTGTATGGATATATGCTTTTTAAACACACTGAACTCTATTTATTGGTGGGAGGATGAAAAACCTTGAGAAAGGGTACTTCATACCTTATACTTTGTCTATGTCCCTTCCAATTATGCAGTTGGTCCAATAAAAGATATTACCAACAAAAATCCTTGCCTCAGAAAGAAAACCCATTTCACCAAGTAATGGCACAATGAATGAATAAACCCTACATAATAAAGGGTTTTACATAAGTCCTTTACAATCTCAAACACAAGCGTGGGTAGAACATTTACATTCTTACTCCATTAGCTGAACCAAAACCTCTAGAATGAGCCCAAAGAGCCATGAAACAGGTTTCATGTTTCCAGGACAGTTACTCTGAATTATTACCAGAAAAAAATGTTTCAATAGATATTACTGTTAGGGTGAAGCATATCCTAATCTATTTTATTAAATTCTTGACATACAACAATGAAGAAAAGCAAGTTAACATTGTTGTCAAGATATGTGTTCTTGCTAATGTGCACATACAAGCAGAGCCTACATAAAGATTACTACAATGCTACAATGATTACTACTAAGTTGGTTTACTTATTGACTTACCATGATATAGTTAGAACTAAACTACAGAAAATGAATTTGAGGAGTCAAGAAGTGATCTTGTCTAATTCTTAATCTCAGTTGTTTATTCATTAGGCAAAAGTTAAAAACCTATAAATTAGTTAAATTTCACTTTAGTTCAGTTTATTTTTTATAAAACACAGCATCTAGAATAGCAAGGTGTTAACACTCCTTTTTTAGCCTCCCTTATGGGGTCAGACAAGTTACAAAGATTATAGATCTATTAAATATATAATGATTTCACAATTCTATTAAAAGCATCAAACTCTAAGAATGTAGTTTAAAATTCCATAACATGACACGTATAGAGCTGCCTAATAACCAAATGCACTCACCATTTTTTGTGTGAAGCTGTTTTTTGACACAGCTTTCTGTTTCCATCTCTTCAGCAGTCTCAGGTTTGATTTGGGACATTGTTTTCTTTAAAGAGGCCATGCTGGCTTTTTGAAGGGCCAAATATTCTTGCTTCAGCTCCAGCCATTCATTCCTATATAAGAGGATATAGGAATTAAAATATATCAATATATAACTTTATGTATAAAACAATCTAGGAACAATATAAAACAGGATGGTATCTAAACAGACATAAAACAAAAGTTTATAGGAGGAATGTGAAGCAGTGAGAATTTAATTCAGCTAGCGATCTTCCTTCCTTGTTCTTTAAAGGGCTCTGCTTACTAGACTTAGCTGCCTGAGGTTTTATGGGTATCTGTCTAAACTTATTTTTGTTCTATGCATTCTTTTCTACCTAAATGTCTCAAGTAAGCTCTACTAGAACACCTTGTGAATAATTAAGAATGACTGTTGAACTGAATATTCTTATTTCAGAAAGTATTTAGAATGCTTTGGTAAATAAGAAATATTCTCAATTTGAACTAGTTACAGACCATACACACTAAATCAGACTTGATTAGTTTACTGAATTAGTTCTCTGAACCCTGTCTAGTGTTACTTTATTAAGAATTAGTCATTTCTTCTCCAGGAGAATCACTGATTGAAAACCAACAATTGTTTAACTTGCTAAAAACCTACTGAGATAAGAACATTCCTTGCTATTCAAATGCATTAAAGTTAAAAAATAACACCACATGGAAGCAATTTATATATTTACATACATTTAACATGGAGATGTTTCTGCAAACAGCTAGAGCTTTGCTCTACAGAAACACAATGCCTATAGTGCCACTGTGAGAACGACTCATTGTTACCCTAATCTGTGCTATCAAACAAGCTGATAGGGGATTTTTTACAGAGGAGGATATCTTGTGGTAATGGTTTTAGCTGTTAACATTGACAACTATATACTTCAAAAAAGCATCCAGACTCAGCCAGGATCATACTCTCTCAGAGAGCAAAGACATTAAAATAACAAAAGAGCCATGTAATGATTCTTTTAAGATAAAAAGGCAACACCACACCATAGTAAGGTATGGTATAAATAGAAGCCTGAGAAGCCACTAGAGGAAGAGAAGCAAAGGAAGAGAAGACCATGGGAAAGAGCCAGGCAAGTGATCCAGTCTGTGGGTGTGATCATTTAATGGGTTAAGGTTTGGGAAGAATACTATGCTAGACAGTCTGTGTGTGTGTGTGTGTGTGTGTGTATATATATATATATATATATATATAATCAGCTATTTTTATATAGAAATATATTTTAAAAAATCATCACAATACTTACTGTTCTGAAAAGTGCCTTTCCACGCAATAATGAAAGGAACTATATATTTTTCCCCTTCTCTTGATACAGGAGGACATAGCATGCTAACAAAATGGACATCTAACAGTGTGATTTAAATGAAGTATGGTTTCCCTTCTACTTTAACATGGAGGTGCTTTCTGTGACTTATAAGAAGTAAGTGCTTCCATGTTTTAGTAGAGGTGAATCCTGTTCTCAGTCCTAGAATATCCAGATGGAAAAACATGAAATGAACATTGCCTCCATCTTTTTGTCTCAGGATTTAAACAAATAGTATAAGAGGAAAAAGAAGCCTTAGCTTATAAAATGTTCATCATGCAACAAAGCTCTAACTATTAGCTAAATTCTTTATTTTTACAGGGTGATTTGCTCTTTTGTTTATTGAAAAATTATTTCCAATACGGTACTGGTATTTTAAACAGCCTCCTTTGCTTTAACATGGAGGTACCTGCTGCCTAAAAAAAGTAAGTGCTTCCATGTTTCAGTGGTGGTGGTAGTTCCTAATATCTGTAAGACCTGCAGCTCACAGACCAAGAAAAATGTGAAAAAAATGTAAGAAAATGGTCCAAATTCCAGAAAACATCAACTTTTGAACCTTTCAAGATTTCTTCAGTCAACTGGTAACATTAGAAAATACTCTACACATAAGAATTTCATTTTGTACTTTTACAGTATAACTGCCTTCAGCCTCAGCTTAAAGGACCCCCAGAACTTTAATGTGGATGTACTTGCTTTGTTTCTGAAAAAGTAAGTGCTTCCATGTTTTAGTGCTGGTGAATCCTGCTCTCTCAACATGTAAAACAAATATTTCCTTCTCCACAGAATCTACATAATTTGTAGCACGGTATTTATGCCCGACCAAAACATAAAATATTCTCATTAAATCCTTCCCACATAAGGTAAGAATGATTTGGATATTATACATAAATTCACTAGAGTAAATACACACTTCTGGAAGGTGTTGGTTTATCGGTATTCAGGGTCACATACACAGCACAAGCTTACACTATAAAGGACCCCCTCTACTTTAACATGGGAGGTACTTGCTGGATGCTTGAAAAAGTAAGTGCTTCCATGTTTTAGTTGTGGTGAATCCTAATAACTCCTGCATGTTTATTCTACTTAAGACATTTTAAATTACTGAGAACATGAACCCAGCAGCAGATAATTTACCTTGCTACATGAGATTCAATGATGCAACATTAAATTTTTTAAAATGTAAAATTATCTTCTATATCTTCAACTACAGGCTGCTACTGTTGCTAATATGCAACTCTGTTACGTCAAAATTGGAATTGCACTTTAGCAATGGTGATGGACTGTAAGACACACAAGGACAGAGAACTGGAAGGAACAAAATGTAATTCAGTGTAATTCAGTGTGTTATTGGAGACAGTGAGAGATTCTCTCAAATGCTGAAAAGATGCATTAAAATTAAAATCTGTAGCTAAATTTTTTATTGGCAATAATATTATCAGTGTTTGCATGTTCCAAAATAAAGTATGATATATTAGAAACTAGTGGTATATAGTCATGTAAAAAGAACAGCAGCTTGATTTTCATGGGACATTTTGTGTAAATTTATTTGCCTCATCTGATATATTCACAGGGCCCAGAGTGGGAGGAGGATTGGGTTACACTTGTACCAGGGCTCCAAGCATGCCATCAAAAACAAGTATATTACCAATTCTCCCAAATTTTGGAGTACTGGGTGAGGGTCTACAAATATGACATTCTTTATAAATAATCACAATCTTATATAAGTATGCCATTAAAAACATATCTTTACCAATTCCCCCAAATTTTGTACCCACTGAGTCTACAAATATATGAAACATTTACAATCTTGACATGGACATATGTAAATTTACAAAGTTAAATAAAAAAAAATATTTTCTGAACCTTTATCAGCTACAAGCTAGTCAGGACACAGTTAGCCTGCAGGGATAACTGACCCCTGATTTACTCACTTTCCACATGAAAAAAGTCTCCTACATATTTGTGGCAATATGGTTGCCTAAAGGGAATAAACTAAAACCTTGAAAGTTAAATATCAAACACTTGAAGGTATGCAAATTCTAAATCTAAATGCTATCTTAGGTATTTCAATGACTTTAAAAGGGAAAAAGAAACATGGACCAAATTCCAATCTTGATTACACTGCTGTAAATCCTATCCCTTCATCTCCAATCTTAGTGGAAGAACACTGTTGTAAATGGAATTTAGTCCTTAGCTTGAATGAAGAAACAGCACTTTAGACAACTCTTTCAACAGACAGATGCCATCTATTTCTATCTAAAACAGTGACTGAACTTCCATTACTTGTGGGGGGTGAAGAGAGCATTCCTCTTATAAGTTCTCTAATACAAATTCCATCTACAGCTCACAAAAGCATATAATATTATATATGTATATTATATATCTCTTTGGTTAGTCTACCTTGCCTTCAAATTAAGGCAGTGACAACACTTATTCAGCAGAAACCCAGCTTGGCAAACAGCACACAGTCCAAACAAAATAGGGTGTGGGCCCTCTGGATGTAGGATAAGCTTCAGTGAGATTTTGGCAGAATTCATTCTAATAAAAGATGAAGTGCTGAGTTTAGGAAGAAAACTACTTTCCCAGACAATACATTGTAGACAGAAAGGGTTATTGCTATCACTATATTTTGGATCGTTCTGCTTGAATTTCATTGTTAAATAATAAACCCACTGAAAGCTAATTAAATTAATAACATACTTCGAGAGTACTCTCAGTGGAATTACTTCCTCTCCCATCTTGTGCCTTTCTTTGCGTTTTTTCTTATGCTTCCTCTTAGATTTTGAAAGGGATGTATCTTTCTTATCAGCAATGTCTTTGTCTTCTTCTGCAGAAACTATTAAATTGAAAAGTTTAAAGAAAGATAATTAGATACAACTTGCACAGGCCATGTTTAAAATGGAACACACTTCAATTAAAATATATCCCTTTATTTACTTTGTAATAAGGAATATGAATGGCCTACAAAATTTATAAGGGCCAGAGAATAAGATCTGGGAAGTACCCAGGACCACTTTTACATTTTAAAATTTTCCATTCCAAGATCACAAGTGTAGGCATATCTTTCTCTTTGTTATTTCAACAGTAGGCTTAAAATACAGCAAAGGTGATATTCCACCCAACACACCATTCTACTTTAAACGGACTCCTCCTTGTCACAAACAAAGTGACTCTTATCACTGCCTGATAAAACCCTCAGCTATCAAAGTCCTCAGCAGCTAATTCTGGTCCTGCCCCTTACTCTCATTTTTGTTAAGCAAGGATTCTGAAGAAAAGTTATTTTCTCTCATGAGCCCTTTGACCTAAATAAAGTTAATCAACACTTCCCATGGTATTGAGGTCTGGGTACTACTGGACCCCTAACCACGGAGCTGTCATCTTTGCATGCGACTACAATATAGGTTTTGATGTCACTGATCATATCACATTATCTTTCTTATCTTCAACAAGAAGCTAGTGTCTCCAGCCCTCTTCTTCTGACCTTAATCCAGTTTTATCATTTCATAGAGAAGGCTGGAAGGGCCTTGTGTTTATCTACATTCTTATTCTGTACCCATCAGCACAGTATCTGAGTCAAACCTACAAAAATAACTTTGGTGTGGTCATGCTCAGCTCTGCCATGTCTAACCTTTAGGCACCCAGCTAGGCACCTAGTTATCTATGCTCTGAATGGGGGTGAAATTAGACCCCTCAAAATGGGATTCATGCTGAGTAAGGAATCCCTACCTCACTCGATAGGAAACGCTGAAGAGGGTGGTGTATTTCAAATCCCACCCCTCTTCCAGACTTAGGTGTCTAACTGCAGGTCAGAGTTAAGTGCCCATATGGGAGACTGGGATTCACAGGCAGTAATTGGTCTTCACATTTAGGTGCCTAATAGAGGTGGTTAAACTGCAGCTTGCAATGTGGCTTGCTGGCACGGTACTTGTGGTGCTCCCATTTCTCCTGGGACTGCAGCCATGCTGCTTACCCCGAGGCCTGCTCCTCATGGGGAAAGTTGGAGTGGCTCAACGCTATGGTGGTGGTGGTGGGAGGGGTGGTAACCTCCACTCTCAGTCACTCAGCACCCCCCACTCCTCTGCCCCCAACTCTTGAACTTCTGTGAAGGATCGGATGTGGCTCCCAGGGAGAGTAAGCCTGGTCACCCCTGGCCTAAGCTATCCCTTTGAATACTCATGACTAGCTAATGCTTTTTTATTGAAGATCTGAGAAAGGGAGGTGGTAGCAGTGTAATGCTAGCGCCCAACTCCTTTGTAACTGCCTAGTGGTTAGAGCAGTCACCTGCAAAGCGGGTGACACGGATTATAGATTCCAATTTTTCACTTAGTGGAAAAGAGGGGACACACTGACTTCTAGATACTCATTACATGGTAGACACCATTATGCACGCTTCCTCTTCTTCCTGTGTTTTTTGAATGAAAGTGGCCATAGTTTTCTGCTGAACTCAGTGCTGTCAGTGTTAGGTCTGGTCTCAGCACTTCGGCTTGATGAAGATCTTAAGACGACCAGGACACCAATTTTATGAATCTCAAAGGGCTGCAGAAGAGAGTTTACTCACCAGACATTGACCAATCAGAAGCTCCACTGCCATCACTAATATTTACGTACGTATCCATTGGTACACTGTCTATATCCTCAGGGTTATGCGGACTCATTTGAAACCACTGTACTAACACATCCAAAATTCTAATCTGCCACAAACAACTGGGTTTTCAGAATCTCTCTCTCCTAAACTGAGAACCTAACAACAGTTCTGATACTAGGAGCACAGTTCTTTTTTCTCAAAACGTTCCCTCCCATTTTCATATCTTCCTTTTCTGTAATTGTACCTTGTATCATCTTTGGAAAATTGTCAAAACCTATCTTTGCTTTGATTTTGCTATTATGTAGGTAAATGAAAATCAGTAATTATTTTTTACCATTGGAATCCTTTTGAAGTTCTGTCGTATCCTCTGTGATAGAATGAACCTCATCTTTCTGAGCAGTTTTCTTGACCTTTGCACTTACTGCCTCTGCATCTCCAGAGCTGCTTCTTTTTCTCTTCCCTGGCCTGTTTTCCTCAGGTAACTCTATGCTTTCTGTTCTATCCCATTTCTTTTTCTCTTTCTTAGACGGTTGCTTATGGACTTCAGATCCTTCCATTTCTGAGCAGTCAGATGTGGTCCTGTGCCTCTTTGATTTTGTTATTTGTTCTGGCGCAGTGTCCATGTTTGTTTCTTTCGTCTCTGCAGCTGACTGTACACTACTCTCCTTCTTCATTTTGGATTTCTTCTTCTTCTTTTTTTTCTTCTCTTCTGTATAAAGAGATAAAACATACTCGTTGCCAATAGTTACCCATTCCTGATTAAAGTCAACTGTCCTAACTGGCTTAGTATAACTTTCATATGTTCAGGGTATGAGATCTGATCAGAGTATGAACCCCAAATTCCATTTTCAGCTCCTATGCCAGTCATTTTGCAGGACATTTTTGCACTTTTTTACAAAGAGGCAAAGCATTACACCACAGGGTTTTTCTAGGGTTTTTTTTTCCAGGGAGGGAAGGAAATAAAATGCAGAGTAGACTTCCCATTATGCAGAGGTGCTATGGTCTTATACATGTAGGTTGAGAATTAGTTTCCTGGAATATTTTCTGTTGAATTAGAAAAACACGATAACAGCTTATTAAAGTAGGAATCAGCAGTTTTCCATGAAGAACTGAAGTTTTAAAAAATGCTGTTATTCCTCAATATTTGCAAGTTACAAATGCCATGCACCAGAACTGACTGTTTTGGGGGATTGTCAGGAAAGACAAGGAACAACTGATACAGAAAGGACTAGCATATAGGAGAGCTGGCTCTCTTAAATTATGCGGCTTATCAAAGGGGAAGCTTACTTTTGGAATATACTGAGAAACTACCATCTACTCACTGAGTCTATCACAAATTATTAACAAAGACCTATGTTCCTATCAAATTTTATAAAAAGAGAAGTATTTTAATGTGAGAAAGTTGGGTGTGATGCTCAGTACTGTTTGCTACCAAAACGTGAAAGACTAGATAACACTAGAGAAGGAGTCCTCAGTAATCACTGATCACTGTAACTGATTCAGAGCATAGGACTCTTAAAAGCACAAAGGAAAAACAAACAAACCACAATAAGCAAATGACCTGAAGTTTCAATTATGCTCCCAGAAATAGATTAAAAAGTAACCTAGAGATTATTTACAGAACCAGGTCTCATATGTATGGGCAGGGTTTTCTCTTTGTAATTCTTTCATATTTTTGATGGCAAGCATGTTAAATTATAATATGAAGACTGTACTCAGAGGCCCTAAAAATTTTGAAAACAATATAGATGCTTAAGGTACCAAGAATGTAAAATTCTAGGAAATTTCTCTAATTTCAGAATTATGGCCAATAAGTTCACAAGTAAGAAAAAAGGCCACAGCTGCCCTCTGTCTCATAAGGTTGAGGGGTCTGCCTGAGCAGCCTTCAACTGTAAATGTAATTTTGCCATTATAATTTGTACCCTTTTTCAGAACTAAATATTTTTATACCAACCATGTCAAACTTGTCCTTTGCTCACAGTATCTGAAAAACAATGATTAACTGTACAATCTGGAATCTGCTCTACTAGCATGATAACAATTCACATTGCTGTTGGTTAGCAATATAGAAAATTTTCTCTCTTATTCTAGGGAAAAAGGAGAGGCAGAAATTTCTGGCCTCTGAATCTTATTTTCAAGTTTAAAACCCACAGTAGCTAAGGAAAACAAAATGAATAAAAGCTTTCGTTTTAATATGATTTTAAATATTAATGGGTTAGACCTGCAGGAAAAATGACATTAATAAATGTTTTAGTTGAATGTTATACAAAAGTTTTTTCACTAGTTAAATAATACTTACCTACAACACTACAATCACTTGTATTCAGTGCAGGAACAGATTTATTTTTTACTGTTCTGGGGAATATCCCAGGTTTTCTTGGTGCCTTCTCTGGTGGATTATTCAAAAACTGAAAACATTGACAAAATTATAAAATAATGTTTAAAAAACTGTTTATTTACAATGGAATAATCCCTCCCTCCAATTATATTGCCACTATACCTATCAAGAGAGAGATGGTCTGGAAAAATCCATCAAAGGATCACCTTTTATTTTTACTCATTAGTTTAAGTGGGGGGTACTCAGCCCCACAGGCCAGATGGGGGATATGGCCAGCCCACAGCTGAATCAGACCCTGGGGCTCTATGTCACTTCTGCCCACTGGGATTGGGTTCCAGGGGCCCCATGATGCCCTGGCCTGGTCCCACATGTGAGGATTGAGCTCAGTTTCGGATGATTCTGTTCTTTAGGGCAGTACAATGTTACTACCTTACCCTTTTGGGGTGCTATAAAACAATATGCACACACTGAATAAGTTGTACAACATCTCCAGACCACATCACAATGCTAAGATAAGAGTTGATACTAAAACTGCACTATCCTCTTCCAATGAGATCTGAGGCGGCACTTCAGTTCTGTTTTACTGCTATCAAAATAGGCCTGCATTCAAAAGAAGTAAAAGAAGTGTCCAACAAAAACTAAGTGGAAGGAATATCCAGTTTTGTCTGCACTTAATTCAACTAAATGAATACGTTTTGCATCTTGTGAAAATAATAGTCACTGCTTCTTGCTTCCTCCCTCTCTAATTTGCTGCTTTCCTTTTCTGCTTCTTGCCCTATCTGCTGCTTTTTTTTTGTCCCTCTTCTGCTCCCCAATCTGTTGTGTGCCACCTCCAGGCTGAGTGTGTCACTTCTGGTTGCCCCCCCACAACGTCATTGCCATTTGTACCAATGAAGAGTGCTCTCTATGAAACTGAATGGCCAATACAGACACCACGCTCTACCTCAATAGCCTTGTCCGCTTGCTCTTTTGTTTCGAATTCAACAAATGCAAATCCCTTTGGGTCTCCAGTGGACTTATAACGTGGAATGCTGACATACACTACATTGCCACATTTTCCAAACACCCGCTCTATCCAGCTGTGGTTGACATTTTTGGGAAGCAATTCCTAAAAAAGAAAAGCAAAAAAACCCCTGTTTTGCAGTCATAAATTAAAATCTAATTGGGTAGTAGTAGTTTTTAATATTTATGAAGAAATTAAACATTACCATCAGTATAGCATAGACACGGTGTACATTCAATATATATGTTAATTACCTGCTTTCAGTGACAGCTACCAAGATCTAAATCTTTGCAATTTCAAGCCTGAAGACTCTTCAGCTAATCCAGAGTTTCACTGTTTTAAGGCAATCAGTCAACAGCATAGAAATCTATGACTTCTGATAACCCATTCAGCAAACAAAAAGTGAATGAGCACTAGCAAAAAAACCCTGGTAAATTAAACCTGAGCCTTATTAATTTGTAAAACTTTGTGATAAGCACTGGTATGGTAATTGATCAGCTGCAGAGGTGATCTACTGTTAGATGTTAACCAGTCACCTGGGTGATAGATTTGGATTGAGAATGTTAACCTTCAAATTCTGCAAGTTTGCAGTTGGCCTGTTTCAGTTCCTACCAGCTTCCTTTTTCCCCAGTGATAGTGAAATCTAATATTAGTATTAGATTAGTATTAGATTCCACTGGGCCTCTCCTATCTCTATTCTCTCCTCTCCTATGCACATATATGAGAGAGAGAGAGAGAGAGAGAGAGAGAGAGAGAGAGAGAGAGAGAGAGAACGTGCCAATTTTTTGCACAAAAATGCACAAAAACACTAGTGATTATTCTACTATTATTCACTATTGATTATACTAGCATCCACTCTATAGCACCGGTGACAGCACCAGTGGCAGGGAAATACTATTTTAACATCTGCTATATAACTAAACTGTAAATACTTCTAGATTATCTGTCACATTCATCTAGTTCCTCATTGTCTGATCAAGCTGTTATCATTCTGTAGCTTTGTCAAAAATCAGAAACTTAGTAAGCATTTATCTGCAAAGATGTAACTCCACTCATGATATTAACTAGAGAAGCTGAAATTTAGCCAATATGTATCATGTTCTCCAATATAGACACCCCTTTTGTATGTTAAAACAGATTTCTTTCTTTTGCTAACATTAGTTTATAAAAGTTAAATTACCAAGTGACATCTGATGTGTTTTTGTATCTTACACCACTGCTCTCCTTCTGCTGTTAAACTGAATTATACCAGAATATGCAGTTTATGATTTTTTCTATTTCCTCTGACCAAAACTGCTGTGATCTCAAAATGAGAACTTTTATTTTAGCTCCACTAAAATGTCTCTCAGACTTCTACAAAGATGTAAATTCAAAATTACTCTCCACAGACGTTAATCACATAGGACAAGAAATAATGGGCACAAACAGATCGAAGATCGCTTTAGACTAGACATAAGGAAAAACTTTACAAGTTGAGTGCCCAGGGTTTGCCCCAGAGGTGGTAGAGTCATCCACCCTGGTGATCTTCAAAAAGTGTCTCGATTCCCACCTTGCTGGGTCATTTGATCCCAGTAGCCTTTTCCTGCCCAAGTGCAGGGGGGCTGGACCTGATGATCTGTAAGGTCCCATTCAGCCCCTAACAACTACGAAACTAAGATAACCTTAGACACAGGGCAGTTGCAACAGATGCAGCCTTACCACATATACAGTACGACTATCCACGTCTTTTGGTTGCTCACCCAATGGCTGGCGTCTTCTAATTCTTGTTCCTTCCAAATCCAACTACAAGCAAAAAAGTAAAAGTATGAAAATATATTTTACAGTATTATCTTCCACTCCTCCCATGGAAAAGTTGATGAAAAAGATAAAAAAGGAAAGACTCACTTCTACAACTGATGAACTTTTAACTGCTCTGGCTATCAACTTTCCATCAGTAGTCAATTTTTTCATTTTGTTGAAAGAAATTAGAAGTGATATGTCTACATCTGAAAAATGGTGAAGTAGTTAAAACAGAGCAAGTTAAAAAGAAAAAGAGATCAATACCACTTATATGTTCTAAAATACCATTGAGGGCACTAGAACTATTTCCATGAGTATATGTTGTAAGATCCTATCTGTGGTTTGTAGCCATTCTGGGTGTCAACAGGGATTTATAAAAGAATGATGTTGTCAAAATTCACCTAGAAGTTAGACTCAAATTTTAATTATGTCTAACTTCTTTTTGTATTAATTTCTTCCCAAAGGATTTTTGATTCACCCCTTTATGTCCCCACTAGTAACCATTGTGTCTAAAATGAAAGAAAGAAAAACCCTTTGCCAGTGTGGTTTTATGATGCAAAAGCTTTGCATTTAAAACAAGCCTTCCTTCAAGCACTTAATTAGTGTTTGACACAATCTTCCCATTACAAAAGATGTCTTTACTCCCTTTAGTTAGTAGTAATGAGTCATGCTGCTAGAAATTTGCCAAACTGTTGCAATACTTGTCCTGGTAAAAATTGACCAGCTGTTTTTTCCCCCCTCTTTTAATTTTAACACCCAAAAAAGAGGAAGGAATGTGACTTTCTAGAGGACAGTTTTAAATATAATTTCACGTAGCTCTTGTACATTCACATGACATTCTATCTTGTGTAGAAGGATATCTACAACACCTTTCCAAAATATCAGAGAACTTTTGAATTTGTACTAATATCGCAAAATTAGGATATCACATACACAATACAGCTGGAATACCTAATTCTGTATTCTTTGAGACATCCAATCCAAAATTTGGGACAGTTTAAAAAAAAATTGTAAAGTCAAGTAATAACTACATTCTTCAAAAATATTCAACACGTTTACATGGTTATAATGTAGATATTAAATCACCCCCTGATACTAAGGGTTCATTATTTACTAAAAAGTTAGTGCTATTTATTATGTTATGTACCATAAATATATAGCAACTATAATATGTAATAAAGTCATATTAAAGTATGATCTGCCCTCTAGACATTGAGATATAGTTTTATAAATAAGCGTGAAATCTTATTCCCTTGCCCAATGTGAAACAAACTGTACAAATAAAAATCATAAAGAAGAAATAATGCAAGTCTTAATAGTCCCTCTTCCTATGCTCAGCTGCTTGCCTGCAGGTCAGATCTGGACCCAGGTGCCATGTCATTTTGAACTGGGCAGTCTCAGTGTGGTTTTATTCAGTTCTTTGTGTTGTTTTTTTTTTTTTTTTTAATTTTTTTTGTTTTTTGTTGGTTTTTCTGTACAAATAAAAATCATAAAGAAGAAATAATGCAAGTCTTAATAGTCCCTCTTCCTATGCTCAGCTGCTTGCCTGCAGGTCAGATCTGGACCCAGGTGCCATGTCATTTTGAACTGGGCAGTCTCAGTGTGGTTTTATTCAGTTCTTTGTGTTGTTTTTTTTTTTTTTTTTAATTTTTTTTGTTTTTTGTTGGTTTTTTTTTCTGTTTTTTTTTTTTTTTTTTAATTTCTTTTGTTTTTTGTTGGTTTTCTTTTCTGTTGCATGCTAGCAAAGTGACAGCTCTTATTATCCCATATCAGATATACTATAAACGAAAGACTAATGAGAAGATATTGTGCTCTTACACTTTTACTGGTTTTAAAAAACAAAAAGTGAACAAAACCATAAGAACTGCATATATTCACCCACGAAGATGCTCCAAAGGCATTATCATAATTGGCAGAAAAGGGAAAGAAAATAGATCTCTCATAAACCCAGCCTCCAGATCTTTATTATGACTTGGTGCATGGGCCTGTTTCTCCCCAGCAGCTACACACACGCACACAAAGCAGTAATTTATAGTGTCATCAGCATTAGAAGTTAGGGTTGAAAGCAGAAATTATTAAAGCAAACTTACATCCATCTCTAGATTTTTCTATTTGCTCTCGGAGGAATTTGTCTTTGTGAAGATTGACGTCTCCAAACCAGAAATCCACTTGTTTTGCTATATCTGACAGCACCTGTTTAACTCTTGACCTCTTCTTTTTTTCCCGTTCTTTTTTCTGTTCAGTGCTTTCCTCTTCCACAGCTTTGCCTCTTGCAGTTTCCGTCTCCATGCCTGTCATTCTGTCATCTGAAAGTTATACTGAATTTAGTCAAAACCAGGGGTAGGTAACACTACTTTGCACTTTTGTTGCATTCATCCAATAATTCTAAGAGCTTTTATGAACGTTAGTATTAGCTTCCCCATCTTTCCTGCGAGATTCACAGACAATAACAATACTTGCCAAAAAGAGACACAAAGATGGCAAGTACTTTGTACCAGGACACACAGCAGCCGAGAACTCATAGCTCCCAAACCTGTACTCTAACCACAAAAGTATTTTGCTGTAGGTTTTTCTACAATGATTTTAACCGTTTCATTTTTCAAATGTTAGTAATATTTTACTATTTTATTCCTTTTAATGAGATACTTCCGCACGCTGTGAAAAAACAGTATTTGAATCACACTTATCGTCACACGATTCATAGTGGCATTTAGTTTTATGAGCCATCATGCAAGCAATATTGTCAGGAAGCAATCATTTAAATGACAGAGATTTAAAATTTTTTGAGGATGGTGGTACATGTCTTAATAATTACAATTATACTTTAAAGAAAACACTTTGGAAAGGGTCTAATAATTCACCTAAAATTAAATGAGCAAGACTTGGCAGGTCTGAAAGACAGGCTCAAGGTGATGTCCTCTTTTGCCAAGGTCTCCCAACATAGTACAAAGAGAATTTAAACAATAATGTGCTGTACTTCAGAACTAGCCATTCTACACTGACAAGAGACAGGAAGCGCTGCACGCATCTCTAGGTAGACTACATACCACAGGTCAAATCCTAAGCAGTAGATGCTGCTTTTTGTTCCACTGGTTTCATAAAAGAGGTTATGCTTTTTTATACTGAGATTCTAGCTGCATGAGTCTCTGGTCTGATGCTAAAATGTAAGAATCATTTACTAATTCTTAGGAGGCAATGCAACTTGAAGCAGCATGTGTATAGCTGGGGGCATTCACAGAAAAAAACTAACAATGGCTCTTGTTTAAATGGTTAAAACATCTAGGAAACAGTCTTGTCAATTGTTATAGCAGTAAAGAAAGCGAAAATTCCCAGCCTCCCAATCAGACGTTCTGAGCATAATACAATGCATTTTTATGACAGTGATAACCTTCTGTCAAAGATTTAGAGCCCCACACTTTGGGGCTCAATGAGGAATACTCTTGCAAATCTGTAGACATACACTATTTGAAGAACTTAGTATTTTCCTTTTTCTTAAATTATTTAGGACCTGATTAAGTTAGGCTGTGAAAAAGAGGGATCTCAACACCTCATACTTTGATTAACCCATTTACAAATAGAACCAGAGAAAACCGAGCAAGTTCCACGGGTTGATGTGATTACAACGCCAAACAACGTCTCTTTAGACATAAATATATTGTATATTGTTTAAACTCCAAATCACTTTGGTCACTTTTCCTCTACACCCCAACCTAGAAAAAAAAATCACCAGTTTTTCATAGTACTTTACTTCCAATGGGCTAGTTCCCAAGAATAGCTTGGAAAAAAGTAGGAAGTGCCTGAAAATGAAATTATCACAAAGATTTAAGTATTTATGGTAGTAGCTATCACCATATAAAAGGCTTCTCATCTCTTTGCCAATGGCCAATACTGCGAAACAATATACAAGGAAATGGTGGTGATGGTGAGAACCATCAGAGGAAGCCCCATCTATAGAACAGGATGACAAAAATGGAAATGCTCTTCAGATTATTGTGTTAATCAGGCTCCTCAAGCAGGATTCCAGTTTCCCTCCCTGCTGTGAGCTGACCATTCAAGATGCTTAAAGGTCAACAAGTTGTCAATTAAGTTGAAGGTATGGGAGGTAACACTCTCCCCAGGAAGGCAGAAGTTCAACATGGGTTCAAGTCCCAGAGCAAGGCATTTACTTAAACCAATACAAGTAAAGGAATACTGAATTTAGGAGAAAGCTAAAACCTTTAGAAGTACTGTTTTTCAAATACAAGATACCTCTCATGGTTTTCTAAAGATTTAAGTTAAAGATTACAAGCCAACACTTTAATTAAGATACAGAGGTATGATAGGTGCACTCTGTACAATGTTCCTATTTCTTAAAAACATCATTTTTACTACCCAATTCTCTGTAGGCTACTACTCAAAATATAATAGCAGCTGTGCTTATCTTGTCTTAACCATCACTACATTATCAGGCTGGAACTTATTTGTGACAATTATTAAATACACCCTGCGATTCCAAACTTAAGTCTATGAAAACTCTTCTAGGAAGCTGGGAGCATTAACAAAGGCCCAGGTTATGATTTGCCAAAAATTCAGGGGCAGAACACTCTTACACTTCCTTAGGATTTCGGCAGAATCTGGTCTGTGGTTCCTTTCTTCCTATAAGGGAATGAAAGAATGCAAGTGTAAAGTCAAGTAAATTAGAACTATAACTGGCAGATTACTTCTTTCCATGTGCCAGCTCAGCTCCACTGGCTAATGTGGCAGAAGATGCAAGGCAAGACAAGGAGAGAAGGAATGGCTCTGAAGATGCTGCTTCCCCTTCTGTCCCACTAGTTGAGATACAGGTTGCCAAGGCAGAACATTAAGCAATTTTGAAAGAGCTGGGTCAAAATCAGGCATTGCACTTGTAATGGTGGTGGTAGAGGGGAAGGAGGAAGGAGATAAGGACTTTCTGTGTTCCCTTTGAGCCAGCCAGTCATTACTTGGCCTCAACTTAGATCAGTGTCTACATATTGAATATTCTATAGCTATAGCTATTTTGTAAACTAGCACAATACTAACAGTCAGAACAACCTTAAAAGAACAAAAGAAATGTCTTGGAAAGAAAGCTTTTAAAAAGCCTTATATTAAAATCTAGCACATTTTACACAGGTAACATCTATTACAGGAAGTACGTTCCTGAACTCCCTGACAAAATTCACTGTAAGGGATCTAAACCATTTACTTGGATGGCTGTCCATTACCTTGGTGAATATACAACTTTCACATGTCTTAAGAAGAAAATAGGCAGGCAAGGTTCTTTGAGTAGATGTGATATCTTTTATTAGACCAACTGAGTAGTTGGAAAAAAGTTCTTAGCAAGCTTTTGGGTGCAGTCACTCTTTTTAGACCAACACAGCTACAAGCAAAAACCCCTTAAGGAGGAAATAACATTTGAATTTGTAGTTTAATCTTTAAAAGTTTGGTCTTTAAAAATCTGTATCTTAAACTTATAAACATAACTGTCTTGCTTGTACTGATTTATGGTCTTATTTGCCTCTGACATCCACACTAGCTCACACATTACTGCTAGCGTTTATAAATGAACTTGTTATTTTTAAATTTCCTTATCTCCTAAAGTAATATTTAAGTTGAGGCAGAATAAGGTTATTCTGATTTTCCCCCCTAGCTCATTGACCCTATGTTTTTTTTTTTTGCAATGCTGAACATTCTTTTGGTCATAGAATCATAGAGAAGCGGGGCTGGAAGGGACCTCCAGTGGTCCTCTAGTCCAGCATTTCTCAACCTATGGGTCACAATAATATATGAAAGGGTCACGAAAAAAAACTTTAAAAAATGGATTCTCCTTTAAAGGAGAAAAACTTGGGAAACCGTGGCTTCTCCCTTGCAGGCTGTCAGAGTTCCAGCCTGCAAGGGACTGCTTGGGGCCCCCTATCCTCCATTCCCCAGCTCTTGCCCCATACACTGGGGGCTCAGGGGCAGCGGGTCAGGAGTGAGGGACACTGGGCTAGGACTGGCCATCAATGTTTACAAATGGGTCCTGGTACAAAAAAGGTTTGAGAACCACTGATCTAGTCCAACTCCCTGCCTGAGGCAGGATCATCCCTATCCAAAACATCCCATACAACCATAAATCTAAACTTTACATAAGACTCGCCTCAACTCTGACACAACATCAGCCTGTACCTAACCTGCCACAGGTAAAGCAAGTTTTGACAGCATATTTTTATAAACACGTACATTTGTATTTTTGAAGATGATTTAAGAGAGCTTTAGTGCTTTGGATTTAAGTTTAATTCATGACTGCAAAAATGTTCCGAATGGTATTAAGGAAAATTGTAACAAAAGCTCCATTTTAACAAACATAAACAGATGAGATGAGCAACAGCTTCAGTGTTAAAATGTAACTACTGCTTACAAAATAAAATTTCATTTTGTTCACATATGCACACATACATAGCACTTCATACCAAAAGCAGAAGTAAATTTAACTTTGAGAGGTTGTGTTCAAGTACTTGAAATTGTAGCGTAGCACAGTTAGCAAGTTTAAGTTATGCTGATGTCTGTAAGACCTGATCTTAAGTTTCAGCCTCCTGTTTCTTCAGTTTGTCTCCCAAAGAGAGCTCCCTAAAGAGAAAGCATAGGCCTCCCTGACAGTTTAAAAAAAGCAAATAGAAAATCATTTTTGCAGGGGCAAAGGACTTCTAGATTTTGTTTCATAAAGAACAGTAACCTCAGATGCATAAGAAAGAACAAATAAAGAAAGAACACAACAAATAGTCTCTGCAGTACAAAGTGTTAATCACTCAGGATTTCATGCCGTGAAAGGTCTGTTGTGTATTAATCCATATTTTTTTGTTCAGGACTGTAATGAGGGCCATCCATTTGAACATTAATGAGTTTAGTGATATATAATGATTCATTTTTAAAAGCCTAGGGACAGCATATCACTTAGTGATCATGGACCTTCAATGGCAGCTTGACATTTCAGCCCATGTACTGCTGTCCTCTCCGATTCCCATTCCGCTTCAGCCTTGAAATAGCACCTCAGAAAGGGTGATGTTCAAGGGAGCAGGAAGAGAAAATGGGAGCAAATATCAAATGTCAGCTATGAACCTGCCACCTCAATGTGAGAACACACTTATTTCCAAGAGCACACTGATGCAACTGGGTAGTTTCCTGGGTAGCGCTTGATCTAGGGCGTTGGACTACATGACCTCCTGAGATCCCCTCCAACCCTAATTTTCTGATTCCATGATGGGAGGAGCTTCACAAATGTAGGCAGATATAGTGCAGACTTTCTTGGACTAGCCCACGGGTTGGCTAATGGGAGGAGGTTCACAATTGTGGGTAGGGCCCTGCCAGGCGATAAACTCGGGAACAGACCATCCTGAACAGGAACCATGGGGCCGGAGGGGAGAAGTGGTACTACAGGAAGACAGAAGAGGATGGGAAAGAAACGACAGACTATCTGGTGGAGAGGGGCCTGGCATAGACTTTTTCAGGGGCAGGCCCTCTGAGGAGTGCAGTGGGTGGGGGTTCGGGTATGGAACTGGGTGCATGGACGTGTGGTGTGAACTGTGTAACACGTTTTTAGTGTGATTTGACCTGCCAAGTGAACCACAGGGGCCGCTTGGTAGTACTGAAGGTAGATATCTATAGATAGACAGATAGGTGCATGCACACGTGTGTATACACGTCTTGCCCCTGTCAGATGCTGGGCCAATGGGGTCAGTGTCAGCTGAGGAGGGCCTGACTTCTTCCCACTAACAAGTAAGAGAGAGCTGCATGAGTGTGGGCAGGAACACCAAGCCCCCTTCAGCCCACAGCACGACGGCCAGGGCAAAGCGGGGCCTGGGGGCAGCACACATGCTGGATGGGACCGCTAACACATGCGCGGACACAGCCTTTGCACACGACCCCACCGGAGCAGGACCCCCACAACAGCCAGGACGCGGCTCTGCGACACGCGGAGTTCGCGCGCAAGCAGCTGCAGGCCCCGCCCCCATGACGGGTCCCTGACGTCACAGCATCCCCCTTCCAAGCGCCGCAGTAACTCTCGCCCGCCTTTCTGCCCCTCCCCCCCAGCGGCACTGACCTGCCGACGCCGGCCGCTCGGGGCTTCTGGCAACGTCACGCGGGCGCCCCGCGGCCACAACCCCCTGCGCCTCCTCCAGCGCTCCGCCGTTCCACCCCGCCGTCACGTCACAACCAACGCGACGCTCGAGTCTCAGAGCGGAAGCTCCGGGGCCAGGCCAATCAGCGAGGGGCGCGCTCGTGACGTATTACGCGCGCGCCGGTTGCCAGGGGCCGACAAGGAAGCGGCTTGGTCCTGTTCCCCTTTCCCGTCAGGCGAAGCTTGGGCAGCCGGGGGCCTTCTGTGCCGGCGCAGAGGAATAACGTCATCGGCAGCTGGCGCGGGAAAGCTTCAAAGTTGAAAGGGTCCGGCGGCTACTTGGTCCCTCCGTGAGGTGGGCACGCACCTTCCCTTCCCTTGCCCCTATGTTACTGCCTGGGGGCGGGAGGTTGGGTCGGTTGGGGCCGGCTCGGGACGGCTCGCTGGGGCTGGGGCTGGGGCTGGAGCTGGAGCTGGAGCTGGAGCTGGAGCGGAGCCGGCCTCGGGCCCGCGTCCCGTCCCCGCCTGGTTACCTGAACGCAGCGTTGCCACACCTTAAATATGAAAGTACCCGCATGGGAAGCTCAATGATCGTGTTTGTTTGTTGAAAAGCGATCGTACCCTGAGAAATCTGCAAATAAGTATGCCAATAACCCATCTTTTTAAATTTATGTTGCTCACTAATCGCCAGTGCGTGAGTGAGACGTGGGTCAGAGTCGAAGCATTTCTTTATTTCAAGGCAAGCAGGCAAAAGAAAGCACTGATAGCAAACCCAGAAGTCGGCCTCTTGTGGGCTAAGGTGAAGCAGGGGCATCTCTTGGGCCTGCAGGTAGGATGCCTGCCCGTGGATTTGGGAGTGTCTGAAGTCCCAGGATGAAAGCCTGGGACTGCGTCCTGCTTGCTCCGTCGATATGGATTTTGGAATGATTGAGTTCTGCTCAGTAGTATGATGTGGAACTCATCTGGTTGATTTGACCTGGAACATGAAATGTGTTAATAATAATAAAAAAAAGCCAAGCCCCCAAAGTTGGGTACAACCCCCGTTTGACTCAGGGCTGTCACCCCCAACTTTTACAATGTGGCACAGCTGCAGCAGCTCATCGTGGTGGGTGGGTGGGTGGTACAACTACTCAGCGTGCTGCATCATGCCCTGTCCCATGTGGACCAGGCTGACGGTTGTTGCAGTGCCAGGATTGCACAGTACCAACAGGATGGTGGAGTGGGGGGAGTGTTGGAGGAATCTGCACGCTGTCTGGCCCAGCCAGGTCCTGGCTGTGGCGGAGTGGAGTGGTGTGGGGCACAACGCTCCCTCAGGCTTCCAGCAGTAGCTAGCAGCATGGATAGGATCAATTGGCATCTCCCTGGCTCCCTCTCCCCTTTCCTCCCCTCTCCTCCCAGGCCTCAACAGCTCACAAAACTTTACATGTGGCCTTCCAGCTCAAATAATTGCCCGCCTCTGCTTTAAATGATGTGAAAGAGAGGGACTGTTAAACAATCCTTGTAATAAAAGGAGTGATGGGGAAACAGACTTATTTTGATCTTTCGTAACCTGTTAGCATTAGAAGAACTTTGAAGTGGTACTGATCCTTTCAGTTAGTCCCAGTCCAAAAAAAAAAGATGAAAGTTGATTCTTTTTCTTTGGCTTCCCCTTTAATTTCTTTCTTCCTTTGTTGTTGAAAATATTTCAAGGTTGTTTGTGAAAATTAGGTGATGATGTTTTAATATTTAATGATAGAACAAGAACAGCCAATTTGATGTAATTTACAATTTTAGCAGCTGCAGTTATGTTCTTTTAATAGTCAATGAACCAGGGGAAAACAGAGTCTGTATTGGTGCCCCTATTATTCAGCCTGCCTTAAATTTGTTTCCATTGAGTTTGCATGACTGCTTCTATAATTCCCAGTGTTGTTGTTCTAGTTCCATTTTGTTATTAAAGAAGAGGTAAAAAAAAATCTGAAAACTACTCTTCTCTTGAGTAACATCTTTATGTAAATGGCTTTATTTAATGCTGGAAGTCCAGAATCCTCTTCTAGCACTAGCACAAAAATGATGATAAACTGTAGAATCTGCCTTTTCTGTGGGAACTAGTATTTACACAACTGGAAACATGATTTTTCTATACAGCTGAACCAAGACTGATAGCGAAAAATATGGGAAACAGGAGAGCCCTCTGGTGGTAAGGTGTAGAATTTGAGCATTTGAAGATTTTTTTTCTCTTTTTTTTTTTTTTTTTTTTGCTTAATGAAGTAATGAAACCAATTGCACAGTTTGAGACTCATTGCCACGAATCTCTCTCATCTCTAATACCATAAATCAGTTGTATTTGACTAGAAACTGTTCTACAACAATGACATTTATTTTTACAATGTTGAATCAGTGTGGATCCCAGGAACAGAATGACAGATTTTAGCCACAGCATTGCAGAGTCCTAGGGTGTCTGTAGATGCGCAGGGATGCTGCTTCAATGTGCTGTAATTATAGCATTTTGGAGCAGGCTTGATTTAATTGAGCCTGCTGGAGTGTACTAATTGGTTTCACCCATGAACCACAGTTTGGTAACTACTGGTATGGTGCTTCAAAAATTAAAATATAGTATCTGTATTATCCATCTAGCTATATTTTTATTAGGCTGGTTATCATGTAGTTTCCTATAATTTCTACAGCTGTCCAATATTTCTTGGCTTTCCATATTCCTTTTCTTATGTATGATTACTTTTAAATACTTTTTCATTCATTCATATTGATGTCTGTAGAGGCAGCCAGAGATTGCAAGTAGTTTGGGAGCATGTACCAGTACTAGCTATTTCCCTGTGGTCAATTTTCATCATAGTGCCAGTAGCTAATAAAACTGACAATAGTTTCAATGAAAGTCCAACCCTTTGAACATAGACACAGATCATTATATTTTTATAAAATGTTGTTCTTTGTTGACTGGCTAACTGGGGTGGGGGGGTCAGCAGCTTAAATTTTAATGGGCCAACTTGTTACGTGTAAAAACAAAACAAACAAACACAAAAGGATTTTTCAGACAGTGGGCATTCTACATTTTCTGAAAATCATACCTTTTGAGGTAACCTAAGTTCTGATTGCCAGTGTGCATGAAGATTATGTTAATACGATAAAGCTTCTAATTTTCAAAGTGCTTTGTAAAAATTAATGGCTACATTTTCAGAGATATCAACTGAGTTAAAATGAATGGTGCTTTGCACCTCTGTAAATTAGATTATTTGCTGATGTCTTCTAAAAAAGATATTTGTCTCCTAGGTAGTATGAGAGAGTGAATAGTTGCAATGTAGACCTTTGATGAAGCAAAGCCATCCAAAGCAATGACTTGTCAAGAGTTTACTGTAAGTGTTTTTTTAACAATATATAAAATTCAGTTAAATATTTCTTGTGTTTGTGCAACAACCACTATAAATTATCATTTCAGTAATTATCCCAATTTTATTCAAAAGGTCTTATACACTCATCAGAAGACCAAGAAATCAAAAGTATGGCAAGATGGGGTTTTGAAGACCAGCACTGGAGGAAGTAAGGTGAAGAGTTCAAGTTTAATACAGTATGAGATATTCTCTGAGTCTACCAAATCCACTCTGCTCTTTGAAATGCAGTAATTTGATTGTTTAACATTTCACTATGTTTCAATGCAGGCAACCTTATTTGATGACAAAGGACAATGTTTGGAGAGCATATTTGTCAAAACTCAGGTATATTTTTAACATTAAAAACTTTAGTCTTTGTTGGGACCACTATTCATCTTTGCACAGTCTAAAGTTCCCAGTCCTACTATTTTGTCTAATATATTCTGATTTTATCAGTTGTTACAAATACAGGATTTTAAATGGTCAGATGTAGCATATTTTTGATCTAACAAAGTATAAAGCATTATAGTAGCAGATTTTCACTACAGCGGATAACGTCTAATAAATGTGCTTTTTGTGGATAGCAAGTATCATTGTACTGTATAGTGCAGGAGTGGCCAACCTGCAAAACTGGCACAGACAGCCTCTTTGTGTGGCATGCAGGAGATTGGGCAGGAGACAGGAAGTGGCAGATAAGGCAGGCAGCAGAAAGCAGAGCAAATGAGGCAGGGGGTACAAGGCAGGAAGCATAACAGCAGATAAGGCAGGAAAAAGATTGGAAAGATGCTTGGAGCGGGTGCAGGGCTATTTTGTGGCATGCTTTCCAAAAAGGTTGGCCTCCCACTGATACAGCAAGTAATTTTTTATTTATTTATTTATTTTTATTGCATGTGTTTGTGCAATTGCATAAGCATGGGACATTCAATACATGTATACTGATTACTTTCCATCACTCCTTTAAATAAAGTCGATCTAGATGCACCCGTTGATTCTTGGGAGCAGTATCAGCTGTAAGGTAGGTGAGTGGTGCTTTTTAGACACAAGGCACCTCATGGAAAAGGCCAGCTCTTAGCTTTCACTCATTTTTTAACTACGGAAAAATAGTAGACTGGTACTTCCGTTTCAAAGAACTCAGGAAGACCAGAACAGGACAGGATATTTTTGATGCTATGGATTCCTGTTTGAAATCTCTGGGTTTATCTTATGAATCATGTGTAGGTTTTTGCACACCTAACACAAGGTGTGCACCCTGGTTGGGCATCACTGATCTAGACCATTATGTGCTTTAATTTGCGCTGTATGGTCCTTTCTTATACTTAAGCTCCTTCAGGCATGGAACTGTCATTTGGTACGTTTCAGTTATGCAGACTAAAATTGATAGATCTATATAAATAAATAATGATATAAGGAGCTGGGTACCTGAGAACTTTGTTCTTTTTGTAATGCTACTATTTGGTAATGTACACAATCTCTAGCTATTTTAAATTATGTTAATTTAACATATTAATACTAAGTTCTAATTGTTGCTTTCATATTTAGTCTAATCCAGTTGTCTATAAGAGTTATATTTTGAATTAACATTTATTTTTTATGGACGTGTTAATATTTTAAAAGGAAAATTCTCTATGTATTAATATGTTTTGCAAGATGAAGAGAATGTCAGTGTTTCAGGTACCTCAAGCTTTTCTTTTTTTTTCTCTTTTAGGTGAAACCTGGAGATGATTTAGAAGGTGATCGGTATTTGATCACAGTTGAAGCAGAAAAAGCTACTGAAAACAATTGTACCCATCCACCAAAGAAAATAGAAGCTTCTACATCAAACAGAAATGGTGTGAAACTGTCTAGTCTACCTCTGCTACACCGACCTGTTGGCTTGAAACGGAAGTTTACAGTATGTCTTTGTATGTCTTTGTATGTCTTTGTTTCATATGTTATATTTAAAAATAAATATATTTAAAAATCGTATACCATTTAAAACATTACCGGAAAATTAAAAAATTATGCTGTGTAGACCCATGACTTATTAAACTCTTGTTGGATTTGCTGTTATAGCCAAATTTAATTTTAAAGTTTTTATTCATAGTGTCGGCCTCTTGAAGGCTCGAATCAAGTGAAGTACTCCTTCACATAAGCATTATGAAATATAAAATGAATATATATATATATATATATATATTTTATATCTGTAGATTTTAAATGAATAATATTTCATGATGCTTAATTGAAGGAGCACTTTCTTATTACAGTATGAATAAAAAGTCTTAAACTCTTAATGGAAATTTCAGCACATATTTGGGTTAGTGAAAATAAAATAATGCATAGGATGTAGGATAAATTAACATTTGTGTTGCCCAGTACACACCCAAAGTGACTGGTTTTACATGAATCCAAAATTACTTTGAATTTAAGACAGCCCCCCAATTATTAGATTTTTATACAGGGAAAATTATACATTACTTATAATTTTCCACATATAGAATCTGATTATATGTAGATCACTTAAAATTTTTCCCTCCTACATCTGCTGTTTGGAAAGCAGTGGTGGGGAGGCAGGTAGTCTCTCTTATCCCCCACTTGTGCCTGCCCTCCTATCACTTGTCCACCCCTTGGTGCCAGCCCCTTCCTGTTATCTGCTCCTCCCTGTAGCTGTTTCCCCCATGTGATGTCAGCTGGACTAGGAACAGAGCCAACAGTGGTGACAGCTCTAGCTCCAGGTCCTGTTCAGGGCTGGAGGCAGAGCTAGAGCTGCAGCAGCTTCCTTACTGCTGCATGGTTTCTCTGGTGCTCCCTCCCTCCGCTGCTGTGAGCTGGTGGCCAGGCTGGGGTGACTCATTTAGCACCATGACAAGAGGAGTATGGTGGAGACTGCGCAGTTGGGGGTGCTGGAGGGGGTGGAGCTTCAACAACTGCCTGCCCCACCTGTATTTCAATCTAAGACCAGGCTTTTTTTCCTCCCCAAACTTAAGTGGGGAAAAAACTCATCTTGAATTTGAGTAAATACAGTATGTAAACAAAATCAATCACTATTTATTCCTTATGTGTGTGTTTCATCAGTTTCTTGCCACATAATTACACTTGAATGCTTATCTTTGTTTCCCTTTTTTCTCAAAGGGGCTCAAAATATTTCATGATTGGAATAAATATAATCTATGTGCTGCAAAATGTATGGGCCCAACAAGATGGATTTATAGCAGATTTGATACTAAATACACTTATATCCTTCTGCTTTTTCAGGCGTGTGAACCAGAATGATCATGCCACTGAGTGCTACATTTTCATTGTATGGTAGATTTTTGTGTTTAACATCATTATGGTTGGTGGAGCTGGTATTTATAAAAGCCCAGTCAGTTTTCATTAACCATGTGAAATAGTTGTGGGAGGTTTGGTGAGAACATGCAGCATGATATACTGTAGGTTAGTTTTTATCTTTTGAAACATGTTAATAAAAAGGATTAATTTTAAACCTTTCTCTTAGGGCTTCCAAGGGCCACGTCAAGTTGAAAAGAGAATGGCAACAGTGGAAGAGAGTGCATCACCAGCAATCTCTTCATCTAAGTGGTGCCAGTCTCCTTTTCCTTCTAAGTGTTATGCTACCTCTCCTTTATTTTCTGCTATTTGCAAGAAAGAATCAGGAAGCAGTTTGCCTGAAAACTCTAACAGTGTTGTTTGCACAAGTAGTGCTAGAGAAGACATGTTCATCTCCTCTCTGGTTTCCTCTCCATATACTAACAGTCACAAAGAAGATGTACAGAATAGAAACCATTGTAACCCCATTGCAGGTTCTGTACTTATGAAGCAAGAATCTTCAATTACTGGATGTCCAAAAGCAGCCTGTGAGACAGTTGGTGTGGAAGTCTCTCAGAACATCAGGAGCAAAGCGCAAATAATAGCACTTCTGAAATCCAAGCCAACACAACAATGCAGGGAGCAAAAAGCTGAAGACGTACAGGATATTTCTAGATGTCAGCCTTCTGAAAGCAGAGGTATTTTATTTAAACAAAACAGTACATTTGTACCTGAAGGTGTAGACAACACTGACATAGGAAACACTAAAGACACACAGCACCAATATCCTATAGAAATCACTGAGACTAATACAAGCCGATGGGATGTTTATATGCTGCCAAGTTCAGGTGGCCAATCTTATGATGGAGTAGTAATGGAGAAGAAATATGACCAGAAGACAAATGATGCAAGTCTGACTTTACAAGCCCCTTGCCACCCAAAGGCTTTGCAGTTCTTTACAACCTCTGTACGTCCAGCTGGACAAGAGTTAAAGTACAGTTACATGGAACTAATGGATGATGCAGAGCATGATAATGGGAAATGTAAACAAACTTCTGAAGCATCTACAGTCTGTAGAAGTGATGGAGCAGCTAAGCTATTGGCCATTAATGGATGTATTGTCAAAGACCAACCAAGCAGTACTGTATTATCTGAATCCAACATAAATAAAAAGAACAACCTTCAGTTTGCCTCATCTTCAGAGGCTGTTTATTATGCAAGGAATGCAGATGACTTTGTTACCTTTGAAACAAATATTCCCAAATCCAGTCAGACCTCTGAGACTGACAGTGTTAAAGAGCCACAGGGCTTTCTTGCTCAGCCACAAATTAAATCTCAATCAAGAGTAAATTTAGAAAGTGTAGCTGGTGACTCTGGGGTACCTGTGGGTGTAACATGGGCTGGTCCTAAAGCTGTACATAAGGACTTGCCTGAATATGGCAAGGTTAGTGATCTGCCTGAACAGTTTTTGGAGGTTAACTTCAATCTGTTAGAAACTTTTGATTTCAGTAACACTGAAGATAAACAGCTATGTGAAGGAAATGTGCTTTCACAATGTTCACCTTGTTCAACAGAGGGAGCTGTGACACAAAAGGAGATGAGAGTTCATGGGCAGTGTGAAGTAATGACACTCAGTAATCAGGAAAAAGATGTCAAACAATTGACATCTCTGGGAGGGATAGATGAAAACTTTACCCTAGAGTGTCTGCCATTACAGGCTTGTGTTAAGACGTCTGAAGGTTGTGACCGAATTGAGAAAGATGCTGCAGCTCCCTCTCAGATTGAAGTGAGGTGTTCAGATGCTGATACTGTTGTAGAAGACGCAAATAAAAGCACGTTAAATATTGAAACCGCAATCAGCAAGAACCTTGATTTCTACCCATCATGTACCAATAATGACATGTCATTAGTGAATAACAAGCATACTGATCGAGTGCAAAGTGGAGTGAATAATTACGAATGTGATGATAATACCAACAAATTAGAGAAAAATAAAACTGTTTCATATATTCCTTCTGCTTTAAAGACTTCTGCTATTGACAAAAATTGTAAAAAAGATACTATAGAGCTTGGAAGCACAAATTCCCAGGGTAGTTACTTAGAATATTTCAGTGATTCTCCTGGTGGTGATATTAATTCAGAAAGCCCCTCGGTAACCTTCCCTCTAATGGCTGGCTGTTCTGATGGTTCGTGCCATGATGCAGGGAAATACCATGCTGCATTTACTACTCAGATTTTCAAACGTGATACTTTAGCAAAAATCCAGCAGTCTTCAGAGGAAGGGGTGATGGATGAAACTGAATTTGAAAATGTGTCAACCATCATGAATTCCATCCAGGAACCAAGGGAAGATGAAAGAATGAGAACTGACTGCATGAAATACTTGGCTTGTGATGAAAATTCCTCTGGTCTTCCTGATCTACCAAATTACATCAGCCTTCTAAGGTCTTTGACTGAACATAGCACAGCATTAGGAAGCTTACAAAGTATGGAGGAATGTAATAGCTTGGTGTATCAAAGAGAGACTTCTAAATATAAATGTGAGCCCACTGGAAAATTTGAAGGTTAGGTTAACTTCCAAACTTCCATTTTATATTGGATTCTGAATTATTGTTGATGGCTTTCTATATTGATGTTTATCTAGTTCCTATTTTTCCTGTGGGGAAAAAAATGATTTTTATAAAAAGTAGGACATTTTGGCTAACAAATTAATATTTTTAGGAGTTATATGTCATATATATTAAACTTTTCTTCCTATGAGTACCCATGATATCGCTAGATGTTTTCCTGAAACCGCCAAACATAATGCCAGAGTGTTGACATTCACAATTAAAAAAAAAAAATCTGACTGTTAATTGTAACTTATAAACTGATTTTGCCCTACTGAGAACAGCTTGGGTTTTTCAGTGTACTTTAGTTGGTGTCAGATTTAATCCTTAAGAAATAAGAAATGAATTAGGGCTAAGTAGGGTTGACATTTGTTTGACAGAGTCTGGATAAAATATAGCTTTAATAATAAAGACTATAGCTACATACTGTGTTATTGTCTGAGAATTGAGGTAAACTCTTTTTCCTTCTAACACAGTAGAGTATTGGAACAACTGGAGAATAGAAGAACTGAAAAATAGTGAAAAAATAGTAACTTGTTGCGTGAAACTATATATAGAAGAGAAATAATTTATTGTCAATACAAATCATATATGTAACAGTAATTGATTACAGCAAATAGCTTTTGAACGTCTCATTTTTTAAGGCCTTTACTTTTGATCTCAAACAATTGGGGATTGTACCCTCTACCATTTAAATGTCTCTGACAAGCATTTGACTTTTAAACATGGCTATTTTTTTTGTCAAAGCAGACCATTAAAATCATTGAAAAGAAATTGAAACTGATCTTTGATTCTAAGCCAGGTCCAATCTGTGGTTATATCTGTGAATTGGACAGAATTTAGCTCTGATGTATGTTTATGAGGTGGACAGTGTAACATGCCAAGAACAAACTCCAAACATAAGAGTTTTGTAAATATGGTATCCTTTCCTTACTGAAATTTAAAATAAATAGAATTATTTTTCTTCATGCACTTCTCATGATAGTGTATATAAAACAAAGATTAAGAAAACAACCAAAATAATTATAAATAGCTAATTTAATGGAAACTATTTAAAGGAGCTGCTCTTCAAACTATTTCGGTGTTTAAGGCACTAAGCCATTTACGGGACTGGATGAATGGATTCAGTTACTGGAAAACATAACCAGAGAAGCAAATGGTTGAGCCAGCTAAAAAGATTTATCTGTTGCATATTAAATTAAATTAGGGTTCAAATTTTTTAGCTATGATGGTCCAGGAGTGTGTGAGAGAAAAAAATCTTTCCCTTGCATATTAAATTCTTATTTTAGATTTCCCATTCTAGCAGTATGTTTGATAATATGATTGCTCTTTGGTGAACTAGGGATGTTAATTTGGAAAATATTAGCATTGGTATCAGTGGCCTAGCAATCTGAAATGCATTTTAAAAAGAATTAACTTGTAAGTCATAACCTGCCAGCAAAGGAAGAGATTGCTCATATTTACTAATTTAGTGAATATCAAGCTTTCCATGTCAACATCATCTATGAATACTGACCTAGATTAGTTTTAAGTCACTTACAAAGACATTGCTAAGTATAGTTCTAAGAGCCTTTCCATTGTTTCTTTGTTTTATTTAATAAGAGAGGTAGCAATACATCGGTCCGATATTGGATCAGCACCAATATAAGGAAAATTGACTGTAGTGGAAATCAGCCTAATGCGTATAGCCGCAGCGCAGCATGTAAGTGGCAAGGAGCACAGCTTGGCAGGCTGGTAAGTCTGCTGTGGTGGAAGGGGCTAGGGGAGTGAAGGGGAATGGGCAGGGGGGCAGATCGTGGCCCCTGCAGGGAGGGAGGGAGTAGGGCTGGGGCTAGGGCTGGGACAGGCGCTGCTCAGCTGTGGTGGGGCATAGGATGGAGCCGCAGCTCATCCAGGGTGCGGGGCTGGGTGGGAGGGAGAGCGGCTCCCACCGCTGCATACACCATGGGAGGGCATGCAGGGCACGTTCCTCTGGATCTGCTTGGGGTGGGGCTGGCTGTCGCTGCAGGCTGGGCCTCGGGCTGCGCTGGGCTCTTCCCAGCAGGCTTTGAACCAAGCTGTACTTGGGCAGGTGGGTGGCGGCATTGGGGGTGACTACAGCAAATTTTGGGGTGATTTCAGCCCCTTATATTTTCCTTCTCAGTGCCGCCAGCCCACCCGGAGCACAGCCCAGCCCCAGCTGGGAAGAGCCCGCCCCACACAGATCTGGGGGCACACGTACCCCGTGCCTCCCAGGGTGTGCACAGCATCATGAGCTGCACCACTCCAGGATGAGCTGCAGCTGCATCCCATGCCTTGCCCCACCCCAGCTGGGTACCACCTGCCCCAGCCCCACTCCCTTCCTCACCACAGTGACCTTGATATGCCTTCCCCCTCTCCTTCCACCACAACAGACTTACCAGCCGGACGCTGCTCTTTAAGCTGCCAGGCTGCATATTGGAAATCAGATCGGTATAGGCCAATATGCCTTCTTTAAAATCAGCTATTGGTATCGGCCCCAAAAGTCTCTGTTGGTGCACTGCTAGTAGAAACAGATGTGGCCAAATGAAGAGGACCAGCTGTGCTGGGATATATCCACTTCAGTGGATGAAATGCATGTTGTTCTGCAGGATCAGGCCCTTACTGCTCCCTGGAGTGGCCAGGGCTCAGTCATGCAGGGTAACACTCAGGGTGTGTTTCTACAAATGTGGGGGAGGGAACCCATGCAGGTGCTCCAGGGCCTTCAGGGTCCCAATCCTTCCTGCCCTAGGAATGGGAATTCCTGGGACATGCAAGGTTAGGCCCATGAAGCCCTGGGAGAGCTTGTCCTTGGCAGCTGGAGAGTATGGGTACCTCTGTGCTGTCTGTTCTCCTACTTTAAAAGAATCAGGCGTCTGTTTCAAAATAGTGGTATGTCATGCTCACAAATTTTGGCATTTGAGGTGCTACAACGAGCATGGACGTCTTGTTTGCCTGGCCTTTGTGCCTCCATACACATTTATGGTGGCACAGAGGCAACCTCTGTTTACAACCTTAATCTAACAAGATTAACTACCTCTCTCTGTTTAAAATAAGAAAAACTAAATAAGTTCTTTGACATTGGCTTAGTTCAGAAGGCTGGGATCTTTTGGCTAATTTTCTGTCTTTTCCTGATGTGGGACTTTCATTTATGTGCTTTGCTAGCATTACTGAAATTGTTATATGGTCTAATCCTTCAAAGAGTTAGGCTTGTGTTTAACTTTACCTATTTGAGTTATTTTGTTCATTGGGCCAAAAAAATTACTGATTGAGAGTCTGTGGTTACTGAATAGCTTGGGAAACTTTTTTAAACAAATGTTGCTACAATGAAATTGCAGTAGCTCCAAAGGAGTCCTGAAAATGGGCATACGATGACAAAAAATGTATCAACCTCTTCTGTGGTGTCGTGAAAATGTCTTATACTCATATTACTGGCATAAGTGTGTGCAGTAAGTTGTGTACTAAATATTTCATGTAATTTTTTATGTATGTAGCTAATTAAAAAAATGGGCCCAAACACCTACTCTTACTCAAGGGAATAGTTCTGTTGATTTCAAGGGAACAACTACTCACATAAGAGCTGCAAGATCAGTTTCTAGATTATAAGACTTTTTATGTTTTGAATTAAAATCATAACTAAAACTTGTTCTTTTTTCATTCTTTGTAGGTAGGAAACAGTTTGCAGAAGTGTCTTGTTCAGGAGATATGCAAACACCTTGTTTGTACTTTGACTCTTCTAACCTGAGGGTAATTCATTTTCATGTGTGTAATCATACTTTTAAAAAAAGTTTGAAGAATTCTCCTTGAATTCAAATTATGGCTTGTGTTACAGTAGTGGTTGTGTTGGGAGTCATTTAGGAATATTAACCTGAAATATATATTTACATACTTGAACATAAAACATAGCTGACTTGTGGCTCTTGTGTTATGAATGAGGCTAAGAGTATCATAGACTATCATAGAACATAAATAGTAAGAATATTTAGTTACACTATAAAATGAAGGCAAGGATATAAACCTTTAAGTTTAAAAGCCTAAATCTACCACTAAAAAGTTTAGATTTATAAAAAAAAACCAAAAAAAACCAAACCCCAAACATTTCCTTTGAGAGAGTTTTATTCCATAATTGTTTGTTATGGGGTTTCTTACATCTTTCTCTAGCATCTAGTATTGGTATTCTAGGAAATCTTAAAGGGATTAAGCTCTTCTCTTTATCAGTGTTCTAATTGTAATTTTAAATTCTGAATAATTTAAGTGTGAAATATATATTGCATATTTTTTAACCTTGTCAAGAACTTGATACTTGAAAAGCTACTGTTTATTCCGTGGTAAGATTGTACAAGTCTAAGATTTTTAGAATTTTATTTGCAAAGGTGCCATCACTTGTTTCATGGAAACCACTGTATCATTATATTGGTATTGGATAAGCCATATTACATCTTTACAAGTCACTTATCCTTAAACATACAAGAGTAGCTGAAAGACACGTTCTTTTTAGCATTTTTATTGTATGCCTCCTTGTAAGTCTTAAGGACCATTAATATACATGTTTGACAGCGCACTTGAATATTCTCCATGAGGTCAGTTGGACAACCTGTATATTTCATGTTACACATGTGAGGACTAAGGCTGAAGTATGGAACAGCTTCAGTAATGATATAATTGTACTGCTTAAATCATTATCACCTAAGAAAACAATGTGACATTAGTGTTCTGTCATGGCTCCTGTTTTCAGCACACCTTTTACATTTGTAACATTAAAAAGAAAACATTGTTCCATCATTGTGCTGACTGACTGAAGGCTGAAGTGCAGTCCTCATTCATATGCCTGCTTTTGTTGCTTGTCTCGTTTTCTTTCCTGAAGGTAGCTCTTAAGGTTTTAGTTTAGTAGCTGCGGTCCTTTTCTCTGTACTTGGAGGCGCCCAGAACATCTTTGCGTAGTGCAAAATAACAGTGCTTACAGTCTCAACTTCTCAAAAAGTTCCCATTTAGCTCAGCGGAAAATTAAAAGGAGTTTTTAGCTTAGTAAGGAATGAAGGATTGGGCCCTAAAAACAAGATATGGTTTGGAAACGGCAATGGGGAAACCAAAAGGAAAAGCAGAGTATTTTATAAAACTTTAAAAAGAGAACAGTCATTGCTCTCATGATTTGCTACAATCATTCTGATTTATATTTTTTATCGTTGTTTACATTGTCCCCCATTTCTTTTTTTCTCATCTTTCTGTCACTTTGTGATGGTCCTTCCTATATCTGAGCAAAGGTATTTCTGATTGAATTTTTGTGGCCAGTACTGGTAGATCTGGATTCCTTCTTGGCATAGTATTATAGCATGATGAAAAAGGGCCAGGCCATAATATGGGACCACTGAAGGCAACAGTCGACCATTACGGTTTCAAAGTGTTCTTAAGATGGTATCATTTGTAGTGGACACGAATCTAACATTAAGTGTCTTCTATTCCAGCCTACTATATTATTTTCACTACTACGGCATGTTGTCTCATTTTCTCTGATGCATGATATTATGATGCACATTTTTTTTCCTGATGCTTTTTCATGTTAGAGCTTTTTTTATTCAGGTCTTTTTTTGTGTAGCTTTTCCTTCATGCTTTAACTTTTCTTTCACTGCTTGCTTGGATACCAGGTCCTTTTAAGAGGTCTAGGACCTGAAATAAGGTTGATTGGCAGGCTGTGTGAGGAATTTTGCAGGGAGCCTGGCTTCATTATACTGATTTTATCCAGTGCTATTAACAGTCTTCACTTTCATCCCCAAAGATACTGTTTATCTCTTTCCTCAAACTGAAAGAGGTGGCTATTTTTTTTTCCAAACGCATTCTTCGATTTCTCCAAGTCACATTTGAGTGGCAGATGTTATTTATGACCTGCTTGTTGGATTTCCGACTTTCAAACAATGAACATGATTAAGAGCATTTGCTAGTATTCTGACACAGAAATTGTTAGAAAAAAAATTAAGAACTATTCCACTTGGATATTGAATTTGGAACTTTCTGCATGGAGAAGGATTTGGTTGCAAGCTGGAACAGGCAACCTGCTAAAATAACTGGTGTACATAAAATAGCTGATTACTCTACCTGATTAACTTGCTTCTTTTTTTGTTGTTGTTGCTTTGTATCCAGCCTTCTTCTGTAGAGGCACCTGTGCTAGAAGCGCCCATTCTACCTGTGATCCAAGGCCAGGGAAACCTTCGGACCTTTGACTACCAACCAAAGGTACAATCTTTTAAGTAATGCCAATTCAGAATAACAGTTTGTTTGGTTTTTTTTTCAAGAAAATGCTAAATTGCATCCTTCACCAAACCAACCAACCAACCACTTTTAGTGCACCCAGCTCTTAATACACCTTTTCTGTATGTAGTTTTCATTGGAGATCACAAAATCATAGCTTAACATTTGAAAGGGACATTTTGTGTTGAATTAGAAATTCGTGTAGTTCACTGGTGTTGAGCTGCATAGACATCGCTGCTTTTTGTCAGTGTTCTTATTCTAAGTTCCAAAAGTTGTCCTTTGTATGTGTAGAAAATGTTTTCTGATAGTAGATTTTTCTTTCATTTAACATTAAATAATAATTGCAATACATTCTGTAGCCAGTTCAGTTTCAAGGTCACCAAATAAAAGGATCAGCAGCCAGTGAGATGATGGTGAGATCTTCTAACTCACTGTTAGGATGGAATCAACATCCAGTAACTTCAGAGCATGAAAGTCTCATAACAGACAGTTGTTTGTCAGCCCAGTTTTCAAGTAGTTCTGTCCTGAGTGACTTCATACAGGTAAAATGAGGTTTGTTCTAGTTGCTTTGTCTTCTGGTAGTACAAGAAAATAATTTGTCCAGATGGTGATGTTAAGGAAAATTAACTATTAATCATAAAATAAAGATTATACCAGAATCACTAGGAACTGAAAAATATGGCAGAGTTTGAGAATAACCATTGTTGAGTAATGATCCTACAAATATTTGCTATGCTCATGAGTAGTGATTTGTAAGTTGAAATTTCTGAATTTATTTTAATACATTTCAAAGATCAGTCTAAAATATGCTTGTAATTATGCAGCATTGAATGAATAAATTCTTCATAAAGGAAAACGATAAAGGGCTTTTTGAGTCATTATTGTATTCTGTTTTCTTTATAAGAGTGACATTTTAAATCTGCCCAGTCCTAATATCCTGAAGTACATGCAAAGTTCCAAATCAGATTTGAAAAAATTATGTTCCGATTTATTCATCTGTTTTTTATATGAGCCAGTATATTGCTGGAATGCTATACTGTGCCTTCATTTTTATAATACAGCATCAATGGCAGTACTGAAGAGGCTAAAGGAAAGCCACTTATTTGGATGGGCTTTTCATTTCCAACACCCATTGAGATTGCAAATATTTCTTTTTTTTTTTTTTTTTGGAAATGAGGTCTTGAAATGAAAATAATGGTGATATGAAAAAGAGTATTCTGTCAGCTTTATGAAATTTTTGTCTTTTTCTGAAGTCCCCAGGCGCAGTGAATTTTCCAGAAGATGATCTAAACTTTATTACAGAAGAGAACATTCAAAAGTCTGACTTTATTGAAGAGCCAGATGCCAGTAAATCTCGTAAGTAAAAGTAAATGTGAAAATAATGATGGTCACTGTGACTAGTCTGTCTGAAAGTTGTCTTTCCTTTTATCCAGCAGTGATATTGGATATGACTTCTAAAGTTCCAAAATGGATGGAATCTTCTTCAGATTTTAATCTGGAACTGACCCAATGGACTACAAGGAAACATAACAAGGTGCGAACAGGCTCCTTATTTTAAGCCTTTCTTCTATAATATTAGTATCTGATTATATTATATTTTGTTAAATGCCTCTTGAAATTTGGTAGAAATGTATTAGATAAGGTGATATAAAATAATAAGAACAGTCATTCTTGAGATTTTTCTTGTCTTCACTACTCAGCTGTACATATTTTTTTTCTGTGTGTGTAGGTGCTGTCACAACAGTTCTCTTCATTAAATCCAGATTCTATTTCCTTAACTTTAAATAACGAAGAAAATATGATAGATATCCCTAAACAGGAGTCCCTGACATGTGGAGCTTTACTAAGTGATACAGAACATTCGGAATTCTTTTCCAGTAAGAAATTATATTTTATAATTGCAGTTAATTCTGCTTTCTCCAACAGAGCCTTGATGTCTTTGATCCAGACCCCCAATGCCCATTGGATACATCAGCTATACCTGAGCCCTAATCCTATGGTGTTCAGTGTATGTACTGGCAAATACCCCTTCTTCAGAGCCTCTTTGTTTCAGCTTTTAAATGCATGTTATTTATCCATAACATTTAAGCACTGATTAGCTAAAAGACCTTGCTAGTGTGAACAGATTTGTTAAACAAGGATTGTACTCTTTCCCCTTAAGCTTTACACCAAATCAAAAGCTGGAATCTAACATCTCACTCTTAGTAATTTTTTATTTGTTGTCTTTTAATTTTTCTCCATCTTCTGATACTTTTGAATCTATTTTGAGTAACTTGTGTTGCATCTGGCTATAGTTTCTTCTTTATGCTGAATTTAAACAAAATGGGGACTTGTAATGTCAGAAACCTGGTATTGATAAAGGTTGATAATATTTTATTTTATATTTGTATTATTTTATATTGGGTTTTTTTATTGCCCCCGGCACAAATGAGGTCTGTATTTTTTATCGAAAACTTATTGTTGATATAATGATTCATTTCCAATATTTATAAAGAGTTTAATTACTAGAGCACTAGTTTACTGAGACTTTTTTTATAAAAATGTATATTTTTTACTTCAGTATAGAAAATTGGATTTGAACATAGACATTTAAATTGTGGAATAATTATATTTGAAATTACTTATTAGGTGGTAAGATTTAGCTTGGTAATGCACAGGATAAGTGAGTACAAAGAGCTTGCTATTACAAGAGAGGTCAAGATTCACAAGAAAGTATTTGAATTTTTTTCTTTAACTTTTTTCTCTGTCTTGAAGACTAAGATTTGCATCTCAGGGACAGGTGCAATAGGTTGCTAAATACATATTTGTCCTGCAGGAATAGAGCAGTCCAGCTGTCCAGGAGATGGCAACCTGTCAAGACCCTCCTCCACACTGAGAACAAGAATTCCACTTGTCACTGTTTCTGCCACTGGGAAGATTCCTGATTCAGAAGTTTATTCAGGTGTGACTGGCTGTGAGGAAGTCCAGCAAGCTTTTGGTTCTCCAGCAGTCAACGTGTATGAGAAATCAGCAGTGTTTCACGTCAGTGCTTTTGGGCCTGAGGACAGGAAGTATGAAACCTTTGTGTCTGGCGAGTGTATGGAAGGAAGACGAGAGGCATTTATGCAACCAGTGTTCCCTAATGTGGCTTCACAAAATGGACAAAGCAAGTGGCTAAAATATCAAAACACAGCTCAATGTGATTTGATAACTCAAAACAGAGGTGATGTGAAAGTGACTGATGACTTCTGTGCTGAGAATGTCATTGGAATGCCACCGACTGACACTGGAGAGAGTCAGAGTGATGCCTTGAATAAAAGTTCTTCAGACTCTGTGCATTTGCAGATGATAAAAAGCTTACTGAGTAAACACCATGGAAATTTTAGTAGCCAAGATTCTGTTTCAGAGGGGAAGAAACTTTCTCTGCACTTAAACCACATTCCAGTTCCTGAAGCAACACAAAAGGTGTTAGGTCAGTTGAACTGCCACACTGTAACAGGAGACACCCAGGTGTGTAGCTATTCAAGCAGACTGTGTATACTTAGTACGTTTGCCCCATTGGCCCTGAATGTCTGAATGTCCTATCAGGAACAGATCTAGTCAAGGGCAGCATCCTTTGCAAAATGGTCCTGAAAATTCACCATTCTTGACAGTTTGATCTCTTGCTCAGATCATGCTGATGAAAAGACCAATAATATGTTTAAAAACTGTCATGGTATAGAAATTTTCATGGGTAATGGGCGATATATTTATTTGTGATGGAAAATCATTTTACTGGGCACCTTCGCTGTATGTGTATGATCTTCTGGGGAATATTATGTATATAAATGCTAAGCAATAATTCTATATGCTTATTAGCAGAAAAAATACCCAACTACAGAACCGGGCCTGTCACATAATGACAGCTTATAGTGCAATTTTTTTTTTTTTTTTTTTTACTTTGACTAAATCTTTTCTAACTGATTCTTGGCATCCACTGCCAGCTATAGATGTGTATAATTTGAATATTGTTGCTGATTGACATGAAGAGATGTAATCTATACCACTAATGTCCATCCTGTATTTGGCAGGATCCTTTTTCAAAATGTGGTCATCCTAAGGTCGCTGACCAACATTAAAGTAAAGGTGCAATAGGATCTGATGCGGGATCCCAAGTCATGCTTTCTACCATGTCACATGTACATGGCAGGACACACAGTTGTGGGATCCTGCATCTAATCCCATTGTATCATATTGCTGGTAAATGGGAAACCCAATCCCTGGCTCCCCCTGCACCAACAAGCAACAAGCTTGGTTCTCAACTTGGGAAGTGTACCATATGCTCCTGCAGCTGGGATTCCTGAGAGCTGATTAGAGTTCCAGCCTCCAGAGGGCATGGTGCACTCCCTTGCCTGGGGACTTCAATTAGCTGACATGGCTCCCAGCCTGTAGAGCACATAGGAGTCTTGAAAAGCTCCTGTGTGCTGCAGAGGCTTGGCACTGGTGGTATAGAGTCAGAGTCAGTGGACTGGAAGGGACCTGTAAGATCATCAAGTCCTGTCCCCTGCCATAGGCAGAAGGTTAATGAGCTCAAATGAGCTCAACTAGATGCTTATCCAGCCTCCTCTTGAACACCTCCAAGGATGTTGACTCCCACCTCTGCTGGGAGTGTTCCAGGTTCTAGTTACTCTTATGGAGAAGAAGTTCTTCCTTGTGTCCAGCCTAAATCTTCCCTCTGTTAGTTTGTGACCACTGGTCCTCATCATCCCAAGGGGTGCCTTCCAGAAGGGCTGCTCTCCCAGATCCTGTTGTTCTCCGCTGCCATATTTGTAGGCGGCTATCAAGTCACCTTGCAGCCTCCTCTTACCCAGACTGAACAAGACCAGCTCCTGGAGTCTCTCCTCATAGGGCCTATCCTCCAGGCCCCTAATCACACGAGTGGCCCTCCTCTGCACCCTCTCAAGTTTATTCACATCCTTCTTGAGGTGTGGCGCCCAAAACTGGGCACAGTACTCCAGTTGCAGGCTCACTAATGGTGAGTCGAGAGGGAGAAGCACCTCCTTGGATCTGTTGGCAACACATCGGCTGATGCACACCAGAGTTCTATTTGCCCTCCTGGCAACTTCCTTGCCCTGTTGGCTCATTTTCATTTTCTGGTCAATTGTGAACCTCAGGTCCTGTTCAGATGCCATGCCATCCAATGGGCTACCACCTATCCTATAGGTGGGGTGAAGGTTCTTTCTACCCAGGTGAAGGACCCAGTACTTTTTCTTGATGAACCTCATCTGATCAGCCCATAGAATCAGTCTGTCAAGGTCGTCCTGGATCTTTACCCTGTCTTCTGGTGTGCCCACATTTCCCCACAGCTTGGTATCATCGGCAAACTTAATCATAGAGCATTCCACCCCGTCATCCAAGTCGCTAATTAATATGTTAGAAAGCACAGGTCCAAGCATCGATCCCTGTGGGACACCACTGGAGATGGTCCTCTAGGATGAGGCCATCCCATCAATTACAACTCTCTGGTACCGGCCTTTAAGCCAGTTATCCACCTACCTCACTGTAGGCTGGTCCACGCCAGTTCCCTTCAGTTTGTTTCCCATGAAACTCTCTCAACCAAAATCAAAGGCCTTACTGAAATGTAAGTAAATGATGCCTACCTCATCACCCTTGTCCAGCTGGTTAGTTACCTGGTTGTAAAAGGACACCAGGTTTGTCAGGCATGATCTTCACTCCACAAAGCCGTGCTGGTTGTTTTTTAATATGCTGTCAGTTACAAGCTTGTGATTGATGGCCTCTTTAACAATTTTTTCAAAAGTGTTTTTCTGAAGTCAAACTGACCAGTCTGTAGTTTTGCAGGGTCATCTGTCCTCCTTTTCTTAAAGATGGGCACCCGTTGGCTGTCTTCCAGACATCTGGGATCACCCCTGAGTTCCATGACTTTTCGAAAATCTTTGCCAAGGGCCCTGCTACAAGTTCAGTCAGTTCTTTCAGGACTCTTGGTTGTAGGTCATCTGGCCCAGCAGACTTGAAAATGTCCACTTGTTCTAAGAGGACCCTCTCCTGTTCAGGATTGATTTCATGTTGTCTATAGGCTTCCCCGTGTTGTTTGGGCTTCTGGATGGGTGCACAGCTTCTGTTAGCCTTCTGGAATACCAATGTGAAGTATTCATTTAGGAGCTCAGACTTTTTGTGAGGGTCAACTGTGGGCTGTCCCTCCATATCCAGTAGGGGTTCCACAGTGAAGGACTTTTTGTTGTCTCTTTATTTCAGATGCCAGCTAGATCTCCATGCCTGCCTTGGCTTTCCATATCATACTTGCAGACCCTGGTTATATAAATAAACTGTTCTCTGGTTGCTGAACCTTCTTTCCATTGATTATATGCATCTTTTATTGTTCAAAAGTTCTCTAATGTCCCTGTTGAGCCAGGTGGGTCTCTTGGCTCCTTTCCTGTTCTTTGATCACGTGGGAATGGCCTCTTTTTGGGCAGTGAGAATTGCTCCCTTGAAGAGGCACCATTGTTCCTGAATTCCCAAATCATTCAGTCATGGGTCACAGAGGAACTTTCTAACTAGCCTCCTGAGTTTCTTGAAGTCTGCCCTTCTGAAATCTAGGACTTCTGTTCTACTAATTAGGATCCTAGCCTTCCGGTGAATGGTGAACCTAATTGGATCATGATCACTGTCACCCAGAGTACCTCCAATCTTCAGGTCCCCTACCATTTCCTCCTCTTTGGTAAGCACTAAGTCCAGATTGGCTTTACCCCTAGTTCTTCGGCAACCTGTGACAGGAACAGGTATCAGTAGCTGCCAAGAAACTGGCTGACTTGCTGGAGCTGGCCGAATGGTCCTCCCAACAGATATCAGGGTAGTTGAAGTCACCCATGACAATCAGGTCTTTAGTTCTGGCTACCTCAGTCAATTCCCTGGATAATGCCTGATCACTCTCTTCTTCTTGGGAGGGAGGTCTGTAGTAGATGCCCCACCATCAGGTCTTCCTCTCCTGAGCCTCCTTGTATCTTGACTCAGAAGGTCTTGAGGGACCTCTCCCTGCTATCAAAGCTGACCTGCAGGTAGGGGTATATTCAGTTAAAGGCATGATAGGAACCAGCCACAAAGTTATTGCATGTATTACTCAAAATATGTGCAATAACTTTGTGACTTATTGCTTGTTTTATCATACCATTAATTGAATGAATGCAAGACCAAGTCACTACTTAAAATGTGATTAACCCTTTAATTGCATCTTAAGTGTAACATCTGTCAGGGACCTAATCGTGCTACAAATGTTAAAACTGCATTTGTACACATAAGTAAAGGTAATGCTCTAGGCTAGCATTTCTCAACCCGTGGGTCACAAGATTATATGAAAGGGTCATGAACAACCTTTAAAAATGGATTCTCCTTCTAAAGGAGGAAAACATGGGAAATCATGGCTTTTCGCTACCCTCTACCCCACACACTGAGGGGCTGGGAGGCAGTGGGTCCGGACTGACCATTGATGTTTACAAATGGTTCCTGGTCCAAAAAAGTTTGAGAACCACTACTATAGGCACAGGAATGACATGTAGTTTTACATGTATCCCATTCATAGAAACATGAATATTTTTATATATAATAGGTGAATCTATAGATCTGGTGAGTATATTTCAGGTGATCTTCAAACATTTAAATCTCCAGGTTTCCTGCTTTTTCTCTGTTTTGACTTTTCAAATTGATTTTAAATGAATTTTCTCTTCAAAAAAAGACAGATACTTTCAGGGTTTTTTTTGTTTAAAGCAGTTTTAAAAACAAAAACACTAACTTGATAGATCATAATGGCTGATTTGTCACTATTTGACAACCATGTTATATTAACGTAGTTAATTATAAATCACACTTTGGTCTGTACTTTCTTACCCACTACTGTAACAAGTAACATCATGATTATTACAACTCAAGAATTTCATCTTTGAAAAGTATGATTGGTTTGTTCATTCTCTGAATGTAGCGTTGTCAAATACAGAGTAAACTTGATGATTTCCCATTATAACCAGTTACTGTTTTATTACTTTGGTGTAACTTTCATGCAGAAAGGCAGGGGGAGAATGGGATATAGTGTAAAATCAAAATGAGCTATTTTTTAAGTTGGAACCTCCTTTTGATAAGTTTATTAGCATTTGTAATGTTTGTTCATACACTGGTTATGTTAATGAGGTTATTAAGGCTTAGAAATGTTACTTCAAAATGCAGTTGTTAGCTTTTAGAATTTAATATTCGGTTCTTGAATACAAAGAACTAAAGAGCAGATTTGCAAACTGAAACAAAAGCTGAATGCTGAATATTGAATATGTATTTTTAAAAGATTGTGAAAAATGTATTTCCAGGCATAAACCTGATATGCTAGATTTCAGCATTATTTCTGCTTTTAGTATCTAGTGCTCGTACAGGGTCTCTCATTAGCTATCAGTGCTTTACAAAGTCACATTATCCTAATTTGACAAGAAGCTGAGGCACTGAGAGAGAGGAAGTGACTTGTCCAAAGTCACTGGGCATGTGACAAAACTGACAATGAAAACCTTATGTCCTGAGTCCCAGTCCAGTGTCCATTTCACAAGGCCACATTACTTCCTTAGTTTGCTAGAGTTCTGCTTTAACCTCTGTGCAGAAATGGTGCTAATCATGAGTTAGGTGTAATTCATCAGAGTATAAAGGACTTGAGCACCATACTTATGCACCATTTAAATTCAGCTTAAAGACTTAAAATTGGCAACTAAGTTTTCCATAGACTGTATTTAGCTCATTTGTATTTTACTCTGTTTGGCATCCTGTAAGTTCATATCATAATATAAAATGCTGCAAACTTGCACTTGTTTAATGTTGCGCATATGAGCAGTCCTTAAAAGTCAGTGAATTGATCATGTACGTGAATTGAGCTTCTGATCTTAAATTAAGAGTTAGGCTAACAAACAATTTATTTGTGAGTCCTCATAGAATGGCTGTAAAATCAGTCCCTGATCCTCTTACTTGTACATATTAACTGAGCATAATATTTTTCAAAAAGATAGTGGGTAATTTTTTGCATGCCAAACAGTTATGGATCAGGAATCAAAATTCCTTTAATTCATGATTATTCGTTTTAATACAGAATTAAGACCTTGGGATTTAGCATAGGTTTTTAATGCCTTATTTTATTACTTTGCAGGACATATCAATCTCTGAGCTTTCTTTTCCCACAGGGAGGAAAGTAAAATATGCAAATTTTCCTCAAAGGAAAATATATATACCCACTGTGTTTCAGTCTCATGCTCATTACAAACAGATCTTTACAGCTGCTTTGACAGGTACGGTTAATAATTTATTCAGAAATTACTATAAGCTGTCAGTAGGTTTTGATATTTTAATATTTTTCTGAAGTTTTACAAAATAAAGACACAGTGGTGGAATGTTATGTGGTAGAGCAATAACTTCTGTTTGGTTTGTATGCATCTTAGTTATTTGAACCCAAGGCTGGCTAAAACTGATTGCTGTTTAGACTGATCTGAATTGTTTAAAAAGAGCCTGAATGTGAAATTCACCTCTATGCAATTACTTGGAACCTACCTAAATTGGGGTGTGATTAAGGGTTTTTTGCAGCCCGCTTGCACAGCCACTTTTAAAGGCATTTTGTGGTGGCCCTGCCCCTCGAAACTAATTGGTGGACAGGGCTGCCTTTTGTGTGATCCCACCCCTTTCCACTGATTGGTAGAGGCACCCCAGTGGGGGAGGAGGGCAAATGCCAGTTTTTGCAGCAATCACAATAACTACCACTTCTTGTGGTTTCTGCAAAAGTTGTGAAAGCACGATTTAAGTTGGTCCCCAGCAGGTACCTAGCCCGCAGCCTGTGTCACACTTTTTTTTACATCTACTGTAATTATCAGTATTTGCAACTCTGGTTTTTAATGTGCAGGTACTTTAAGTGGGGGTTTTTGTGGAAATAAGGCAGTTGAAACTCATGAGCGTGCATACGCAAGTTATGAATTTTGCATCTTGAAGATATTTAGTCACTTTCAGAGGCTAGGTCCAAATGCCTTGGAAAAACTGGCACTATTGATTTAGAAGCAAAAGTAACCATGAAGCACATGTTTGCTTAACTGTTATACGTAAGTATTTTAAGGTAATCCTAAATTCTCTCTCTTTTCATATGGAGAACACTTAAACATACTGCTTTTTGAGCTGTCAGAAAGGCTACATAAGGCTCTTTTGAAAGTGGACATATCATTTTACACTTCGGTGGAAGATGGCCAAGGGGAAAGTGAAGAAAACTGTGTTCCTCTCTGCAATCACAAGCAACCTGCAAAGCTTGTTATGGTTAAAAAAGAAGGTAAAAATAAGGTACTGTTTGCTGCTTGTTTATTTAAAATTTTGGTGATTTATTCACATGATGCTTGGATTATATTCAGTGAACAGTTACAGGATGGTCCTGTGTATTTTACAATTATATAAGCTGCTAGTAATTATATACAGCTATATAATTTCTAATCTGATAGCAGCGTTAATACCTGATATTAATTTGATATTCTGAGAGATCTTTTCCGTCTATGAACATCTGTGTGTGTAATATATAATATTTATACAGGTTTCCCTCACTTTATGCAGGTTCTGTATGTGAGAATTCACGTGATGATCCTTTTTATACCAAATTTGTTATTTGCAAGGTAAATTCACTCTTTTATGTAATCAGTTTGGAGGAAGCCCACAGTCAGTTGCTTTGTGCAGTGCGTTGTGGCAGTGACACGCACCAAACTGTAGTCTTCTGTGTGCCTCGCTCGTTGTCTGTGACACACATTTCTATTGTTGCCAAAAGTGGTGGAAATGGGTCTGGGGAGTCAGTACAGTCAAGGTCTTGGAACGTATCCCTGTTCGTTACATTGTAAAGTGGGTTCCTTTTATGTGAATTCGAGTTATGCACCATTTTCCAGGAATGCTTGTACCCCATAAAGCAAGGGAAACTTGTATATTATATTCGTATGTATGTAAATTGAGATTGCATATCTAAATTTCTTTTTGAATACTATGATAGTTGATTAGCAGTCAGGATGCAGTTATAAAAATGAACTGATTTTCTGCAGCTTCTTGGTTTTCCAGCAGACTCATGGACATTCATAAAAACAGATTTATTCTCTTATTATTTACATAGTGTCTAAGTAGGGCTAGCTTCCTTGCATTGGCACTTATTTAAATAAGTTTTGATGGCTTCTTTCTGTTCTAGGGTCGTCTTTTTTATACCTGTGATGCCCCAAAAGCTGACCAGTGTAAATTTTTCAAGTGGGTAGAAGAAGTTAACCCAGGACAAAAAAATTCCAGACCCAATGTAGTGTTTCATGATATAAAAAGTATTGGAGCTTACCTCAGAAGTCAGAGGATTTTCCTCTATGAGGAATGCCAGCTTTTGGTGAGGTATATTGAAAATATGTCCAACTCATAATGTCATATGATATATAATATTTCTAAATGTCCAGCTGCAAATTTGCTGCTGTAACTCCATACACTTCAGTGAAATAGTACCATAAAAGAATTTGGAACTCCATTCAGTCTGTGTTAATGGTTTTGTGTAGCAGTTTAAAAGTGAGCTGTCTGACAGATTAGTTACAGTGGTGGTATTTCAGGTACTGTTTTCTTATGATAGTGGAAGAAAAAAAGCTCAGATCACAGGCACCAGGTACTCTATGTAATGTTGTCTTAATTAAATCCCTTCTGATTGTCCTGCTTTCACTACTAGTCATTGCTTAATATTTTTCAGAATACTTTTTGACCAGAGTTTGACAAATCCACTTGGCAATGCCGAGTTAGAAATGTTCTGTGGAAAGCACACTAGCTGGGCATTTTCTCCAGAAATTAAATTTCCATCCCTCTAAGAACTCTTACAGTTTAAGAGCTCTTTAACTGTCTGAATGTGATCATGAATTTTTCAAACAGACAATGTGAAGTGAACTGCCTTACGTCCAAATCTTAATCCTGGCATTTCTGTTACGATAGAGAAAGTAAAATTTTACTACCCTTTAAAATGTTATATGTAACAGCCCTACTCCAAGTGTTGTCTCCATTAAAATGGAATATTCTACCAGCCAAAAAACTTCTATAGCCTCTTCATCAGTAAAGAATTGGCAGCAGTGATTAGGTGACTGATAGTTGCATATTTTTACCTTCAAATCACTATTTTAATTGGGATGTAAGTTAGCCGTGATTAAAACCTCTTACCATATGAAACTCTTCCTTTAGGGGAGAATGGGGAATTTTCTTTAACAAGGGACAGGGAGTTGTTAAGCCATCAATTTCTGCAGAATTTAAGTTTTAACTTAACAAAAAATAGTCCTCGCGGTTTTGAATGGAACCTTTCAACTATGAACTTTAAATCTAAAATGGTCTGATAGCATTTTCTGACATCCTCTTTTTGTTCTTTCCTTGAAACCCTTCAGAACCCAACAGGCAGTTATCAAAGATCATATCAGTTATAAGATGCTACTGAAATCTATAGGTAGCAGCACAGATGATTACTGATTATGTTCATGATTTCTGTGTAGTTAAAATATTGAGATTCTTATAGGGAGTTGTAAAATTAGTAGGGATAATCTGTAAACAGTTTTATGAAAAATATTTTTCTGTTTTTATAGAAACTGCAAAATTTAATTAAACTTTCTGAGCATCTTTAAAAATTAGGTGCAGTACATCATCTGTAGCTTCCTATTGAAACTGGATAGTAGAAAAGAAACAAATTTAATCTTAAATATTTGCATTTTCAACGTTTTAACTTTTTCATATTCAGCAGCAATATTAGTAGCAGAGAGGAGGATTTTATAGCACTTACACCAATTGCTAAATTGAGGGAGGAAGAGGAGCAATCTGAGGCTGGCTAAATATCAACAAAATATTTAGTTTAAATGCATTTGTTTATAAATAGTGCTTGTCAGGGAAAAGTCTGCAAGAACATTAACACATTTAAAATGTTTTGGTATTCCTCATAAGTGTTGGATCCTTATTTCTGTGGTGAATCAGAATTCTGCCTTTCTGTTTTGTTTTGCTTAAATGTTGATTCTTGACCTTTTTTTAACAGAAAAGCCTTTGATGTTCAAAGAAAACAGTTTAGTAAGCTAAAGAAATTTATGATTTTACATGCTAGAGTTGATGGTGATTCTAAAAACAAAATATATCTTAAACTGAGAAGAAAGGAGCACTCTTCCATGTACAGCAAAGGTAAGTAAATCTGAGCATCTCACTGGTAAGTTTAGAATTGACCTTGAAATCCCCCTGAACCAGCCAGTGCTATATGAGCTTCTCATTTAGTCTGAACCAAAGCTGTCCCCATTGTGCTCTTTATTTCTTGAGCATGGCACTGAGATGTATCCCAGGTTCCTTAGGAGGCCATTTTAGGAATTGGTGTGTGGATTACTTGTCTCCTAAGACAGATAAGGTTTTTTGGGTAAATGCAATATCTTTTATTAGACCAACTAAATAGTTGGAAAACTTGTCCTTTGCAAGCTTTCAGGCAAAAACAACCTTTTTCAGGCATAGGGAGAGTCTTCTGGTGTTTTGTGTTCTCCTGGATGGAATAGAAACCAATATGCAAAGCACTGGTCTGAAAATGCAAATGCATTTTGCATTTTTTTGCAGCGAGGATGATTGGCAATGGGAAACTATTGGTGTGAGACAGGTAGGTGTGTGGCAGAGGGAAGGGAGAAATGTTGACCTGGTGATAGAATGTGGCTGGTAAAATGTAGAGAGGTTACCCGGGGATATCGAATGGCAGGCAGGTTATAATGTGCCATAAATCCAATGTCTATATATAGTCTGTGATTTATTTATTTATTTATTTATTTTTTGTATCCAATAGATTTATGAGTGAAGTTCATAGGCTTGTCTATGAAAGGTGTTTTGTAAATTCCCTTTGAAGATTAGAACGGAGAGATTGGAGAGAGAGAGAGTGGTTGTTTTAGGTTGTCTCCTAAGAGCAGCTGAGAGAGAGAAAGCGGGATGCAAGAAACATTAGATACCAGGAACAGGGAATTTGGGTATTGCCCTTGGTGGACTTTCTGTCTCAAGACCTGCATGCTTGGGTAAGCCCCTAACTCTGCATGAAAGAGATCGCCAGGAGGTGAAGGGTGGACAGTGTGACTTCATACCTAGGGAATCCTGGATTCTAGTCCCTGCTGTCTGCCATTGTTCATGCATTTTATATAATCATCATTTGGAAAAAAGAAAACCTGGAATAAATCTGAACCCAGGACTCCATGGTAGGAAGGCCTCCAAGTGAGCAGAGGGATTTATGGATTGCCATTTTAGACTAGCGTACCATCAGCTGAAGTCCTCTTTTAAGCATTTGTGATCTTTTTAGTGCTTTAGCAAAATAGTAGTTAAGTATAATTTCTTTATGGTTTTGTGGTTGGCAATGAGAACTGCTCCTTTTAATAATTCATCTGAACTCCAAATAGCCTGAAAATCATTAAAACTTTAGATGAGTCATAAGTCACTAAATACTAAAGCCACAGGGAAGAAACTTTAGCACATTAGTTCTGTACTTGATGTTATTTGTGGTAGCTCTAATGGAATTATTTGGTTACTCCCTTTTAAATGACTATACTAACGAATCTTTTAAAGCTTTGTAATTATCCCTTTTATTTTAATTGGTACTTATATTTTTTGTTCTAAAGGTTTAATTTGCAAAATAATAAACACTGATTATTATTTTCAAATCTACAGTAGCAGAAGTGTAAAAAAATGAAATTAATGGGTGTATTATTGTGACAGATGATCTTTGGGTTGTTTCAAAGACACTCAACTTTGAACCACTGGAAACTTTCATTGCATGCAGTGCTTTCTTTGGACCATCAGCTAACAATGAAGTTGAATTATTGCCTCTGAAAGGCTTCTGTCCCTCAAACTGGCACTCCAACAGTAAGTTTTTTGCTTAAAGATATTTTGTATATAAATATTATTTTTGATAAATGTGTGAGCAGTGACATAGCACAAACTGGCCATTTCTCAAGCCTCAAATGTCAGTTTACTATGAGTATGTCGTATTTATAAAGCTCTGAGAATTTCCTTCGTCCAAAGATCTTAAAGTGCAAAATATTTTTTGATCAACTATTTAAAGCAGGGGTTGTTGATCAGGGGTACTTTGAAAGGTCCAAGGGGGCACGTGGGGACAGAGCACCGCCACCCCGTGTTGCTGCCTCACAGGAGCAGAGCTGGGGCAAGGCGAGAGCAAGGCCACACACACACTGCGCTGCCACCACTCTGCCACTTGCCATGCTCCCGCTCCATGTCTGGCCACTCCCTGCCACCCCTGTTCCCAGGGTACACTTACTGAAAAGGGGGCTGCTGGGGGTACACTTATTAAATAAGGTTGAAAACCCCTGATTTTAAACAATAGTAGCCTATTTATAATTCCCTGCTGGCCAGGTTATGAGTAGGTGAAGAAGTCCTATAATACCCCCAAATTCTGCAAAATGATAGTCACCATATCAAAGAGTATGTCCTCAATGTTTTTAAAAATTGGCTACGTACAAGACCTTGTACATAATAAAGATAAGTCTGTGGCTGGGCTGATATCCTTTGACTGTATTATGTTGCCAGAGCCCAGTAAAATTAAAGGATCAGTGAGTTTGGAATGTTCAGAAGAACAAAGCTGCATAAATTTTACTTAATAAACCTTATTGCTGTTGAGTTGCTTTTAATCAGCGAGTTTCTGAATGTAAACATTGTTGATTCAAAATTGATAAGTCTTTAATGAATCAGTGTGTCCTATTTATTATTTAATAAATAGTTCAAAAGTAAATGACATTGTCTTCCTCCTCATTTGGATTAGTCCAGAGGCCTTTTAGTTTCACTTAGTTATTTTTATTGCATTTTGCTGTTGGCATATGTGTTATTCCTTAGAAGGAGAGGGAACCAGGTATAGAGAAGACGCTACAGGGGAGAGCTACAGAAAACCCAAGAAACTGACAAATACAGGGGCGGGGAAAAGCTTAGGCTAAGATTTGTGTTTTGTTAATGTTGTTTGAATTGCAGTAAAGCCATGGAAGGGAATAAAGCAGTACTATCTGTTGTGTGGTTGTGCACTTCTTGGAAAAGGGCAAAAATGTACACCTGCTTTGTAAACTCAGTGTAACATTAAAATTGTACTCTTCAGTGCAAACATTGGAAAATTCAAAAGTTAGTTTTAACAGACTGAAGAGTCATTAAAAATACCACAATGCATATGTGCAGCATGGGCATACTAACATGCCTTTCAGAACCAGGGCCCCAAATTCAATGGGAGTTTTGTCTGGAGGAAGAAGTGTAGGACTGAGCCCTTAACGCTTCCTAAGCCACGGATTATTTTTGTCTGGTTTTGCAGTTTTATTGTTGGATTAGCATAGGATTTGTTTTAGGGGTGCACCGATAAAGATTTTCTTGGCTGACACCATTAGCCAATTACCAATCAGCCGTATTGGCTCATACTGATCCAATAGCCAATTTACAGGAATGCAGCCAGTCAGCGTGGAGAGCAGTACCCTGCAAGTTAATCTGTGTGGGGCAAGAGGAGGGAGGGAAGGAGGGAAGGGGCATGGGGTTGCAGATGGAGGGAGGGACTGGAGCAGGGACAGGGGCAGACGCTGCCCAGCTCAGGAGGTAAATGGGACCCTGAGGCAGGTTGAAGGACCGAGCCACAGGCGGCTTGTCCAGGTGGTGTGGGGGGAGCCTGAGGATGGGGGAGACGGGGTGGCTCCCCACTGCTACACACATTTCCAGGGAGGCATGGGGGACATATTCCTCCTCGGATATGTGTATAGGGCAGAGGCAGGCTGCCTGCTTTGGGCAGGGGCCAGGGGCTGTGCCAGCCTCTTCCCAGTGTGGGGGGTGGGAGCAGGGCAGGCTCAACTGTTCAGGGTGGGCAGCAGCGGTGGCACAGGGATGAGTGGCTATGGGGGGGGGCTAAGGTGAATTTTGGGGTGGTTGTAGCCCTCCAAGCCCCCCCCCCCCCCCCCCGGCGCCCCCCTTCGCGCGCGCCCC
>NW_005842153.1:2068201-2098523 GCF_000455745.1 Alligator sinensis | reverse complement strand
GCTCGGGGCCCTCTGCTCTGCTGCCTTTGCCTTAGGAGCCCTGCACCAGTCATGCACCTCCAGCCCACCCTACAGCGTGGGGTCCTTGAGAGAAAGGCAGCAGAGCAGAGTACTCTGAGCAGGGCCAGTGCTAAGAGGGGCTTGGAGGCTTTAACTGCCCTGAAATTTCCTACAGCTCACATCCCCATAACTACCCTCGACACTGCCGCTGCCACCTGCCCCGCACAGGTGAGCCAACCCAGTTCCAAGCCCCTTTATTGGGAAGAAGCTGGCACAGCCCCAAGCCCACAGCAGGCAGCCTGCCTCCATCCTGCACACACATCTGGAGGGACACATGTCCCCCAAGTCCTCCAAGGGTGCATGCAGTGCAGGGAGGTGACCCCTCTCCTCTCCCTCCCACGCCCCCTGGATGAACTACCTGTGGCTCCATTCCACACCTGGCCCTGGGGTCCCATTCACCACCCTGGCTGGGCAGCACCTACTCCTGCCCCTGCCCTACTCCCTGCCTCATCATGGGGGCCTTGATCTGTCCTGCCACGCACCTTCTCTCCCCCATGCCCCTTCCCCTCTACAGACTTACTTGCAGGGCACTGCTCTCTAAGCTACCAGGCTGCATTCCTGGTTGTGTGCATGTTGCGGCTCTGCGCATACACACAGCATTCATCGGTGAGGTTATTGGCTATACCAGCCAAAAAAGCTGATGATGTTAATTTTCCTTTTATCAGTGCCGATCCAATATGTGACCAATACATTGTTGCACCTTTATCTATTTTACATGTTCTTTCCAGTTTTTAAGATAAAATAATTTAAAAAACCCACCTTATTTGTGGCAATAGCACAGAAGATGACTTCTGTAAGCAAGTCCAAAGCACGCAATATACTGTATTTACTTGAATACAAGCCAAGGTTTTCCCTCCAGTTGGCATGGGGGAAAGAGCTTCTTTTCTTATAATCACATATAAGGAAATATCACTAAATACATTGTCTATCATTGAACTGCTGTGAAAATTGGCATGTGCTCAGCAATGGAAACCAACTATGAAGTTGATTAAATGGAGCCAACATTGAACCTGACTATAAAAAACATGGCCTACATTGGGCAAACATACTGATGGGAACCAACCACAAGGATAGATTAGTGGAGCCCATCTGAATAAGACACATGGAAATGCCCATTAAGCATAGTCCCCCCCATGATGGACTATTTCAAGTCATGGTAAGCCACGACATTGCATACATATTGACCTTGTCTTTACTCCCACAGATGAGCTGTGCCTTTCCCACTTCCAATGATTCCTGTTTCTTCACCAGCCTTAAATGCCTGGCAAACATCAGGAAATGGGGCCCCAAACAGTTCACCCAATATCCCTGTCACCCTCTCTCTTACCTTGGCTCATATCATTAGTGTGGCCCCCACCTTCTGTAGGGTGAAGGCAGACCAGGTTGTCCTGTATCTCATCTGTATATATATTTTTGGAGCATCCAAGGACTCATGACAAGCACACCTGGTTCTAGTCACAAGGTGGGGGGGGGGGGCTAATTAGTGCATAGATTCATAGATTTCTATGGTTGGAAGGGACCTATTAGTTCATTGAGTCCGACCCCCTACTTTGGGCAGGAAAGAGCGCGGGGGTCAAATGACCCCCAGCCAGGTGTTTATCTAACCTTTTTGAACATCTCCAAGATAGGGGAAAGCACCACCTCGCATGGATCTTTTGTGGGTGGTATCAGGAATACTTGCATCTACTGAGCAATGCTGAGCTGTGGAGTCACCATGGCTTGAAATGCTGTTGACCTGGGTAGAGCCACCCAACTTTTTTCCCCTAAATCTCCCCATCACCTGCCCCCTACTGCCTGTTTACCCACTGCTTCCTCCACTGTCTGCCCCCTGACTGTTTCCCCCACCCCTAGCCCCCCTACCATTGCTTTCCCCGATGCAGTGATGGGACAAATTTAAGACAATCCTCCAATAATTAGATTCTATATATGGAAAATTATTACAAATCTAATTATTGATGGGTTGCCTTAAGTTCAGGATTGGCTTGTAGTCAGGTAAATACTATATATATGAGAAATGTTAATCAGTTTTTCCTAATCGCAGAATCTTGAACTTCAGGTAATTTTATGGTATCAGTCAGCAACTGTGTTTATATTTCTATAGCAAAAAAAGTGCAGTCTAGCTAACCAGTTAACAAAATAATTGAATTTAATTTGCTAATGCTTTAAAATTTTTTTTTAAAAAAGAAACAAATTTTTGGATGGAGATCAAGCCTGAAAACTTTCAGTCCCTTGTTCTTTTTGAACTGAAGAAAGTAAAATGAAAATAAGAGTTGTGACTCTAGCTGCAGCAATCACTATTACAGATGACAGAACCACATTTACAGACTGTACTGTCTATTATGGGAAGACCTTGGAAAACATTGCAAGTGAACTTAGATTTTGTGATCATCGTGTCATTTTATTATACCTTTGTTAGGTAAAATACTACATTGCATACTTTGTAAAACGCACCTCAGATTTAGTCCACAGAAGTAAACAAGCAACGCACTAAAATTGATCTGCAGAATACATACAATTGTTTTGTTGCTATATGCTAAGAGAAATTATAACCTATTTGTCTGATCAAAAACTGCTTTGGAAAATAGCCACTATGATCAGAGATTTAAAAAAATGGAAATACAGATGGTGTATTGTTGGGCAACAGAATTTTGTATGAGAGAGAATAAGTTTTGAGTGTTCATAGCATGAATTAGACCTCTTTCAAAAGTTCATTTCCTACATTCCAAAGCCACTGAAATGTTTCCTTAAAATACTATAGCAAATGCTGTGGTTTTTAATCCAAATTTGCATCCTGCAAAGCGTTTCCTACTGAAGTTGTAAATCACTCCTAGATGACAAGTATTTACTTAGCCTTAGAAATGAGTTGTATGCAATATCTTTGGAATTCTGACTGTTTTCTCTGGCTGATTTTTATTCTTGTTTATCTTCCCAGTGATTGTTCATGCTTTGCTGGTTTGTAATGCTAGCACTGAGCTCACCTGTTTGAGAAATATGCAGGAATACTTCAATCCAAATAGTTTACCAATACTACAGTGTTTACTAAAAATGTAAGTAATAAGCATTGCTATTTTCATGATGCTACTCATGTACAGATTGAAGTAGGTGTGGAAAGAACAAGCAAGCATTCCTTTGGGATATCTGTATTAAAAGTGGCCAAGAAGAATTTAAAGCAGGATTATATTGTTCCTCAATAAATGAAGTGAGGTTAGTTCGCGTCTAATGAATTGAGGGTGAAAACTAATCCCTTGCTTAAATCTCATTTAAGGATTTGAATAAAGGTTTAGACTTATTTGCATCTCATTCCTTATAATCTGGAGATTATAATATTATGTTTCTTAATGACCACTCATTTAGTAGAACAACTTTGAAAGTTCTGTTAATTTGATTTCATTGATTTAAGTTCCATTTGCCTGGGAGTTGCTGATGCTCCTGTTCAGAATTTAAAAACCAAGACGTTCCTGGGGCTAGATTTGGCCTGGGGAACCATGTCCCAGGTACAGGCTGGGGATTGACTGTCTAAGCAGCAGGTCTGCAAAAAAGGACCTGAGAGTTGCAGTGGACAGTAAGCTGAATATGAGCCAGCAGTGTGCATTGGTAGGAGCATTGTCAGCAGATCAAGGGAGGTGATTTTTCCCTTCTGTTCAGCACTGATGAGGCCACTTCTGGAGTACTGTGTCCAGTTTTGGCCCCCCACTACAGAAAGGATGTAGACAAATTGGAGAGAGTACAGCAGAGGGCAGTGAAAATGGCTAGGAGGCTGGGGCACATGACTTCTGAGGAAAGGCTGAGGGAACTGGGCTTATTTAGTCTGCAGAAGAGAAAACTGAGAGGAGATTTAAATGCAGCCTTCAACTGCCTTGAAGGGTGGTTCCAAAGCAGATGGAACTACACTGTTCTCAGTGGTGGCAGATGACAGAACAAGGAGCAATGGTCTCAAGTAGCAGCAAGGGAAGTTTAGGTTAGATATTAGGAAGAACCTTCTCATGTGGAGGGTAGTATAGCACTGGTACACATTACCTGGGAAGGTTGTAGACTCTCCTTCCTTGGAGGTTTGTAATACCTGGCTAGACAAAGCCTTGGCTGGGATGATATAGTTGGGGGTGGTCCTGTTTTGAGCAGGGGGTTGGACTAGGTGACCTCCTGAGGTCCCTTCCAGTTCTGATTTTCTGTGATTCTTTGTCATCTGGCCTGCAGGGCTCCCCATGGGTCTGGAAATTTGGTAGCAGGGCGTGGTGTCAGTGTTAATTCTTACTCCCTTGCTGCCAAATTTCTGGACTTGTGAGCCAGGTATCATGGCCCTGTGTGCTAGATTATTGGGCACGGATTGGGTTGGTGCATGCAGTTGCTCTGTGGCCAGATCTGGGGCAGGGCTGGTGTGGGATCATGCCCACAGACTGGCCCCATGCCACACATCTAGCCCACAGTGGTGGAAGATTGGGCATCACTAGTTTACTATTTTGAAGGGAGCTTATGTATTTAGAGTACACTTATGACCTCTATGTAATTTTTATAGTTTGAATAGAAAACCTGACTTGTATATCCATAGAGTAATTTGTGGACCACCAGTAATAACTTTGTTAAACCATACATACAGTACAAGTGTACACAAGTTAGCACATCTGTACTACAAATTTCAGATGACCCTCATTCAAATATGCAAAAATCAAACTAACTAACAATATGTTCCTAATATTCTGTAAGGTGGTGTTTACTGATGGTGTTCCTACTCATGTGTTAAAATTAGGCGCTCTTTTGTCTAGCAAACAGAAAATCTATTGAGTCAAAGCAGCAATCATTTTATAGTTTGTTCATTCTATAGTTGTTTTTAGGCCAAATGTTTATTTACATTATTTGTAATACCATTTGAAAATATTTGGCAGCCATATAAAGATTTTATTGACTTCAACATAGAAGAAAGGGTATTCATATTAATGTTAATACAGACCTCGTTAATGAAATAATTTTTCCACCATTTTTATTTTAAAGTATGCTCGAGTTCTAACTTACTGTGATGTTTTTCTCCCTTAGAATGGTACTTTCCCATGCGTGTATATGTGTGTATGTGGGTAAAATTAATATAGTGTAAATTGTGCATTGACTCATTTTGTAGCAATAAGCTTGAAATTACTTTTTCTTTTGGCTGTTGTGATTTTTTTTTTTCTTTTTTTTTTAGGCCATTCAATACCGAACATGCAAATAATAGAGTCAACAAAAGAAAATTTATTCCACCAGCCTTGAATACAAAATGCTCAATGGTTTGGGGGTTACTCAGTCCAGAAGTAACGCTGGCACTGGCTGAAAAGATGATCCAGGAATTCCAGCTCAACATGGATCAAGCTAGAGCACTGATTCAAATAGCTCAGATGATGTCTTCACATGAAAGCAGTGCAGAAAAGGAAGAACAGCAGGTCCACCCCATCACAATCATACATGGTAAATAATGAGGAGTTATACAAATTACAGCTTTTATTTTTTATTATCCCTTTAGCTCCTTTATTGCACACACACATGTCCAAAGTGATGCTTGATTACTTGATCTATGCCAGTGCAAGTAAAACGCTTGGACCCAAACTCTTTCAGTGCTAAGCCAATAGACTGGTGTTTTATTCTGTTTATATGTGTACATGTACCATACAATATAGAAAGAGAGAGCTGTCCTTATGCCCACTGCCCCCATGCATCAAACACCTTTTGTAAAACCAGGCCCTCTCCTTTTCCTAAAAAGCCCTGAAGAGCTGCAGAATCAGGGTTTGTAAATTTTACATACTCCTATCAGTTTTTCTCATTACAAAGTAATGAGCATTTCCTGCATCATACTGTGCACTGGCTTGCTAAATAACCCTGAAACTTTCTTGGTTGTGCCTTTGTCCTCCATCACTTTTGCCTCCTTACTGTCTTTACCTTTCATTGCGTTGTGTCTAAAACAGCTAGGAAAATCTTCAGTTCAGAGAGATGTCTTTTCCCACACTTAACAGGACCCATTAGTTATTTGGATAATAAAAAAAAGGCATTAAAAATAATGTTACATCAGTACACTTGAGTCAAGGTACCTATATTTAAGAATAAATTATTATGCTTTGAACATTTACAGCCATCTATGCTGCTTGTATTCACTTATAATGAGTATTTATAAAGAGTATTATCCATGAGTATAATGGATAGGCATCTGGCTGGAGTCATCTGACCCCAGCCCTCTTTCCTGCCTAGGCAGGGGGTCGGTTTCGATGATTTGTTGAGGTCCCTTCTGACCCTAGCATCTATGAATCTGAGTAATATTAGTCATCTCTTTGCTTCCATAATTCCCTTTCTGTACTTCAAGACATTAATACAAAGCCATGCTTTGCAAACAATCCTGTTGCATTCATTTCTTGAAATAATTTGTACCCACCAAGGGATTTTATCTGGCTTATGGTGGGTTCCTTGGCCCTGCCAGGCACTGGTGTCGGGGCATCCCAAGCCATGGCATACCTGGCCAATCCTGCTACCCCTTGGTGCACAGTGGGGTTGTGGTGGCATGGCAGCTGGACTCTGCCCAGCTGCTGCTGCCAATCCACCCCAAACCCACCATTGGGGATGCTGGATGGAGATAGCAGGCAGGCGGACAGAGTCTCCATAGAAACCAGCCCAGGATCTCAGTTGGCAGGGTATGTTTGGCTGAGCAGATGGGATGGGGCCACAGGTGCGTGGGGGCCAGTGCTGAGACTGGCACCGAGACTGAGATCGTAGGGTGGTGACAGCGCAGGGCTGGGGCCTGGAAACAGCTATGATCCATTCCCCACACTTTTCTGCGGGCGCCAGTTCCACAGGCAGGGGCTGGCTACTGTCCTGCAGGGATTTGCAGGGAGCGGATCTTGGCTCTGTCCCAGACCCTGGCCTTGCGCTGTCAGCGCCCTGCGATCCCAGACCCAACTGCTCTCCTCCTGAACATTGGCCACATCCCATCTTACTTGCCAAGTGTGCCCTGCCTGTGGGGGCCCCAGGCTGGTCTCTATGGAGACCCTGCCCATCCAGTATGTCCAGTGCCCCCAGCAGTGGATGTAGGGTACCAATTGCTTCAGCCCCCCATCACACTGGGCTGGGTCAACACCACCCTCGTCGCCCACAACAGCTCACCAAAACACCTTAAGTGTCCTTCCAGCCCAGATAATTATATATCCTTGCTCTGTTCCATATCATTTCAAATGATAAACTCAAAGCTCAGGTCAGCAGGTTCCCTAGCACTGTGTTTGGTTCATGAAGTGATATGCTACTGAAGGAAGCCCTGATATAGAAATCTCACCTGAATACTTCAAAAAACCACTTCATTACATTGCTGTTAAATGAAGTGTCCTCTGAAGTTCTTCATTTGTAACCTTGTATTTTTCTTCTAAAACAATAGGTGTTTTTGGAGCTGGAAAGAGCTATTTGTTGTCAGTTGTGGTCTTGTTCCTGGTACAACTCTTTGAAAGCAGTGAAGTGATTAAGGGCCCAAGGCCAACTCCATGGAAGCTTTTGATTGCTGCTTCCACTAATGTTGCTGTTGACAGGGTACTTCTTGGGTAGGTAATATTGAATTAAGATGCTTTGGGTGTGTGTGTTCCATAGGTAGCAAATATGTCACATCTCCATGTAAAGGTTCATCTGGGTCCCAGCTCTGCCTCCCCTACCCCCACCCCCAACTAACACAGCTGGTTAGCAATGGAAAAGATGCATGCTGCATCCTTCTCAGGAGTGGCACAGCAGCAGTGGAGAGAGGTGAAGCCTGGAGAGCTCAACCACTGCAGCCGCAAAAGCAATGGTGGCTGCTGGCTGAAAGCCTGTGGGTTACATGTTAACCCCTTGTGGGTCATGTGTGACCTGCGGGCTGCTAGTTGGATGAACCTGTTCTAGAGAGAGAACAAGAGAAGAACCTTATGTGGAACTGGGGCATCAAGTATGGTAGAAGGTAGGGTAAGGGGGTAGGGTAGGGATTACATGACCTCCTGAGGTCTCTTCCAGCCCTACTTTTCTGTGATTCTATGAAATTAATAGCAAACTACACCACAAAGTAAGATGGGCAGATCACACAACACACTTCAAATGGGTGACAGTGTAGCTAGCAAGAGGGTAGGAATGGTAGGGTAAGACTGTCATGGTGACAGTCAATTGTGTATTCTGATATACACGATGAACAGAATATTAAGTGGATTTGAGCTGTGTTAATTTTGGGTTGAGTAGAACTATTGAAGGAAAACTAGAAGCATTGGGAAGAAGATGGAAGAGGTTAAGGTGTGATAAAGTTCGTAGGACTAGAAGATAAGCATGAATGGAGGGGCAGGGATAAGGTAATAGGAGATTAATAGAATTCTTCTAAGAGGACTCCTATGTGATGCATAACAAGTAAAACTCATCTACAGCTGTCGAAATAAAATAACTGTGCATTTTGTACTATACAAAATGCTTGCATTACTTCATGTGATAAATCGACTGCAAAAAGTTTGTGTTAACAAGTGTTTGGATGTAAACCTCTCAACGGTATTTTGAATGCAAGTTTCTCATTATATTCCACTAAAACATTACATTTTGTCTCTTGTGTTCTTCTTCTTTCCCCAAAGACTACTCAATCTTGGGTTTGAGGACTTTATCCGAGTGGGAAGTATTAGAAGAATTGCCAGGCCAATTCTTCCACACAGGTAAGCGTGTTAAATTCTTTAGGGCATTGGATAGGTGATAGGATTGGTAATAGTGTATAATATTGTAAAAAATATATTGTGAAAGCAATGGAAACATGATTGTAATGTGTTTCTTTCAGCAACTGCTGATTATAGTGGGGCAGTGTTGATCTGTTGCTGAATAGAGATAGAACTTTTGAGTGAAAAAAGGGAGAGCAAAATTAATGATGTTAAATGACTGAGATTCGGGGGATAGGAAAATACAAAATGAAGAAGAGGCAGGGCTGAAAAGATTTTACTGACAGTGATAAGCAGTCGAGGGAGGTGAGCATGAGTGTAGAGCTGAGAAAGTGGAGAGAATTGGGATTATGGGTTTTACATCTATAACAATCTTCTAGAGTTATATTAGTATAAAATTGGCTTTGTCCACTTATCACTTAGGGTTAAGCTAACTTTTAAATGGATATAAACAGCATATAAAAGATTGAACTGCAGCACAGTTTGAAAATATTTATTGAAAAAAATCGTTAGCTACTCAGAATCACCAGCTGCGTATTGCTTAATTTGCACAGAGAGGGTATACATTTGCTATTCGCAGCCAACCAACGCTCCATGGCACTGTTGTATAATTATGTTCAGAGGAGATTCTGACTTAGAGGTGTTCAGTCATAGTTTACAGATTCTTCTCAGCTCACAGGACAGTTCACTCATCAAGACAGTCATTGGACAGTTCACTCATTATATATCTTTTTTTGCAGTTTAAAATGGGGATAATACTTACCTATCTCACTTTGGTATTGGGTAAACTAGTTAAAGTTTATAAAGCACTACTGAAGTACTAAACTTGATTATTTCACTCTTGCATGTTCGTTGAGTTCAAAATCAGTTATAATTATTTTGCAATATGAGTTACGAATACTGTCTTTTAAAGCTTACATGCTGGCTCAGGAAGTGAAAATGAACAATTAAAGGAACTGCTTGCCTTGATGAAAGAAGATTTAACACCAATAGAAAAGATATATGTGAGGAAGAGTATTGAGCAGCACAAGCTGGGAACAAATAAAGCTATACTGCAACAGGTACTAACAGAATGTTTTAAGAAAGAGTGAATATTTGAACCACTGATAGGGACACTTGTGAACTGTGACTAAATCTAGAAAATGTTATCCCTAAGGAAATTCATTCCAGCAAGTTGAAAGCACCTGAGAAAGTGAGAGTATAGGGGGTGTTTTTAGTTGAAGCTGGAATTCAGTGTCGCTATCTAGATAATGCAGTACTATCTGTACTACAAGTGCCTATATTTATAGATTTCATAGACATTAGGGCTGGAAGGGACCTCGGAAGATCATCGAGTCCAGCCCCCTGCCCAAAGGGCAGGAAAGCAGCTGGGTTCATAGGATCCCAGCAAGATAAGCATCCAGTTTGCTCTTGAAGGTGTTCAATGTAGGCGCTTGAACCACCTCCGGTGGCAGGCTGTTCCAGACCTTGGGGGCTCGGACAGTAAAGAAATTCTTCCTTATGTCCAGCCTGAAACGGTCTTGTAGTAGTTTATGACCATTCGACCTCGTCATCCCTTGGGGCGCTCTGGTGAACAAACGTTCCCCCAGATGCTGATGGTCATCCCTGATAAACTTGTAGGTGGCCATCAGATCACCCCTGAGCCTGCACTTTTCCAGGCTAAAGAGCCCCAGGGCGCTCAGCCTGTCATCGTAGGGTCTGCTTCCCTGACCTCTGATCATGCGCGTGGCTCTTCTCTGGACTCTCTCAAGCTTCTCCACATCCTTTTTGAATTGTGGAGCCCAAAACTGGACGCAGTACTCCAGCTGCGGCCTCACTAAGGCCGAGTACAAGGGGAGAATGACATCCCAGGATTTGCTTGAGAAGCATCTATGGATGCAAGCCAGCATTTTGGTCACTTAACTAGCCGATGCTGCGGGTTTTTTTCCCCCAAGGTGGAGAACCTTGCATTTATCGGCGTTGAACACCATCAGATTCTTGTCCGCCCACTTGCTGAGCCTGTCCAGGTCAGCCTGGATAACCTGCCTGTCTTCTGGTGTGGATGCTTTTCCCCAAAGTTTGGTGTCATCGGCGAACTTGGCCAGTCCGCTTCTGACTCCAGTGTCCACATCATTAATGAAGATGTTGAACAGTATGGGTCCAAGGACAGAGCCTTGGGGGACCCCACTGGTCACAGGACACCACGATAAGTGACTTCCATCAATTACTATCCTCTGGGTCCGACCCCGGAGCCAGTTTTCCAGCCAGTGGATCGTGGAGGACCCAAGGCGACAATTGGCCAGTTTCTCCAAAGGTGATCATGGGAAACCAGATCAAAGGCTTTTTTGAAGTCAAGATATATGACATCAATCTCTTCTCCCTTGTCCAGGTGATAGGTCACCTGGTCGTAGAAGGAAATGAGATTGGTCAAGCAAGACCTACCCGCAACAAACCCGTGCTGGCTGTCCCTTAAGATGTTGGTGTCCGCCAGTCCATTAAGGATGGCCTCTTTGATAAACTTTTCTAAGATCTTCCCCGGGATAGAAGTCAGGCTAATGGGCTTATAGTTAGCCGGATCCACTTTCCTCCCTTTCTTGAAGACTTTCCTCCCTTTCTTGAAGATAATCTTATAATGCTCTATTGTCAATTATCTATTTTGTAAAGATTGTATTGAATAATCTGTCTTCTCTCTTCCTTTCTGCTCTTGACAAAGGTAAGAGTGGTTGGAGCAACCTGTGCTGCCTGCCCATTCCCTTGTATGAATAACCTTAAGTTTCCACTGGTGGTGTTGGATGAATGCAGTCAGATGACAGAACCTACCTCTCTGCTCCCCATTGCCAGGTACAGTCAGTCTTCTATGTTTTTGTTCAGAGATGTTTTTTAGGTGATGGCAATGCAACTCTATAATGACTAGATTTTTTTTTAAGAATGTGATTAACTCAGACTCTCAGACTGTTAGAAAGCAAGACTAATTAAGGGTTAAATTCTCCTCTTGAATGGATGCACTTGCTGTCCATTTAATTCTGTAAAGAGGGAACCCAGCACAAAACAAACTACTAAGTATATAAAGAACCATATTTTTATAAATATAGAAGTAGCTCAAATTGCATATAGAGCAGTGGGTTCTCAACCAGGGTGCCATGAGACTTTTTCAGGGGAGCCATACAGCTGACAGCTCCAGTGCATCCAAGTGGAACTGTCTGACATACCTTGGTTTCCAAGACGGACATGTAGGGTGGATTGGGAAGGCGCTGCAGCAGGAGACCTCTGCTGCAGCTCCTGGTCTGTCTATCATGTCCCTTCCTGGAAACAAAGGTGCAGGGGGCAGTTCTGCCTGACCAACCAGGACATGAGCCTGGGCACTAACCATGGGGAGAGCACTGGATTGCAGACAGGAGGCAGTGGTATAACAGGGCTGGGGAAGGGGGAACAAATGGGGCACTAGTCCTGGTGCCCACTTAGAGGGCCCTCTCCCCACCAGGAGTCTTTGCTGCAACGGGGGCAGCTCTGCATTGTCTGGCTGTAGAAGCTGGTCAGGTGCAGTCCAGTGCTTAGCAGTGTTTCTGGGGAGGGCAAGAGGATGGAAAAACAACCTCCACCCCCAGGCTCTGCCATGGGAGGTGTAGCCCTGCCTCAGGAGTGGAGAGCTGAATGTGGCACCGGAAGTAGCTCCAGGGAACCCATCCTACTGCCTGCTTCTCAGCAGCCCATGCCCATGCCCAAGCTGTTGCTGTTCAAGTGAGAAGAGCCCTGATAGATAAAACTCTTCCTCTCCACTCCCTTACAGTGGTCAGCACACTTCCTGCCTCCCCTTGCTGAAAGAGCTTCAATGTTCCCTGTGGAGGTGCTGGAGTGACAGCAGGGGATCTGTGTTTAGCGCAGGCTCACCCAGAGGCTGTTTGCTCTGGCTGTTCAGAGGGGCTGAGCCTACCCAGAGTCAGAATTCCCCATTGAAGCCTGAGAACCACTGATCTAGAGTCACTGTTTTGGATTTTGTCTGAAATACCCAATGTAGGTTTCAGTGTGAAAAGTTGATCCTAGTTGGAGACCCGAAGCAGCTACCACCAACTATTCAAGGGTCTGAAAGTGCTCATGAAAATGGATTGGAACAGACTCTTTTTGACCGGCTTTGCTTGATGGTATGTTCTGCTAAGCTGTCTTTTAAAAGATGTGGGATAGAATCCTGGGTTCATTGAAGTCAATAGGAGTTTTATCTTTGACGTCATAGGAGCCAGGATTTCTTTTGGATTTTGTCTATAGCAGAGTTCATATGATTGCATTTTGCTTTAAATGTTATTTTGAGAGAGTAACTTTAAAAAAAAATGGCTTGATTTGGGATTTTTGATACAGATATTATGGATAAGTACAGCTGTTACGCTTATCACATGATAAGCGCACAGGAAGTGCTCTATACCCATAACTGAACAGACATTCACAGCACATAGAGCATTTTAAAAATGGCGGATCTTGCTCTGGGTGGATCTGGGATCAGACCCCCCCCAGCTTGCTCAGGTCTTATGGGGGGGGGGCTGGGTCCATGTGCCAGGGGAGCTCTGTTACCCCACCCCCAGTTCCTAGCATGGCAAAAAGCTGTGCATGGGTCCGAGCTTGGCCCCCCCCTGCCATGTGGACTGGACCTGAGCTAGCAAGCTGGAGGTGGCCTGTATGGCAGCGGGGCTCCATTCCCCTTTCTTCCCCTCCCCCCCACCCAGCTGCTGCTGACAGCCACCAGCTGGCAGGTGGGGCAGGGGAGAGGGACTACTCCAGCAGCCTCCGGGGAGGCATGCAGGAGTGCCCCCAGTTTGCTGGCCTCAGCCAGTGCAGGTCACTTCTGTGCCCCAACTTCCTTAATGGTGAACATCATTTCTTTTTGCTCCTGTACTAATATAGGGTGCTTTGAGTAAAGCACGATACTTGGAGCACTTCTGCCTCAGGCTTTTTGAACATTTTCACTTAGCCTCTTTGTCAATGATGTAACAGTACATAAAAACTTGACATTGTATCCGAGTGTAACAGCACTTTCGTACTGGCACTCCCAGTTTCTCTCCTCCAGTGTGTGCATGCAGTTTCCACAAATCTGCAGGAATGTAACCTATGAATCCTAATAGTTTAGTGCCATTACTTTTAACCATAGTCTAAGTAAGAATTAACCTATTACAGAAATCATTGCTGTCTGTGTGTATTTGATGTAATTTTACCCCAGTTTGACTATGAATTAATTATTTTAATGTGTTTCATTTTTTTTTCTGTGTTGTTATTCCCTAGGGTCATGATGCTGTAGTTCTTAGGACACAGTATCGCTGTCACCCCGCTATTAGTGCTGTAGCCAGTGACCTGTTCTACAAAGGAAATCTGTTGGATGGCATTTCAGAGATGGACAGAAGTCCTCTATTGGATTGGCTTCCAACACTATGTTTCTATAACGTTAATGGAGCAGAGCAGGTAAGACCTATTTAAATAACCTTTACACTAGTTGGTAGATACCTTGACTTGTGATTTTTCCATCTTGCGTTTTAAAGTTTTTGCATTATCCTTGGACAGCCAAATGGTCTTCACACACTATTCATTGCAGCAAAATTAGAAGTCTTTTTTTTTTCCATCCTCAGATTGAAAGAGATAACAGCTTTTATAACATGGCAGAAGCTTATTTTTCAGCCAAGCTTATCCAGTCTCTGATTGCAAGTGGAATAGAAGGGTCCATGATTGGTGTGATTACACTATATAAATCACAGATGAATAAGGTATGGGCTACACACCTCAAAAAAAGTTTCAATAAGCTATTTCTTTCTTTCTTAAAATTAGGTTTTTAGATTAGGAGTAAAGATTTTTATAGTTTCACTCGTTTGGAAGAAGCCAGTCTTGTTATAAATAGTCAGTCTCTGAAATGAGCAATCTAGTTTTTTTTCCCTTGCTCAGGATTCAGATTTGAGGAAGAAGTGCTGAGTGGATGGACCAAAGTTTTGCTTTCCTGTTACGCAAATGGAGATAAGCTGGTTTGACTTTGCCAATAAATAAATTAGAGAAATTCTTCAATTCAAATGCCTTTGATTTAGTAGTTTTTTGTCTAAAAAAATTTTGGCCTCACTTTTTCCTCCAGCGCCTAGCCTGGGTTGTAGAAAACTGGCAGGTAATACAGTAGAACTTCACTGATTTTCATTAATAGATAATAGATCTGTTGTGAATTGGTGTTTATGACAGCAATGGAATCATGGTTGATGGTACTTCATATTGACAGGGAGTTGTATGTATTTGTCACCATGTCCTTGTAAAGTCTGGCTCAGTTCATTTGACTGAGGTTCTACTGCAGTACATGTTCAGTAGTTACACTTTCTCATCTTTTTTTAATAAGATTAAGTGAAGACTCATCAGTATTTTTGTTAGTCATGAATGTGGATGTTAGTCATGACTAACATCTGAATGGCGTAATTATGAAACCAATCTGACCATGCTCTTTATTCCACAGGTTCATAATTTACTTAGTGGTGTACACTCTGATGCTCATGAAATTAGAGCTGTCCAAGTTTCTACTGTAGATGCGTTCCAAGGAGCAGAAAAAGAGATTATTGTTTTGTCATGTGTGAGGACAAGACAAGTTGGATTCATAGACTCAGAAAAGAGAATGAATGTTGCACTGACAAGGGCAAAAAGGCATTTGTTGATTATTGGAAATCTCGGCTGTTTGAGTAAGAACAAACTCTGGGGAAGAGTAATTCATCATTGTGAAGGTAAAATACTAACATTTAAAAAAAAATTAAAGCCACGAGTCTTAATTTTCAATGTATTGTTATTGCTGTAATAAATTATTCTGCATTTTATTTAAATGTCTGAAGTTTATCTGCAAAATATATTAGTTATAGCAACCAGAAATAAATGTTCAGTTATGGGGCTGTTCTTCATTCTAATGTTATCTGGTAATCAAACAAAGAGTTTTTTCATACTCATCTTCTCTTGGGAAGAAGGTCTGGTCTTAATAGCAGTTTTCTCTGCCTCTGCAAGAATCAGTTTGGTGTAGAGAGGAAATAAAATCCACTGTGAGACCCACTGAGATTCCTCCACAGAGTCAGAGTGGAGGCACTTTGGTAAAGGGGCCTGAAGCCTCTATGAACTTTGCAGCTCAAACCCCAGCCCAAACCCCTAAACAGTATACCAGGGCTAGCCTTGCCTGCTAAACATTTTCCCAAGTAAAAAGATTTTTACAGTTCTTCCAGAAGATATCCAGGATTGGATTGTTCGAGGCCTCAAGGGAAAGGGAGTTCCAGAGCTGAGGAGTGACCTCAGAAGCTGTTGTAGGTCTTTATGACACCTCCGTCCATTTTTTTTTTTTTCATGTCTTGAGCAGCAAAATAGTTAATAGTGTTGGCATTTTCAAATATCATTGCCGCCTAAATTATCCTAGCTGAAGTGGAACAGAGTTCAAAGCCCAAATCATTACTTATTTCTATCATGTTTTAAAAGTTTTCTTTGAAGTTGTAAAGGGAAAAGACCTTTTATGGAAACTGAGATTCTGAAGTACATTTGACAAGGTCTACCTTGATTCCTATGCCTGAGCTAGTTATTTATCGTGCCACGAATAAAGTGCAATAAACAACTAGGCACTGTAGTGTTAGGGGTTACTATAGAAGCCCACAGCTCGGGAGGAGAGAGGTTAGAACTGCTGCAAGAGAAGAGCAGATACCAGTTCTGCTCACTTGATTAGTGTAACTACTAGGGCTGTGCAAAGCTTCAGTCCCTGATTCGCTTTGGTGGAGATTTGGCCCGATTTGGTGGCCAAATCTCTGAATCCAAATCAAATCAGAGGACCCTTTAATCTCTCCGAATCGAATCGGAATCCTCTGATTTGATGTGGAAAGATTTGGCAGTTTGGACATGGACACAGCTTTAAATGTTTTTTCTACATACCTGTAGGTAGCAGGCTTCTGAATGCTGCGATGCTGGGGCATATGGAGTGTCCCACAGGAGCACAGAGGGCGCCCCAGCATGCTTAGCAGCAGACCCGGAAGTGGACCAGAAGCACTTCCGGGTCCGCCAGGAAACGTGGTGGCCCCCCGGTACCCGCTGGCTTGGTGACTGGTGCCTCCTGGTTCTGGGGGGGCACCTGGGTTCCCCCTGCAGCCAATCGTGGAGCCAGGGGGCATGGGAAGGGGGGGCCCCCTCATGCTCCCTGCTGGACCCGGAAGTGGACCAGAATTACTTCCAGTCCACTTCTGGGTTTGCCACCAAGCATGCGGTGGGAATCAATGAATCGAATCACTGTCCCATATTCAGGCCGAATCCGAATCGAATAGGGCCCGTTTCGCATGCCCCTAGTAACTACCTGTTGGTATTATAAGAAATGCTTTGTTTGTTTATATTAGTTGAGCTCCTTGCAGAAAACAACTTTTCAAGGCTAAGATATTATTTCCTTTTGGACCATTTCATAAATTAGATATTTTCATTATGACAGCTTGATTATATGATTGATGCTCTAAGATGAAGTTTAATTGTGCTTTATAACTGCTTTTAGGAACAGAGAATGGACTACAGCATGTAAGCCAGTATGAACGGCAATTAAACAACATTCTTCAATATTATTTGGAGAAAAAGAAAGAAGAAGAAAGAGAGAAGCAAAAAGAAAAATTAATCGATTAGTCTCTTTCGCAAAAAGAGGAGGTATAAAAATTGTGTATTTTTACAAAGTATATTTTAAATGAGTTATTTATATTTTACAAGGAATAATTGCTTGTTATTGCTTTATATTTCTGTGCTAATGCCTTTGTATTTAGTTCAGAGATTATATGAATAAAAACAAAAACAAAAAAATGTATCTAGTAAATTGCCTGATAACTGCAGTCTCTTACAATAATGTGACTTGTATTATTTATTTGTCATAACACACTGGTTTAGATAACAGACATAACACAAATGTTGCAGAGCTGTTTTGGGCAATTACAAATCAGTAAACCTGACATTTGTACATGGCAATCAATTGAAACCGAAAAGAAAAGAAAAAGACAAATAAAATGTAGAGCCTGCACAAAGCCTCTGTCTCTCAGTAGTTTATTTGATCTCTAAATGTATCGGTAGAGTAGTGGGGAAAAGAGAAAAGATTAATATTGAGTTAGATTTTCCAACTCTAACTTTGACAAGGTCCACCAGCAGTTCAGAAACTCTTAAAGGAAAGCTACCTAGTTAATTTTGGAGGGAGAATGTTGTTCTATCAAAAGCTGGTAGATATGGGAAACAAAGTAAGTCTAAATGATCAGTCTTTACTTTGCAAAAGCTTGACAATAGATTTCCTCAAAGTATTCTGTAGTAGATAGAGTTTTGTTTAATATATACTAATTAACAATCAGGAAAATTAAGCCGTGACAGCAAAATTTACAGATAATGCATAATTTAGGTTAGACAAATTCCTGTGTGATATACCATTGCTAGGTGAATAGATAACCTTCATGGTCGGTTAGAAGAAAAAGTCACACCTTGGCAAAAAAACACTGGAATTACTCATACACTATACAGGTTCTGTATGATCTCAGAAAAGGGAGATGGGCATCATTGTGGGCAGATTAATAAAGACTTCTGTAGAACATGAAGATGCAGTCAAAAATGAGATTGTAGGATGTCTAAAAATGTTATGACAAATAATAGAGGAAAACAAATTAAATCGTTATGTAAATCAGTGGTGCTGGGTTCCGTAGCAATAAATCCCAAACTCCTGAGATTTTTTCAAAGCAATTAGATGAGTTAGACCTGTCCTTGGTCCCATCTTTCTTCATCCTATATGTATGAGAATTTGGGAGATAATGGCAGAACTTAGTAAGAATTTCTTTTCTGTTAATTGCTGTTTCTCACAATTCTTCATCCCCTGATTGGTATCTTGGGTACAGAACTTTTTAACTAAAGCTGGTGGATCAGTCCTTCTACTGCACATAGTAAATTAAGTTGTCATTATTGTAAATAATTGTATCCTAAGATTTTTTTAAATTTAGTAGTAAACCAGAGAATTGTGTGTGATCAGCAGAGGCCATATTACAGCAGTGAGCTCTCTTTGGGAGCTTACCAGAGTTGTGGGAGACACTGAAATGCACATTTATTCATACAATACATAATTAGATTCTGGAACTCCTTATCACAGGGTGGCATTGAGTAAAAAAGATTAGGAAGATTCAGGAAGGTAATAGAATCTGGAATTACAACACTCTTGAAGATAAAGATAGAGAAATTAGTATCGAGAATAATTGCATGGATCAGATCAAAGCAGCAAAATTAAAAATGCACTGAAACAGGACAGCTGTTTTTACCTCAGTCATTCCTTTAGACATGAAGAATAATGGGATAGTTTCTGGGGTCCAGCTTTAATATGTGCAACATATGTCAGAGCATGCGTGCAGTGCTCTCATTTGACTCATCTAGTTCTTGAGCCAATGTATGTATGGCCTGTCTCCTTTATTCTATCATGTTGACAGAGATCCCCTCCTCTCACACATCCACCTCTGCCCCTGAGTCTTTAGCAGTAAGGTTAGGATCTATTGTTCAGTACTTCCATTGTCCAACAACCTTCTACTGTGTGCAATTTCTAGAGCTTATGGAAATGTATCCTCCTCTCACATGAAAGTGCATGTAAACATAAATATACAAGAGTCAAATTTTTTTTGGTTGACATTTTTCATTGGACCAACTGCACAGTTGGGATAAAGTTAGACAAACATCTGAATGCAAGGCATTCTTCCTCAGGTCTATACAACACAACATAAATATGAATGTGTATGTATGTATCTTAATGCTGGCTTAAATGGAGTACAACATAGCCATGAGGTGTACTTTTTAAAGGAAGTGGAGAGAATGGGTAGGAGTATATTCTCTCTCTCTCCAGTAGTATACCTTCCTTCTCTATGGGTATGTCTACACAAGACGCTTACTGCTCATTAGCCTAATAACATTGCGCAGTAGCATGTCACGGCAAAAACCATGCTAATAGTTTACTATGCAGTGTTAGGCTAACGCATAGTAAGCATCACTAAATAACCATGTGCTGGTGCTACCGCACAGTAATTCTAGGTACTGTGCTTTTAGTTAGTACTTTATTAAGGAAGTACTAGACAATGTACAGTATCTAAGGCACATTAATGAATGTGTATATGCGCCCTGTGTGTTCTAAAGCAGGGGTGTCACACATGGCCCATGGAGCTGTCATCTACCTAGCAGGGCTCATAGAGGAGCTGACAATTTGGGGACAGGGCCCACCACTGAATTCTTAGGCAAGAAGCCTCCCTGGGGACTTGTTCTGGTGGCAGCATAGTGGGCGATGACTGCATTAGCCCCTGTGCCTCCCTGAGCGTCAGCAGGGCTCTGGGAAGCCTGCTATTAGAAACCTTGAAAATTAATAGAACTGGTTTGTTTTAGGGCTACTCATCCCACTGTACTGACAGTGCTGTGTACCTCAGAAGCCCTGTTGAGAGCACTCTCAAAGTCCTGAACCTGACTAGCTCCCCTAAGTTTCACACAGCCACAGTCCCCAACACATTCACAAATAACCCCCACCACACACACTTCAAAAATAGCATCTCATGATTTACGTGCCAATCTCTTGATTTTTTTTTTTTTTTTAAGAGTTCATCTCATGATTTTTGGCACAGTGGAGGTGGCTGCTTCTCAGCTTCCTCAGATTCAAATCAAACCATCACCACCACTGTAGTCTATTGCCACTCTTGACAGAAGTTCACAGAGTTGCATCACAGCTTTCTGCATTGCTTTGGGTCAAAACCAGTTTCGGTACATTTCAATGGTTTTCCCATTAACCCTTTAGGGTCTGGTTTTAGAATGGCCTTTTCTTATTTCTGTGGACCAGATTCTGAGACCCTGTCATTAAAACCAATGGGACCCCTTCTGGATTTGGTGTTTCTTTATATAATAATACTAAGTGCAGCAGACTCTGGTCTCTTGCTGTTTTTTATTTTGAGAGTCTAGATGAGCCTTTGAGGCACAATATATTGAGTAATGCTAAAGAGTATCTTGTATCACTCTCTGGGAATGTGGGTTCTCCAGACCACCTTCAATTTTTACTTAAAGGAAAGACTTTTTTTTTTAGCAGATTTCTAAAGAAGGTTGGGAAGTATTTAACCAATCTTTAGAAGTATATTCGTATTCAGCATGGCCTATTTTAATAGAGATTTATCCTGATGAATTTGCAAATCCATTGACATCAGAAGCAAAGGCCTATATGTTTCTCCCTGATGGGAAAAGGGAAATGCCCCTTTACAAATAATGCATTAAAAACTCTGAAAAAAAATTATTTTAAAGCAGCACATACCTTAGCCACTCACAAATATTTTTCTTTCTTCACTCTTCTGGGTTATATTATTGCAATTTCATAGTATGGTGCAGTAGGACAGGGCTGTTTCTCCCTTGGACAGGAGGTGAAACTTGTTATCAAGTAAGGATGAAAATAACCTGCAACAGTGCCTCTTACAAAAATATTTTCAAAGGATGTCCAGATACCCTCCATAAAAAAAAAAGTTTTTACAGCTAAATTGGGTGTTTATAAAAGACATTTTGTTTTAAGAAGGAACTTGAAAGTGTAGTTTTACAATGTGATTTATTAATATTGCATATGGGCCTTGTTTATTATACCGGAAAGTCTTCCAGACCCTCCCCCCACCAAACAAAAAACGACACCTGCTTTTGCAGTAATATAAGGTTTGCCCACTAGGTGGTGCCGGTGTACTCTTTCCTGCCTCCTGAGGGCTCTGAACTATGAAAGGTTTAATGAAGAAAGATAGCGAAGAGGGAATATTTGAATAATCACCCACCACATCAGTGTAGATAATGACATAGATTTGATGCAAGTCCAATGCCAGCAGAAGCCGGAGGGCCATTGTTTTTGTGTAGAGAAACAGAAGAGCATTATACCAACCCCAACTTTCCTTCTCTCCACTTTAAGAAGCTGGCTGGGCAAAGAGCCCTTCTTGCTATCATATTTGATACGTATTTTTGGCCCAAGTGGTGTCTGAAGACATTACTAAGTGAAGTGTAGAAAAAGAAGAAACAGTAGAGGACTGAATAGCTCCTTTAAATTGCTGCTGACACCTCTGTTACACCTCCTAAAATCTCAATCAACAATCCATTAGAACTCAACAGGAGTAAAACTAAATCCTCGTTTAAGTGTATTTATCCGATCTCTTTTCTCTCTTTCAAATGCTAAATCCATTTCAGCATATGCCCCTTCTTTCTCTCGCCTTTCTCTAAAGACTGGCAGCCTATACTACTCTTGTAAATATGAAAGATGCTAATCATATGACATATCACGTCTCAGTCGGAGCCTGGAATAAAGCCTTGAGATTTGGGATCATTGCCTCCAGACAACAGCTTCATCAGCCGGAAAGTTGGTTTTTTTCTCCTTTCCTTCAACTCTCAATCCCTTCTTTGTCTGGGGGAAAATGCAGCCAACTCGAGCCACCCTAGCCATATGGTTCACTCTGTATTTTCTTAGTTGAATTCTGAATTGTTTCTGTGACTTACGAAGGATTTTTTTTTTGAAGTGTGTATAAAGACATAGAAGGGGCTGCTGCTTGTGCTGGGATGGCCTGGCGGAGCAACTGCATCTTCCTCCTGTGTCCATTTCACACGCACCCCCCTCCTGCAGCCACTTCACTGCTCCCACCGCTTTCTCTTGGTCCTTGCTTAGGAACCAAAAAACATGCAGTTGTCAACAACAGGCCCGATTCCACTGATCTTAGCTTTCCCTTCTGAAGGAAAATGCTATTCATAGGGGAGGTTCGGCGCTGACTGCACAACCTCTTTGAATGTATGGTAAGTCATCCTTGGCATCCGTCTTGGGAGACCATGGAAATTGTGTCTTTGGTGGATTACCGGGTACCACCACAAGTGTGTATTAAGTGTATGGCATCGTACATAGGGATGTAGGTTGTAGCCGTGTTGGTCTAAGGACATAGGCAGACAAAGTTTTTTGGGTAAATCTGATATCTTTTATTAGACCAAGTCAAATAGTTGGAAAAATTCTTCTTTGCAAGTTTTTGGGTATAAATACCCTTCATCAGGCTGAGGAAGCATCTGTAGTTGGTGTGTGCCCTTCCTGGATGGAGTGAATAACAGCACACATCAACTGCAGATGCTTCCCCAGCCTGACAAAGGGTATTTATATCCGAAAATTTGCTAAGAAGAATTTTTCCAACTATTTGACTTGGTCTAATAAAAGATATCAGATTTACCCAAAAAACTTTGTCTGCCTATGGCACTGTATATGAAATAATATACAACCCCATCAGCTCTTTTATTCTTTATGGAGGTATTTAATGTCTCAGATGGAAGCCCAGGAAGGTCTGTAATAAGGCGGAGTGGTTTTAAGCTCTGTATCAATGAGGTGAATGAGTGCGGTGTCCTCCAGTTTGGCTACCCCCATTTCATAGCAGCTTGCCAAATTTTCTTTCTCTCCCTGTCCCCCCCGCCCCACTCCTTCCCCAAACCCCCAAAAGGCCCTTTCACCAAATCATTACATTCTACAGAGGTGGCCAGGCTAGCCCCGCTTTTCAGGCCTTCCAGAAAGAAAAGGGTCCTTGAAGTTTAGAAGATGCCCAAGGAAACCTCCTTGAATGACATCAAAAGAATGAGTTTCCATAGCTGTTGAAGCACGAGAGCTGTGTAGCCGCACAAAGGCGGGTTGGGGCAGTGGGATGGGCCCACGGCTCTATCCCAGCACAATTGGGTCACTGAAATAGGGAATTAATTACCATTGGAGAGTGGGCAGCCCATTCACCGCTGCCTGGGTTTTATTAAACGCCAATATAAATAACAAAACAACTCTTGTGGCTGCGCTATTCCTACACGCCAAAGGAAGGATTATGTCGGGGATTAACATCTTAAAGTCTATGAGACTTTCTGACTCAAGGCTCGGAGCTGGTAATCGTATTTGTCTCCTGGTTCAGCGATTAGTGCTCTCTCCCTCGCACCTTCGCCTGGCTGCCCGGTGTCCCTTTTTCTGCGGGCCCTGGGGAGGAGGGGGGTGTCTGCGCACAGGGCTGCCCCCCTCACACAAGCGGCTGTTCTTTTGCCCACAGCCAGGGAAAATAATCAGGGAGAGAGAAGCGTGTTCACGCCGGGCTCCAGCATCTTCCCTTCTGCCTGGGAAACCTGCTTCATTGGGGGGGGACAGCCCTCTCTGTAAAGGGGAGCTGGGAGGGTGCAGGCATTGCCTGCACCTGCCATGCAAATAATGGCTGCAGGGGGGACAATGCAGTCCCTGTCCAGGAACCTGCGCAGCACGGCCTCCTGGGGGCACTGCTGCCCAGCTGGGCTCCAGTTGAGGGGGGCAGGCGGCTGCCAAGCCCAGCGGGTGCAAGGGGAGGTGGCACCGCCACTTGTGAGGTTGGAGCGTGCAAGCGCCGGAGCCTAAGGGCCTCCCTCAGCTGCTTGGGGTGGGCACTCGGGGGGCTTCCTTCAGCCCCTCGGAGTTCACTCTGCAGGGAGGGATCTGGCTAGCTCTTTTGAGGAGGGGGCGGGAGGCAGCTTGCCCTTTCCAGGATGCCTCTGATATGATGCATCCCCTGGAAAATGCCAGCTCTAGTTTTTCTCTCCTTCTCTGACCACAGGAAAAGATGAGAGCAGGGTTTTTTTCTGGCACAAAGAGCTCAGGGCAGGAGGCATCCCACACTCTGGGCTTGTCTTGGTCGTCACCCTAAGGGGACTTGCTCGCAGTCTGGCACCCTTGACAGGCTCACTCGCAGTGTCTCCCTGTGCCTGAAGAAGGGTACTTGTTCCCAAAATCTTGCAAGGAATGTTTTTTCCCAACTCCTCAGTTGGTCTAATAAAAGCTATCACATCCACCCAAAGAACTTTGCCTGCCACTCACAGGGTGGAACCCTTGGCAGACTCTCAGGGGCACCCTTGACAGGCTCTTGAGGCTCCCCCTGGCACCTTGATGGCTTCTCCCTGGTCTGCAAGATGCAAAGCTTACCCCGCCTTCTACTTGGATGCAGGGCTCCAATTATACTTTGACTCTTGGTGGGGGTCTGCAGAAATTGGGCTGCCCAGCATGATGACCTAATAAAATTGGAGACACCCCCCCCCCCCCCCCCCCGGTTATGATTTTCAAATCTTACAGGGGGGCTCTCATCTCTTATGGGGAGGTGCAGCCCCCCCAGCTGCCCCGTAATTCAAACTCTGCTCAGAGGCAATGCCATCCCCTTTCAATCGACCCTGCTAGGAGCCTCCAGACCCCTTGATTTCTGCTTCTAAACCACTCATTTTGGAGTTATTGGGATAGGAAGCTTCCTTCCTTCCTTCCTCCTCTTCTCTGTAGCAGCATCCTCAGTATGTGGTCCTGACTGCCAACAGGGTTGGCAATAGGTTGGGCTGGGGGAGTGGCAAGAGCACCTCTCTGGTTGCACTTGTGGCTCAAGCAGGCTGCTATCATGATCCATTTTCTCATTTTTTTTTCTATCAGTGAACAAATTAATCAAATCTGGGTAAATGAAGAAAAAAATCTCTAACTATGGGGCAAGCAACTGGCAGTGGTATCTAAGCCATACTAAAGACTGTAAGTGTAAAGAAAGGGAAACAAGGACTGTGGCAGAGAGTTTTTTTCCTTTTACTCTTTTTGTGAGGTTAAGAAAACCTGTAGGCACTGTGTATTTCTAATCAGCCTCGTTAAAAATGCTCAGTTAAATCATTTGCTAAACTCACAGACACTTTTCTTCCATTCTACCTAATATAGTATTGGTAGGAACAAATTACACTTATTTCACTGATCTTCTGGGAGGGTGTATAAGTAATGTTGAAAAGGTCCTTTATTTGACACCTGGAACTGTGTATGCACATGTGAAAGAGAGAAGTAATTCTAATAGTATAATACCATTTTTTTTAAAGCTGAGTAGCACTCATCTCCGAAGTTGGCTTTGTTGCCAGAATCTCAAGAGCTGAACTAGTCATATGTTTAAAGTATTCCTCACAAAGAAATCCAGGCACCATCCTTATTCTGGTCCGAGTGAAACAAGATCTGGACACGCATATGTCTTCCATATGAAGTGAATAGACCCTCCCTGGGTTTTAATTAAGCACTGTGTGTGCCTGTGTAGCCTATTTTATACTATTGATATCTCTACTTCAGTTTTTAGCTAGGGATCATGAAGTTTTCTTCACAAGTCCTAATAAAAAAGGTTTTGGGGTTTGTTTTTAAAGTCATGATTTCAACATTTTCAGAAAATGGGTTTTCACATTGTCGTATACTGTGGTCTTCACTTGATGGTATACGTCCTTAACATAATTCGCTTTCCCTGTTGGTCTGACAGAGAGCAAGTCTGTTGACCTTCAGGGCATGTTGCAAGGCCTCTCTATTCACTCAGGCTTTTGCCTGAGAGGGTGGTCTGGAGAAGGGGGGGGGGTGTGTTGAGGTTTTTTTGTAGTGGATGGGCAAGGATTCTTTTTTAAAGCTCTTTTGAACATATATCGGGTTCAGTGCTTTACATTGTTGTCTTGGAACTGGTGTATACATGCCTGGATGGAGCGATCAGTGCATTTTAGAAATTAGGAAAGAAACACATCACATAAATTACATTTCCGCTCATTCCTCTAAATTGCCATGCTTCTACAACTGCTGATGGAAATACAATGTAAAGTACATAGTAGATAAATCACGCGCACATGGGTCATGTGATCTGTCAATCTGAGGGCTGTGCGCGCCTGGGTATAAAAGATACCTTTATAGATGGCAACCTTGTTTCCAGTTGCTCCTATTGTTTTATGCCCTATTCCAGCATTTTGAAATTTAGTAAAAAAAAGTGAGATTTTTATTTTAATGTCTTATTATGGGCTAAGGTAAGCCCCTCCTCCATCTCCAATTTACGTGCTTTTCCCTTTATTGGCCATGTGTTTGCTCAATGAATACCGGATTTCCCCTTGCTAGTGTTCAGCTACAAGATATAGTATAAATGTGGGAGAGGCACCTTCCTTCTTAATCTAAGATTTGGAAAGCTGAACGAAGCCGAATCAATTTCTAAGTGTCGAAGGCAATTTCCACAAGCATTTCCTTTGTTTCTCTCATGTTTGTTCTAAAGTTGCTCTGTGAATCCTAACTTCACGTTTCATTTTATAAGACACCTCCCTGGGCAAGAGGGAGCAGTAAACAGAAAGGAGCAGTAAACAGAAACAAGCAAGCCAGCACACGCATTGTAAAGAAGCTGAAAAAAGACTTGGCCAATCCCTTGTCATGGATGTATTATTTTCTCTCTGTGTTGGGGGCTGCTGAGAAAGATTTCAGTTGTTCAGGTCCCTTCGTAACAGGAGGTTCAGGTCCTTGGAGACTTGCAAAGCTTTTATCGCCACATGGGCCCTCCACTGACTTAGACAGGCAACGTTAGCTGCACTTTTCTCCTCCCTTTGAAAACTGACTCTTAAAAGGACTTCCCTCCCCCACTTTCTATAGCCTCCTTTCTTAGATAGATAGATATTCTGGCAATAGTTTTGTTTTTTTTTTTCATTTTGTGTGCTCCAAGTTCAACGTTTCTCCTAACCTGGTTACCCTCATCAGTGTATCTCGCTGAAAAATAACTTGAGTGTCCTAACGATTAGAGGTCAGGAGAATCCTGCATCCATCCTCGAGCTCTTCCTGCAAACTCTGCTGGCAAAGGATCGCTAGCTACACCCCTGGAACTGTGACTAACGGCTCTCTAATCCCCCCGCCACCCTTTCAGCCCCTGCAGACGCATCCTTTCACCGGTGTCTTTTGGTGACAGGACTCAACTGCCCTTGGAGCCACAGGAAAAGAAAAGGGGAAGGGATTAGTTTAGATAAGTCAGCGGGAAACTATTGCAAGGAGGCAGGCAAGGAGGACTCGCCTAGCTGAGGGGGACTCTGGACAGCTCCTTTACTGAGACTCTCCAGAAACAGGCTGATGTCAAGCACACGCGGCTGGGTCCTGGTGGGGGAGAGAGGGGGGAGGAGGATGGGTGGACAGGGGTCCAGAGCCCAGCAGCAGCTCAGCTCCTTAGGAACTGGTGGCTGGGCTTTGGGAAGTACAGGACTCTCACCCCACATGCAAGTGATGCAAGAAAAGCCTCCTGCCCCCGGGTTACATAGAGTCACAGGGAATGAGGTTTGGAAGGAACCTCAGGAGGTCATCTAGTCCAACCTCCTGTTCAAACCAGGACCATCCCCAACTAGATCACCCCAGCTGAGTCTTGAAAACCTAAAAGATTCCACAACCTCTCTGGGTAGCCTGTCCCTGTGCTTTACTACCTTTCTTCTGAGAAAGTTTTTCCTGGTATCTTGCTGCAACTTGAGACCACCAGTACAGGTGCCACCACTGCTCCCACCCAGGCTCAAACCCACCCCAGACATCTGCTCCCCCTCTACCCTTGCAGGTGCTCCTTTACTCCACACCAGTGCTAGGGACAATGCTGCCCAGCCAAGACACACCTTGAAGTGGGGGCGCACCCAGCTACAGCCCACTGCAGTCACAACACAGCTAGGCTCCTGACCCTCGCCCCTTCATCTTGGAGGACAGGTTCTAAACCCATTGGACCCCATGTTTCCCAAGAGGCGCCCTTGAGCTCCACAGGATTGGATACGTCATAGGAAAGTAGGGCTGGAAGGGACCTCAAGAGGTCACCTAGCCCAGCCCCCCGCTCAAGGCAGGATTGTTAAAGGGAGAAACCCTGGGGCCCGTACCTACAGTCTTGGCATTATTAGGACCATACTTTAACTTACTGAGCTAACCAGCCAGTAACAAGCCATGTCATTAGAGAAAGCAAAAATCTCACTGTTCTCAGTGGTGGCAGGTGACAGAACAAGGAGCAATGGTCTCAAGGTGCAGCAAGGGAAGTTATGATTTGATATTAGGAAAAAACTCTCTCACTAGGAGGGTGGTGAAGCACTGGAATGGGTTACTTAGAGAGGTGGTGGACTCTCTATCCTTGGAGGCTTAAGGCTCGGCTGGACAAAGCCCTGCCTGGAATGATCTAGCTGAGGATGGTCCTGCTTTGAGCTGAGTGTTGGACTAGAGGGTTAGAGGGACCTCAGGAGGGCATCATCTCCTATGATTACTCCATGAATCCTAACTTTCTTTTCATTTTGTAAGAAACCTCCCAGGGCAGGAGAAGAACAGTAAACAGAAACAAGCAAGCTGGCACACACATGACAGAACAAGGAGCAGTGGTCTCAATCCACACCATGGCAAGTTTAGGTTGGAGACTAAGAAAAACTTTGTCACTAGGAGGGTGGCAAAGCACTGGAACAAGTTACCTAGAGAGGCAGTGGAGTCTCCATCCTTGGAGGTTCTTAAGACCTGGCTGGACAAAGCCCTGGCTGAAATGATCTAGTTGGGGATGGTCCTGCTTTGAACAGGGGGTTGGACTAGATGTCCTCCTGAGATCCCTTCCAACCCTAATTTTCTATACTGATTATTATTATTATGAAAACCCTATAACTGGAGCTTATGCAGTCATTTCTAGTGACACGTCTTATTTTTTTTAAGAGAATTTTTCGTGTTTCAATTCAAATCAGCCAAATCAATTCCAAATCCATGAGTCAGTCAAGAACCGTAAGTGGCCCTACTACCGGCAAACATCCACCCCACCTGGGGCTTCAGATGTTTGGGCTTGGGTTTTGGATGCCCCCGAGTTTTGCTTGCCCTCAGCCATGTGGCCGCAGGAGCAAGCTAGGGAAGATCCTCCCATTTTCCTAAAGTGGGCATAAAGCCAACATCTTCCCACTCGAGCAGCCAGTGGGAGATTTACTATACATTACCTCCACAGGTACTACCCATGCCAGAAAAGTGGTTATCCCTGGCAGCTTCATTCCTGGGGGGGGAGGGGGGAGGTGCTAATTGGGGTGACTGCCCTGGGCCCCGCGCTTTGGGGGGCCCTGCGGAGCTGGATGGAGTGGCCATGGTAACTCTGCACCACTGGTGGTGGCTTTGCGTCTGGCTGCTCACTACCCCCCGCTGCTGGTGCTTCTTCACATCCAGGGCGGGCAGGATCGGGGCAGGGCCAGGGCCCCACATGAGCTGATTTGCCCCCGGCCCCATGTGCTTCTCAGGTCGGCTCTGATCCCCGGGTGCGACTAGAAAAGCTGCCCTGGTGGTAATGGCATTTCCCTTGCCTACCAGAATATGAAGGAATCACCTAAGCTGTTAGTAGGACCGCCAACCCTCCCACATTGCCCAGGAGTCAACCAGAATGGGCATGGATTTCCTGGTGACTGTTGAAAGCAATTCAGGAGATGTTTAAGAAAAAAACCCAAAAAACAAACCTTCTGGAATAGCTTCAGTCAAAGTTGGCAACTCTAACTGTTAATTCAAGGAAGCACAGAAAATACACCCTGCAGAAGCAGCCCGTCAACCGAAGAAAGAAATATAAGCTCCTCGGTGACATAGTCTCAGTCTCCAGCTCTGCCAGAGGTGGGGAGGAGAGTGTGATCCTGCGGGGAAGAAGGGGAGGGGGTGACTCCAGCCTCCCCCCCAGCCTAATGAGCTCCTGAAAGGGAGCAGGCTCCAGCGCGCGTGGCTCGCGGGGCTCCCTGATTGGCCAGCTGCGCCTCGCGACCCCCATTCATTAATAAATTAGCGGCACGCTCCAGCCGAGCGCGAGGCACCAATCAGGCGGCGGCCCGCGCCCGCACTTGGTGGGGATCAGAGAGAAGAAAGG
>NW_005842153.1:2001844-2066931 GCF_000455745.1 Alligator sinensis | reverse complement strand
CCACACAGCGTGCACACCCTGTGCACCCACACCCCTCACGCACTCACCCCCCCACCATGCACACGTGCTAACCCCCCCTGCGTGCGCATATGCTATGCACACATGCACGTCACCCCCATACACACCATGCACACATACACACCCTGCACACTCCCCATACACACACCTTACCCACACATGCATGCACATCCCTGCTATGCCCCGCACACACGCCATGCACACAAATGGACCCCCCATGCACCATACATGCACGCACACATACCATGCATGCACCCCCCACACACAAGCACCCCTCCACTACAACCCTTCCCCCAAACCATACAACCCCCCCATGCACACCCACACCTTACATACACACACCAGGCATGCATGCTTGCACACACTCCCTACACCTCCCCCCCACACACATACAGCATGTACACACCCACACCCTACACACCCACCCTACACACGCACACCCCATGCCCCCTTCCTCCCCACAGAGGCGCAGTGCTGTCTGTCCCTGCCATCTGGCTGCTGTCTCTATTCACGCCCTTGCAATAATGTCACTGGGGCTGGCTGTGCAGCAGTTTCTCGGAGAGGCTGGAACCATGGGCGAGGCTCCCCCTTGAGCTGGCTCTAGATAGGGTTAGGAGCAGCCCCCCCCCACCTGTAGTGAAGCCAGCTGAGAAGGGCAGTGCCTGTGCTGGGGATGTCCCGGGTGGCCTGGATGCAGGGTGGCTTGGGGACAGGAGTGTAGGCAAGCCCGGCACCCTCTGGGGCTCTTATGTGAATGTGCAAGGGAGACACAACTGGTTCCTGCTCTCTCATCACCTTGGGTTGCTCACAGAGATGTTCATTTCTTCTGGAAAGAAATGTGTCTGAGCCTCTGCCTTCAGTTCCCAGTAACCCTGTTCCCCACCGATTTGCAATGCATGGCATCTGCTTTCTTCCCATTGCAGCCTGAAGGCTGTGGGAATTTCACCTGTCAAACCAAACTTCTTTTCTCTCTCTCTCTGATGTGCACTTTGTTCTGTTTCCCAGATTGGTCACAATGCCTTTTGTCCTGTCCTTCTCTTTCCTCCCCCCCACCCCTATTTTGCCATCTGTCTCTTATGATTTATCATAGGGGGGTGGGGGGAAAAAAGTTGTTTTGTTAGAAGTCCAGGTTAGAAGTCATTGTATAATTTGTAGGCTTTGTAACCACTGAATGCAAGCGTGGAAATTTAGGCTGAACTCTCTAGCAAAAGGGGGGGGGGGAAATGTCGAGGAAAAAGGGAAAAAAATCAGGAGGGAGGATTGCCTCATGCATTATTTATCTCGACCTTTTAGGGGATGAGGAACTCCCCCAGTCTTTCAAGAGATTAAAAATAAATCAACAGACTGAACACCCAAACAGACACGGAGCATTACAGCGATCAGCCGCGCACGTGTTCCCATCTATTTATTATAAAGGAAGATTTCATGGGAAATATGTATTTTTTGTGTATATTTTCACAGAGTTTATTCTAGTATGTATTGACCGCTGAAGAGCAACTTGTGATAAAAAAAATATAAATAAAGGATCTAATTTTCATAACTTTTGGCTGCCTGCTGCTCGTGTGTGTGTGTGCATGTGTGCTTGTTTTAAATGGTTTACAGTCCATCTGGCTGGAACCTGCTGGGGAAAGCTTGTAGCTGAGGTGAACACCATTTGAAGGGCCAGCTTTGTGAGACAAGAGTGTCCTCAGCTCTCAAGAAAGTCAGTTTAAAGTAGGTGCTGTGTTCTTGGCAGGACCCATATTCAGAGCCCAGAACCACGTGTACATGTGCGTGTACACCTCCAGAGAAACTCATGGTCAAGCGTGCCTTGAGCAAGGGACACTTGTTTGCCCTGTTCCCAGTCCCAGCCCTGAGTGCATTTCACTGGGGCTACAGCAGTGATTCACAAGCAGGGTGCCCTGGCACCCTTGAGATCCTTTCCAGGGTGCCACACAGTGTGAGTGCTGAGAGGTGTGCGAACATGATTCACAAGATAAACCCAGAGGCATCCAAAAAGAATCCACAGGGTCAAAAACATCCTGCCCTCTTGGGATCTGAGATCTTTGCACCAGAAAAAAAACTGCTCTGGTCTTTTTCTGCAGTCAGAGAAGGAGTGAAGACTAAGAGCTAGAGTTTTCAGAGGGGGGCCTCCAGTTTAAAAGGGTTGAGGACCACTAGACTAGGGGAAAGGTTATGGAATCAATTGTAAGCAAGTAAGGATTATTATTATTATTCCTAAAGCCAAGAAAAATGCCTCTTCAGCCACAAGCATAGCCTCTGTTGGAGAAGTAAGGTGCGGCAGGGAAGGTATAAAAGTGAAGCAGAAACCAGCCCCTGGTCCTCTTCTGTTGAATCCAGAGCTGAGCTGCGCTTAGATCCTGTTGCTCAGGTGGCTGCTGAAGGGAAGCAAAAGTTGCCTGGAATGGAAATCAGCTGAAATGCTCTGAAGCTTTCCCCTGTGCTCTGTGCCTAGCCTTTCCACACAGAAGGCAGCGATGGGACCCAGTCGGCCAAGCCCAGTGAGATCCACCCTTCCAGCCTCCTCTCTGCCTCTGTTGGGAGACAGAAAACAAATGGTGATGGGGAGAAGCCAGTGTGTGCACTGAAGAGAAGACAGCCCTCTCCCTGCCTTTCCCAGGGGCATGCAATCACATGTGTTCCTGACTGGCACCTCAGCTGGATAGGACTGTGCATCAATCAGCAAGTCACCCTGCACTGTACAGACACGGTTCACCCTGAGGACCTCTGCTAGCAACCTTATTGCAATGTAGACACCAACCTTTCCCTCTGTGCTGCAACATGTCAGCCCAGGACTTGACACTCAGACCATTTAAAACGGTCCTGCTTCTCCTCTTTTCTTGATTGTCCCTGGAAGAGTGAGGGAGTGGGTTCAGAATGGCTACTGCTTGAAATACGTCTGTAACAAGTCAATTAAGAGCATCACAGCTTAAAAGCCAAGCCATCACTTTATGTCAGGTGTTTGAAATGCCTTCTGGGCAAGCACACAGATTTGCTTTTCCTCCCCACAGTTTACAGGGAGTTTTATTACAGATGTCCAGCTGCCCATGGATCCAATGTGTTTGTGGACTCTTTTTCAGGGCATCCAGTATGCTCAGAGGAAACAGACCACTTGTGCTGTGCAGCTGTCCCAGTTGGCAAATCGCTGATGTCTAAAGGCAGCCTTGTCTATATTCTGGGCAATGGATACAACCCCATTTATACCATGCATCCCTTTGCTGTAATCCTTGCCACTCATCTCTTTAAGCTCTATCAAGGACGTATCTATTTAAATACGTTTTACATATCAACATTGTTTTTTTCTCCCTAGGGCCAAAAAATTCTCCATCACCCCATCTCCCCTCTTGCGGACTCCTGTAGAACTGAAAATGTTGCCACCTCAAACTTTTTGTCAAAGTGAGATTCTAGTCCAGATGAGCAGGGGTGGAAGACTCCAGCTCTAAGGGTCCTGATACAGGTTCAAATGCAAGCTGTCTAGAAACCAGCCTTAGAGTTGTTACACATATTCAAGCACTAACTTTATAGCTGGTTGGCTCTCTACAGCTGGTGAGTCTTTTTTTTTTAATCAAGTGGTAATTACTTTGCATGTGTGACTGGTCTAAATTTATTGCACAATGAACCAGTTAATTGTGTGATAATTACTTTGCACTTGTCAGTCTAAATTTATTGTGCAATTAATTGCATAATATGGAATGTCACAGGGGTTTATGTGATTATTTGAATATGAAGATTATGGCTGGTGACCTATACCATGAAGTGGCCTTTGGATCTTTTTTGTGTGCTGCCTTGACTTTTACTTATGCCTGAATATATATATTTTTTTTTTCAAAAGAGAATATCCCCACCCTCCCCCAAATTTCTATTTGAATGGATCAGTTTATGAAACCATATTATTAGTAGGATAATACTCCCAAGGCTGTATGTGACTCCAAGGTTAACTGTTCTCTTAGGTAAATAAATACAACTAGGAAAATGGAAAGGCAACTTTGGATTTTTGAAAAGAGGTCTGTCAAATATTTGTTTTTTCTGAGAGCCACTGATGGAAGGGTTACAGCGCTCAAACTTGAAGGCAAAATGAAACAGGCACCAAATAAAATTTAGCTGCCAGCACTGTGGCTACTAGGGCTGTGCTAAGCTTCGGTAGCTGATTTGATTAGGAGATTTGGCTTGATTTGGCGGCCGAATCTCTGAATCCAAATCGAATTGGGAGACCAATTAAAAGGTCCGAATGGAATTGGGAGCCTCCAAATCAATTCGGAAAAGATTTGGCACCACTTTGGAGATTCAGCCATAGACTAAACAGGCAGCAGTCCTCACCACGCTGGATATAGCTGCCTACAGCTGGTAAGTCTGTTGTGGTGGGTGGAGGCGGGAGGGAAGGGGCATGGGTGGGCAGATCAACGCCCCCACATTGAGGGAGGGATTGGGGCTGGGACAAACTGCCCAGCAGGGGTGCAGGGGGGCACAGGACTCGGGGAGGGGATCAGGGGGGCACAGGATGTGGGTGAGGCAGCGCTGGGAGTGGGGCCTATGCCCTGCTGTCACTTGCTGAGCCAGGGCGGGGGGAGGGAGGCTGTCCAATTCAGGGACTGAATCTCCGACTCCAAAGCAAGTCGGGAAACCAGTTAAAAGCTCTGAATTGATTCGAAGCATCTGAATTGAGTTGGAAAAGGATTTGGAAATGATTTGGTGATTAGGCCATAGACTAAACAGGGAGCTGACACAGTTGCCTCCAGCTGGTAAGTCTGTTGGGGTTGGGGGAGTGGGGAGGGAAGGGGCATGGGGGAGGGAGGGATTGGGGCTGGCTCGCTTCAGGCGGAAGGGGGCAAGTGACAACAGGGCATACCCCCCACTCCCAGCACTGCCGCGCCCCCCCCCCAGCCCTGGTCAGGGGGCACAGGATGCAGGCACTGCCACTGCTTGCCCAGCTGGGCAGGGGGTGGGGGTGTAGGATGCTGGCACTGCCGCTGCTTGCCCAGCCAGGGCAGGGGTGGGATGTAGGCTCTGCCACCACTTGCCAGGCCGAAGCAGGGGGACGCAGGATGTGGGTACTGCCGCTGCTTGCCCAGCTGGGGCAGGGGTGGTGCAGGATGCGGGCGCTGCCACAGCTTGCCCAGCCAGGGTGGGCAGTGCGGGATGCTGGCATGGCAGCGCTGGGAGTGGGGCCTATGCCCTGCTGCTGCTTGCTCCCTTCTGTCCGGAGTGAGCCACGCCTGCATTGCACCCCTCCTCCCCCAGCTCCGGCTCGGCAAGTGGCAGCAGGCCATAGCCCCCGCTCCGAGTGCTGCCACACCCATAACCCATGCCCTCCGTCCCCCTCCCTGAGTCCCATGCCCCCCTGCCCTGACTGGGCAGCTTGTCCCAGCCCCAGCCCCAATCCCTCCCTCCCTGTGGGGGCCCTACGCCCCTTCCCTCCCACCTCCATCCATCACAACAGACTTACCAGCTGGAGGCAGCTGTGTCCCGTGTGGTGAGAGCAGCTTCTATAGCCGAATCTCCAAAGCGGTGCCGAATCTTCAGATCTAATTCAGCCAGATTACATTGGGACAGTGATTTGAATCTCCGAATCAAACCACTGTCTCTCTGAATCGGCTGAATCCGAAGCAAATACTTGCTGCTTTGCACAGGCCTAGTGGCTACAGCTGAAGGAGAAGGATGGGAGGAGAGATACCTGAGCTGCTTCCCTCTCCTTTTATCTGCTTTGAATGGTGTTGCCCAGAAGAAGTGGAGAGCAGCAGCTTGACCTCTAGTCCCAGGACATGGGTCCAGGGGTTAAGGCCCCCTGTGCCCAGAGGAGCAGGAGAAAGGCACTGAAACCAGATCAACAGCTGTCACACACATCCTTCAGGTATGAAACATACTCAAACACATGGCATTACAGAGAACAACTCACCCTGGGTGATCTCAGTCCAGAGACAGACACAGCACGTAGGAAATGCATGGAATCTGTGATAGGTCACAGACATGGGCCAAAGCATCCAGGGCTTTAGGCTCCTTTCCAGACCCCCAAAGCCATGCTCTCAGCAGTTAGCATAGCCCTAGGAGAAAGAGAGATCTGATAGACGTAGGAGATAATAACAGACATTCCTGGTTTTGTTTTCACAAAGTGCTTTGTGGTTGTGGTATATGTGCAGGGCTGGAGAAGTCAGTTTTTAGGCCTCTTTGGATTAATGGCTGCCTCTGAACACAGGTTACTGGATTCAATGACCCCTTACGCTCTTATGTTCATATGAGACAGGGAATCCAATTTAAATATTTTAAGGCCAGATCTGTACTAACTCTGTAAATCTTGGGTAACTCTAGCGAGATCAGAGAGTCACTCCTGATTTACACTAATGTGACTGATGAAATCACATGTCTTTTATTATCTTCATCATCATAGACCCTGGAGCACTTCAGGACTTCTGGGTATAAACACCTGGAAATCATTAGAAAGGGGCCAATCGACACCAACCAGTGGATGCTTTTGAATGTATTAATTGAATAAAATGCACAGCCCATGAATCTGTCCAATGTCACAAGATCCTGGGAGCGTGAAACACGGCCCTTAAAACACAGTCCCCAAAGAAAAAAACGTGTGAAAAGAGAATTAGTGAAATTAGGTTAGCCCCATAAAAATGTGCGGGGTTCCCCCTCCTTCCCTCCAGCCTTGGGCTAGAAGTGCTATCTGGCCTGATCTATTGTTTCCCACCCTGGCAGGGGAGTTATTGTGTGATAAATAATTCCTTTAAAAAAAAAGTGGACATTTGCATAATCACTGCTTTGAAGTGGCCAGCAATCTGAGGCTGGGTCCCCCAAATCTGCCATTGGCCAGAAGGAACAAAACAAGAGCCACTCTTTCATGGCCCTGACAGTGTGTGGGGCAGCGCGTCAGGACCAGCTTTACTTTCTCTCTGTCTTTTAATGATTAAACTCCAGGAATGTGAAAAAAGAAGACAGGACTCCTCTCTCTCACTTTCCTTTAACACCGGGCCAGCAGATTCCATTGTCCTTCTCTCAAATTCACTTTTAAAAGGCACTGTAATAGGTGCGTTCATATCCTTCCCAGCCAAGATTGATCATTTTACTTTCTCCTTGATAATTAAAGGGTTTGTGTGAAACTTAGTGTTGCTACCTTGCAGGTGTGAGGGGCAAAGCTCCAAGCCACTTAGCACTGAAGTATAGCTTTCAAGTGCTGAGTAAAAGAGTGTGGTACTTGGAGCAGAACATGTTTTCTTTCTCTTTATTTCAGGATACAGGTTTCTTTTCTTCAGTGCCTGGTTCATTCCTAACTTTTCTATTAGGAAGAACGGGAACAGCTCTCACATTACTGGGAATGGCAGGGTGCCACCTTAGAGACTAACTTGTTCAAGGTGTTACCCTGCTCTGCCTTCTGCTTTGGGCCGGAAACTAGAGACAGGTCTCTCAGAGGCAGTCACAGGTTCTGTTTGGACTGGAGTTGGTCATTAAGGTGGATCTGTGTGAGCAAATGTATAGGTTTGAGTGGAAACAATAAAAAAACCCTCTGTGTCCTCCAGGCAAACCCATGTGAAAACATGGGAAATTCTACAGAATTTCATATCACATCCAGAATATAAAAGGCAGCTCAGCTGAGAGAAGTCACTGAACCAAACTGGGAGAAAAGTGGGGGAGTTGTTCCATAGTGTCAGAAGAGTTTGGATAGTCTCAAACACAGTTAGAGAAAGCTATTCATTCTATGGCTCCTGGGGAGGAAGAGGGATTTCCTGATTTAAGAGAGAGAGACACAAATCCATTACACAGAGCAGGAGTGGAGGATGTGCTAGAGAGGCCAATCCTCTTTTGCCTGCTATGATGGGGAAAGGAATCTGGCTTGACCCCGTTGACGTGCATTATGATTGTTGAAGAGCTTCTCTTGGTGGAAAAGGGGGAGGTATGAGGTTATTGAGACTTACTCGTTTCACTTGCATTCCCGAGTCATCCAGCCGTTCAGAGCCTGAAAGGAAATGTCTGTTTTTATTATTGGCCAAACACAATGTAAGGATCTCTGCCCAGTTGCACAGGGGGAGGGAGGACACATCATCCACTCTGCTCTGTCAGCCTCTGCCACTCACTCTTACAAATTCAGGTCTGCTCCTCCCCAACCCCAAGGGCCTGAACAGGGCCAAAAGCCAGCAGGGCGTGTGCCTGACAGCAGCTCATGTTGCAGCGAGAGCCTCTGCCTAGCCTGGGAACTTGGGACTTCATGCAATCTTTGCTCAAATGTCCCAGATTCACCTGTTTGCTACTTCATTTTAAAAGACTCCTGAGATGCCCCCTGAAGTGCATGCAGGACAAGAACAAGGCCCTGACAATGAAGTACTACCTCTAAATGGTACTAAACACTTCCATTACCATCTACCTTACAGAGGGACCAAGATGGGACAGACTGGAAGATCTTCAATGCGTTTTGCTAATTAATACAAGCATTATTAATACAAACATGAATTAATACAAGCATTATTAAAATATACATGAGAATCCCACTGTTAGGAGTGGGAGTCCTTATTTCCTAATATATCTACCTCCCCTGTTTTTTGGGGGGCAAATCCTTAAAAAAAACCCCAACCAAACAAAAGAGGCTATTAATCTGTTCATGACAACTAATTTTCAGATGTGCAGAGGACTTCTAGCCTTCATGGGCTTCAGCAAGAGTTGTGGGTGTTCAGCACCTCTGACCACCAGGCTCTGAGCCCATCAAGTGAAAATGGGAGTAGATAGAGGACGAAGGGGTGTAAAAGGGAAAACTGTCCCTTCAAAATAAGTGAAAATAGGGGGCTGGTTTCCATAGCAGCATCTTGCCATAAAAGCTTAAGTCCTCATGACAAAGAGGCCATCTTCCCTTTAAAATGTGTTTATGAGCCCTTTGTGTATTGTATTTTGGCATAAAAGCTTCTCTGCGCTGTCAGAACTCAACGGGCAGTTCTATGACTCTCAAAGGGGTTTATTGCCCTCCTTGGCATAAGAATAGTGACAAGAAGCCAAACTAGTACCAGTGTGACAAAAGCGTAACCCCAAGGGCTTGCATTTGCTTTCTTTCATGTAACACATAAATCTTGCAACATATCACCATAATTAAAAAGAGTGTTCCTGACACAGCTATAATTTGACTGTAATTTTAAACAAAGATTTCCCCCCTCCCTCTTGGACAAACATCTATAAGCAAAGATAGAAAGTGGGGCTTGGGTACAGGAAGAGAGAGCGCTGTTGATTACCTTCTTCTCTACCCCCACTCCATAGAGAAACTGATCAGATTGCAAAATTAAATATAGCATGGAAAAAAGCTGGATAAACTGTGCATTCAATTCATGTATGCTTCCTTGGGAAATCTGAATGTATATGTAGGCAGCACATGGCTTAGGCTTAGGAATGACAGAAAGAAAGCTCCCCAATATTGGAAGTTTATTCTCTATTGATTCTGTGGATTTGTCTCTGGACCTTAGTGGTAACTTAAATGTGGTTATTGTCACATCACTTTCCTTACGGTTGAGGAATTTGTTTTGCATTCTTGAGTTATTATTTCATTCCTTTATGAGCCTGATCTTGCATTCCCTTTATCTTCATTCCAACTGAGTTTCTGATACACAAAGAATATAAGATTGGGTGTTATTTTTACTCTTATTATGTCATTTTTCTAATTATGTTACCTATCATGATGATATAATTTGACATTATGCCAGTGAAACAAGTAATCACATTGTATTTGAAGCAATTAGATTAGGTGCTTTAATGGTGTTCATGTTATTGCAATGTATACTGCAATAACAGTGTTATGCATGGTTTTTAACATTTGATATCTTGGCTGCTTCATAATTTAGTTTTTAATTGAAAAGGCTAACCATTTGGGCTTTTGATTTGTACAAGACAATATATGGAAAGCTTAAGTAGAAGTAGTGCTTCTCTAAAAGCAAACGTATTCTGAAATATTTTTGTAAACTCCTATAAGGTTGGATATGTACTGTACAAATTACTTTTATAATTGTTTAGTGACCCCACAAAGAACTGGACTGATGTTGAAAATTCAGGTAGATTCTCAGCTCCGATGGGACAAAAGCACATGTGGAAATCTGCACACATGGGGAGTTCTTTTGGCTCAAATGCTGCATGTGAAATTCCATATGCATAAAAATCTGAGGCTCTTGATGAAACAGTTGATGCCACACAACAATATATGCCTGATACATGGAACAGGGATGAAATATACATGAACTACATACAATTCAGCAGATCCCTTACAGTTGTATCTCAAAAAGCTTTATGGAGTTCTTGGAAGCAGAAATCCAGTTAAATAGTTAATAAGGCAATGATGCCACAAAGATCAGCTCAGATATTTAAGTCAGTGTAAGTACTGACGGTTTGTAAAGTTAATCCTGTTAATGATTCCTGCAGGAATGGGAACTAAATAGCCAAATAGCAAGTAATAAGCGGGAAAACAAAATCAAGTCACTTGCTTGGGAATCCAGAGACTCTTGGTTACTGACCTGCTGTATGACCTTAGGCAAATCACTTTACTTTTCTGTTTCATATGTCTATATAGTTTTTTTAGGGTGCAGGGATTTCCCCAAAACTAAGTATTTGTACAGCACCTGGCACAATGAGAGGTAGAAACTATTGCAAAGCAAGGGAGAAAATATTCACTTTCAAATAGTAATAATAATAATAATCATGTGGCAAGGAAGAAAAAGAAACAGTTTATTATAGTTTTCTCCTGTTCCTCTCTTATAGAAAAATCAACATATTTGGGGAGCAGGAGGTAAAAAAGACTTGACATCCCTCCTATCCTATCTAAGGTTAGTATAACCCATTTCAATTTGACATCCTCACTTCTACAACAAGGCAAGTGTAAGGAGAGGGGAAGAGGAATGGAGAAGAGCTATCAGATTACAGGATAGGCATTTTTCCTTTTTGTACATCTTCCCTCCTATCCTATCCTGTCACAAGCAGCACTGCATCATGCTGATGTAGCATGCAGTACAACAGATGTAATAGGGTTTAAATAGAAGATTATAGGATAAATCTGCCAAAGTCAACCCTTTTTCCACTAGGAAGATGATGTGCCTTAGCACAAACTACTTGAAGAACTACAAGCTCAGATGATCGGGTTTTACACTCATATACATGAATTTCACTGACAGCCAGATTTTCAAATGATGATTATCCAGTATTTCCCATTGTGATTCTTATGGACAGATAGTCAGGATAGCTCAGAAAGGTTTTCAATAATCAGTCTGAGAGCATTCTGGAGTCACACTGAAACCAGGTGCTTAAAAAAAAACCCTTTCATTTAGTATCTTGCTTCCATCTGCCTCCAAGTTTCACACTGTGATCCTTTAAAAGGGATAGTCCCTGCATGAAGTACTTACTGGTCTGGCTAGCTCTTCTGAAAACCTGACTACTTATTTTTGAGCCTAAGGGAAGCTGATCTGTTTTTGAAAACTGACTCAAAAGCTTTGGCTGTCTCTACCGTCATTTGCCTGTTCATCTGGAAGTGTGAACTCCTGTTTTATCTGACAGAGTCTTGCCTATAGATCGGCATTAGAAATGTGGCAGTAAAAAAAACTGAAATAATTTTTGGTAGAAATTATTTTCTATTTTACAACAAGATTTATTTGCCACCTTTCAGGTCTGCCTCCTTCAGACACAATCTCCAACATGAGAGAGATGCACAGGGTGATTTTTAACCCTTCTTTACCCCAGATTTATAAATGTTTTGGTTCAGCAAGCAATATTTCCAAACCCACTTGACATGGATAAAAGTGGTATTTGTGCTGGACCTGGAGTATCAAGCAGGGGTAGGGGACAGAAGCATGGAGCCAGAAAGGGTGTCTCAGACTGACTCTGAATCTCCCAGTGAATCCAATCTTACGTGGTCATAGGAAATGGCTGTGAGATCACTCCTGGCACGTCTTGAATGCCTGGGGGTTTCTGAGCATTGCATGGCTGTGTAGGACAGCTGTGGGATTACCCAGATGGGGCTTGATTGCTCCAGGGGACCCGGTGTTGAGCAGCAGCTGATGTTGCTGTGGAGAGCTGAGGGATTGTCCCTAGAAGGGTTTGGCTTTTTTTCCTTTCCCCCACCCCCCAGGCAAGCTGCAGCAGAATGAGAGCTGTGTGTGGTTAAAGCTGCTAGTGAAGGTGAGGTCCCTGCTGGGGTGACCTGGGCAGAAGGGAGGATCAGGGTGGAAAAAACTCCCAGGATCCAGGGGAAAGGAAACAAGTGAATGCAGAGTCAGTCATTAGGGCAGTGAGAGAGAGCTGCAGGTGGCTGAGAAGGGGGAGGAGTGGCAGGCAGAGTTCTGGCAGGGCACGTGCATGTGGCAAGGGGCAGCAGGCAGAGTTCCTATACAGCTGGGGCCAGGGGAAGTAAAGGCAATGGGAAGCTATAGAAGAGAGACAGAGTGGAGGCTTAGGCCCTGTGGATGAGGACTTGCTGGGAAGCAATTCAGGGGTGCAATGTAGCAAAGAAGCGAGGGGTAGATAGTGCAAAGCTCTGGAGCTTAGAACGAGAAAAAAGCAGAATCATTTGCCTGCCAGGAACCCCCACACGATAAGGTTGTACCTGGCTTGGATTTAGTTTTTTTTTTCTTTTACATCATTTTTTCCTCCTCTTTGTTGATTCTGCCTTTACCTGATTTTCTGTGGAAGAGGAAGATGAGGCACTGAGCTAGCTCTTCAGGCTTCTGTAATGCACAGGATATTGTCCTCCCTTGGCAGCTCTTCCATCCATAGTTGACAGTCTGGTACAGACTACTATTGCTACCAGCTAATGGAGTATTCCTTTGGCTCAGGTAGCCAAGTTCTGTGTTTTACAACTGGGTTCAAACTCTGCTGAAAGAAGGATAAAAGTTGCTGGAGAACTGACAGTCCTTTTACCACGGGCCTCCTGCTTGACTGAGGTACCATGAGCCTGGGGCTATGGTTTTTCTTTTGGGATGAGGTATATAGCAAATAGCGAAGGGTCACTGCGGTTACAGCACTGAGTGATGAGAGTAGGGGGGGACTGAACGGATGTCAGTACAAGGCAAGTGGAAGCTATGGGAAAGGGACTAGTAAGAGACAAAATTTAGGTGGTATGGACATCATGAAAGGGCAATTTTGACCTTGATCCAGAAATAAATGAGGAGCCAGTGAAACTCTGGATGAGTTTGATGTGGTGATGCTTTGTGTAGAACAGAGCGAACAGAAGCATCTTATACCTAAAGGGGATTGTATGTTAGGATTTCAGAAGGCCTGTAGAAGAGGCTTGCATTGGTCCAGGAGAGAGAAGATAGAAACATGGATGAGCAGACTGAACTAAGGCAATAGGATGCACAGTATAATAAAAGTGGGAAGAAACAGATTTCCTCAGATAGGGTGAGAGAGATATAGAGTAAAATTGGAATTAAAACTGAGATACGGGTGGTTAATAGTTACAGGAGAGAGAGGGCTATGGATAAGGATTCTCCTGTAGCCCATGCCAGACTTATTTTTAGTTCAAGTTTATCTGGACAGGGCAGAAAGAGAGAATAGCCACAAAGGAGTTACAGGAAGTGTAAAAAGATATGGATAGTTGTGTATCTTTAGCATTATAGATGTAGTTAAAGTGAAAGGTAGAGAAAAGTCAAACAAGGTAATGACAGACAGGCACCTTGTAAGGTCTCTGAGCTTCAGAGACAAGGACAGAGTTACTTGATTAGTAGATGGAGAATCATGTCAGCAGGGCACATGCCAGAAAAAGCTACTCGTACAATTGATACAATAACCAGGCACTCTTCTTATAACTGGAACTGTCCAGGTCAAGCATTGAAGCACTTGGTTGAGTTGTGGTAGTGTTTTTATAATATTTGGTGTGGAGAGAGAACTTCATTCTTTGTTACTAGACAAAACACAAATCATCATTCACTATAAGCTATAGCAGGAGAAGCTCATCACATTTGGATATAGAAATGGCTAGCACCAAACTCTGAGATCCAAATATTCCTTTAAAGCAGTGATAGTTTGGATCTGGATCTCCTCTTTGCATGTCAGTCTGTCTTGCATTCTGTTCCTTTTATCATTTCCAGCTAAAGGGTCTGTAGCCCAATTCCCTGGAAACATGATGTTGATATTAAATTATGCAAACAATAGCCTTTATTTTTATAGATGCTACTCGTGCATCTTTGAAAGTCTTCCCTACAATCAAAACACAAGACTCGCTGCATATGGAAAGGTGTGCTGTTTTGAATGGAATGAGCACATTTCTTTAGTACAGGTTTTACAGCCAAGCTGTCCCAGTGCTTCTCTAAAACTGATTGCTGCCACTTTGTGAAATGTTAGATGACTGCTTCAGAGCCATGCACAAGGCCAGGGCATTCACTGATGATGTCAACAGGCCTTCTGTTTCAGCCAGCTGAGGTAATCAGATAAACTCAGCGTGAAGGAATAAAACTGAGCCAGAAGCAAGGCTAACAGTTAAATGAAGGCTAAGCCTGTATTTTTCAAGGAAGCATAGAAGGCTTATTTGGAAGAGTTTGACTCTGTGGCAAACAGCTCAGGGCAGCTGCACTCAACAGCACATTCAAGCTGCGGAACGGTAAAAAGTAGCTACTTTACCTAATCTTATATTTGTAGGTAGGGACAACAATCTTACACAGAAATACATGCCCATTCCTTCTGATTGGTTGTATACTGAGATATCAATTTAAGGATCACACTTGCAAATGTGTTTATGATTGCACATGCCCAAATAAATAAAAAATATTTTAAACCTCTAGAGCAGTGTCAGTCATACATAATGAACAGTGCATAGAGCTCTTTGAGATATCATTATATTAGTATATTTGAGAAGTCAGTCTATGAGGGCATCAATGAGTGAATAAACTTGGTGAATCATTGTGTATAGACAGAGCTTCAAAATTTATACTGACACGGTCCTGCAAAACTTTAATTTTCACTGTAGGCAGACAAGGCCCCTTTGGTATTTGTAGTGTATGCTATTTTAGAGATGCTAAAGTAATATCCCATGTACAATTTCAACTGTGTATGCTTCATAGATAAAAATCTCAGTGCTAAAATCCAATTTATGAAGGGAAAAGCCCCATTGACTTCAGTGAGAGTTTAATCTGAGAGCATGGATTACAAGATCTGCCCTGATATTTAGACACTAACAACAGCCAAATCCTGCGCTCAGATATATCTAAGCAACCCAGCTCATGCCAGGATTATAAAGGTTCCCGAGGCCTTACAATCTATGAAACCATAACTCTAAGAAGCTGCATAACTTCAGTGGGTTGAACGGAGTTAGGGGAGGTTGGACTTTGGCCCTAATAATTTCTACTGCCCAATCAAAACTAAACTTATCTGAAGGGCGAATGGGCTGTGTGCTCTAATAGGAAGCAACCAACAACATTATTTTGATACTTGTTATATTTAGCTTTGCAATTTGTTGTCCATCCTTAGCATGCTGTTGTGTTAAATTCAGAAGTCATCATGAAAGGAAAGCAATAAGGTTAGGAAAAGTAGAGCTTCCTTTTACAAGAAATTCTGCACTTATATCTATTTTAGAGGGTTTTTTATTTAGTCTTTTTAACCTCTTTAATCAGAGGCAGTCTCTGGTCTCTTGAGAATTGCTCTACATTTCAATGCCAGAGAGTTTGAGTCATATTGCAGCAAGTTAGTGAAGACTGTTCTTACTGGAAAAGAATATTGATTGTCTTAGCTAGGCATGAACAGTCTTTCTCTCTCTCCTCTCTTAATAAAGGAGAGAAAAAGAGACTGGACCAAAGCTGATGGCATATTTACCTTCATGAGTTTTAAAAAAAAGTTAATTACTGCTTGGAGCAAGTTGGTATGGCTGTCCTGAGCTGTCTTTTATTAGTAGTCCCCTTCATTAATTTCCCTCGCTGGATTTGCTGCTAATAGCTGCTTGGTTCCAGACAGCACAAAGCAGCATCTGTGCCATTGAGCAGAAAAGCGGGAGTCAGGCAAAGGGGGGTGGGGGGAGACGCCGTTTACAAATCAACCCTTATTAACATGATGGCCTACTCTAGGGGGACTGCATCTCCAGGCCTCTGGTATCAAGCGCAGCAGTTTGGACTTCAGCTTTACTAATATCAGCTCCTGAACGAAGGAAAGAAACAAAACCACTTCTTGCATGGCCATGCAAGTTATGCAGCTCAGCTGACTGTTAACATCGTTGGACTCATTATCTTGGTCGATGGTTGCTTTTCTTTTTTCCTTTTGGGAGAGGGGTGATTAAATGGTTAAGTACAATAAAGCAGATGCAATAATAAATTCATGTTTGAACAATATGATAATCAGTGATGCCTGATGACAAAAAAGCAGGCCTTCAATTGTCTCGTTTTTGTATAAGAGTGATGGGAAAGACAATAAATTTTGGGAAACAGTTCGACCAGTTACTGTTATGGAGCCAAATCTTAGTCAGGGCCAGATTCCAATAAGTTTTCCTGCAGAGTAGCACCTGACTGCAGTAGTGAGCTCTCGGAAGAGAATGGGACTAGGCCCTATGTGGGATGCTGCTTAGGGAATAAAGGTATCAGAATCTGGCACTCTGTTTTTAATAAGACATTGCACAAGCAACCCTTCTATTGCATCCTGTAACTCTATAGCTTCACATCTTTAAACACTGTATTTTGTATGACCAGACATGTGCGACTGGATTGTTTATTTGTCCCATGAGTGGGACTGTGACCTATAACGCTGAAGTCTAAGACTCAGGTGAACTCAAACATAGTAGAGGCTAGGCCCACTTCACATGGGCCCTTATAACCCCACCCCAAATTGTGGCAATAGATTCTTTTGCAATGGCTCCCCACAGCTGGGGTTGGCAGCAACTATGAGAATTAAGATGAATGGGGAAGTTCACACCTTTAGAAACAGTTTCAGGCTGCCTTCAGATTGTGGCAGGCTGTGCTTACGCTTGGCCCACTTTCAAGTTTTCTTTTCATTCATGCTAGCTAGAGACTTAATCTTTAGATGAAAGCTGAGAGTCTCATCTCACCAGGTGATGAGGCATATGGAGTGCCCAACATGTACAATATAGCCCTAGGCTGAGTAAGTATGGTCAATGGGGAAACTTATTAGTAGCCCAGTGACTGTCTGCTACAATAGGTATTAAATTTAAAACAAGAACCTTAACTGTAATCCATAAAAAAGAAATGTTTGTGGGCTGTATTATAAATGTTATTCCAGTTTAAAAATAGTTCAGGATAAAAGGATGGGTTGAAATGAGATTTAAAAAGCAGTAAAAAAAGTTAACATTTTCTTAATATCTTTGCTTAAATGGAAACAAGGGAAATTTAGACTTGATATTAGGAAGAACTTTCAAACCATGAGGATGGTTTCACTGGGACAGATTTCCTACAGACAGTGTGGAAGTGGTTGGAAGCTTTTAACTGCAGGTTGGACAAATGTTTGTTTGCAGTGATTTATACAGGAATGATCTTACCTTTAGCAGGGAGAATCAGACTAAATGATCTCTTAAAGACCTTATTTCTCTATGATTTTTAATGGCAAAAAGTCAGGCTATGTGACCCGGAAGAACTCTGTGTGTGCTATCGAGCACCTCCCTGAAGGTTTTACTGTAGCATTTCATGAAGTATTACACTTTCTTCCCTTTTCTATTTTAAGGGGTAATATTTGGGGCAGCAACACAAGAAAGAGGTCAGCTATGATTTCTTCCTAACTCCTCCTTGTTTATGATGGGCATGGAAATCTGGTACTTGTCTACACAAGCAGCAAATTACTACCAGGCTTGAGGTGGATCAGCTGTGCCACAGCCCTCACAGCTCCCCTCTTATTTTACTTGCTTTGGGTAGATGAACAGAACAGCACATGTACAGCAATAAATATACTTAAAAACCACAAACCAGCAGACAGCATGTGCTGTACAGTAAGTTATGACAGAATCACCCTCAAAGGTGACATGTCAAAATGTTCAGCTGGGGCAAAATTCTGCCCTTGATTCATATGACATTCCTGTCCAATCACTGAGAATTATTTCAAAGCTATAATCTCACCTTCTTTGGTTAGTCAGACATGGGATGTAATAATCTAAGGAATTAGAAGGCAAAATAAATTAAATCAAGATGTAGTGTATTACAGATGCTGGCGCTCTTTGTTGAAACAGGAGAGATTGAGATGGAAATGAAGGGAAACTTCAGCAGAATCGCTCTTTGGTTTTGCTCTTAGATCTGCCTTTTCTGACTCTTCTGGGCCTGGTCCTGCCACGATTAATTTACATTATTGTCTTTCTCCTTCTCTTCCTGTAAATAGAAAACTGACCATAAAGGCACCCACAGGAGACTTATCTAAATAACATGAACTCAACCGGCAGCTAAGACCAGTCATTCAGTGAGCAGTATCCATACTGTGCTGAGGCCAGGGCACGCCCCTTGAAGCTCTTCAAATTCTGGAGGGGACATGGTTTTGAGTGTTTCTCCTGTACTTCAGCAATCCTTTAGAAACATCCAGAAGTTCTGTTAAGGAGCAGGCCTTCCCACTGTTGGAGTGAGCCACAGGGCTTGGAGAGGCCACACAGGGGTTGTTTAAGGTAGGCTTGGCTGGACCTGCTGTGCTTTCACACCAGTAGGCAGCAGTGTTTTGCTGCTGAGATCTAATTCATTCCCCACCCCTTCACAAATGGATTCCTATATGATTTCATGATAAGGCAAGAAGTTGAGGTGGTGTTTAAATTAAGGGGAGCACAGGTCCTTTTGCTGCATCGTCCCTTCTTTTCTGATAAACAGATGGAAAAATTATTAGTTGTCTGAGTAATTTTGGAGCCATTTGTTGTCCTCTTTGAGAACTTGTGGAGGTCAGGTGAGGTCTCAGATGACTGGAAAAGGGCAAATATAGTGCCCATCTTTAACAAAGGGAAGAAGTAGGAGCCAGGGTACTACACACCAGTCAGCATGACCTCAGTACTTGAAAAGATCTTGGAGAGGGACCTCAGGGAATCTATTAGGGAGCACCTAGAGGAGAACAAGGTGATCAGGAACAGCCAGAATGGATTTGCCAAGAGCAAGTCATGCCTGACCAACCTGATTTCTTTCTATGATAAGGTGACAGGCTTTGTAGATGGGGGAGAGTACTGGATGTGATATACCTTGACACCATCTCCCACAAAATTCTCAGTAACAAGCTACAGAAATACAGACTAGATGAAAGTACTCTAAAGTGGATACATAACTGGTTGGATCATTGTGCTTAATGGGTAGTCATCAATGGCTCAATGTCTAATTGGGTGGAAGTATCAAGTGGGGTTCACTGGGGTTTGTCCTGAATTTGGTACTGTTCAACATCTTCATTAATGATTTGGATAATGGGATTGAGTGCATGTTTAGTAAATTTGTGGATGACACCAAGTTGGGTGGAGTTGCAGATACTCTGGAGGGCAGGGTTGGCATCCAGAATGACCTGGATAGGCTGGAGAAATGGTCTGCAGTCAATCAGGTGACGTTCAACAAGGAGAAATGCGAAGTCCTGCCCTTGGATGGAATAATCACATGCACAAATACAGACTGGAGAATGACTTACTAGGCAGAGAAGAGCCTGGGATTTACAGTAGACCGTAAACTGAATATAAGCCAACAGTACGCTCTTGTTGCTAAAATAGGCAATGGCATACTGAGTTGTACTAACAGGAGTTTTCACTTGCAAATTAAAAGAAATTATTTTTCCACCTTATTCAGCATTACTGAGGTCTCACCTGGAGTACTGTGTTCAGTTTGGACCCTGCACTTCAAGAAGGATGTGACTAGATTGCAGTGAGTCCAGCACTGAGCAACAAAAGAGATTAGGGGCTTGGGAAGCAAGCCTTATGAGGAAAAGCTGAAAGAACTAGAGTTATATAGTCTGGAGAAGAGACTGATTAGGGATTTAAAAACAGTCTTCAAATGCCTGAAGGACAGTCTTGAGAGGACAGAAATAGGCTTTCTTTGTGGCAGTAGGGGACAAGGCTAGGAAAAATAGCCTCAAGCTACATCAGAGGAAATGTAGGTTGGAGATTAGTAGGAACTTCCTGACTATGAGGGTGGTCAATCATTGGAACAGGCTATTTAGAAAACCATGGAATCTCTATCCTTGCCAATTTTCAAGAGCAGGGGGCTGGACTAGATAATCTTGTGTGGTCCCCCCTAGTCCTACTTTCCTATGATGCTATGATTTCACAAAACTCTCAATGAAAAGGAGTCAGGTTTTCTTCCTCACAACATCTGAAGTTTCCCTATAACATCATTCCTCAGAAAGATTACTTCATGGGGCAAAAACAGCAGCAGCTGAGCTGCTGGCCTGACTGCCATGCCTCTGGTAGCACAGCCACTGATAATGCTGATGGGCAGCTGCTGCCCACAGCACTCAAGTGACCTGTGTTGCCTCTGTACACACCATTTACTGCAGGATAAAAGGGGATAAGGCATTTGTCAGCTGCTCTGTGGCAACTTCCTGTGTGCATACAGGGGTAAGAGGAAGCTAACTCAGGATATTTTGTTTTTCTCTGGCAGCTAAGTTACATAGTGGCATACGAGAATGAATGTGGGCAGTCAGTAGGGCTGTGCAAAATGGCTCTGTTCTGTTTTGACTAGAGTTTTGAGGTTTCGCTGGAACAGCATTTTGTTTCGAATTTCATTTTGAGTCAAAACAGCTGTTCCATTTTGCTTTGTCGAAACAGTGAGGCTGTTTCGATGCTGTTTCGATGTTTCACCCATTTGCTATAATGAGGAAACTTGAAACAGCCTCTCTCATCTGGCAGGCAGATTGGGGCCCAAACCCGGGAGGGCTGCCAGGGCTGTGCCAGTCCTCCCGGATCAGAGGGCACCATATCTGCCTGCCAGATGAGGGAGGGAAGCCGGTACTGCCGTCTGGGACCAGGGAAGGGAACTGAGCCTGATTGCTTAGTTCACCTCCCCAGTGCTAGATTCCCTTTCCCTGCGCTGTGATTGGCTTTCCACCCCAGCCACGGGGGGCGGGGAGAGCCAGGGCTAAGCTCTCTGCCTGGCTGAGCCTGGAGTCACTAGGAGCACAGCCCTGGTTGTCCCCATCTCCCACCACCTGGCTCCTGGCTGCTTTGAAAGTTTTGAAACGTTTCGACTAGTCTCGTTTTGTTTCAAGGCTGTTTCAAAGTCCTTCATTTCATTTCGATTTCACCATTTCGAGCTCGAAATGACTCAAAACAGTGTTGAAACGAAACGGCTGGCAAAATTTCACACAGCCCTAGCAGTCAGCACAGAGCAACTGACATGTAGGAAGCCTGATCCCCTTTTCTCTACAGTAAATTGTTCATATATCCAAACTGTCATTTAGACTTTCTGCTGCTCGTATTTCCTATATGCGAAATGGAAGTGACATTAATAAACACTTGCCTTGCCAGTGTGAAGAGATCATCTCTTAGAGATGTCATCTTAATTTCTATGAAGGCTATTGAGTTCCTTGAATGACAAATCTTAGGTTATTCTAAGTCAGCAAAACAATCTCAGCCTGTAACTATAAAGTATTGTTTTGCTCCTAAATTTATGGACCTGTGCTGGAAAGTTATTCCCAGAAGATTAGTCCCAGAAGTTCTTGCTGAATCAAACCCCATGATATTTATTTTAACTAAAAAGCAGACAAGCTGATGATTCATCTTAGTACTACTCCTTAGAAACTGTTTGTAAACTAAAAAGAATAGTAGCTTAATGACTGTGAATTTAGTTCTTTTCAATATTGAAAAACACATGCAATAACAGCCAGCTACTGGTGCCACTGTTCAAGAAGGATCTTCAGACTGATGGTAGTTTAAATATATATGCATATTCCTTTTATTTGAATGAGGAAAAAAAACCCTTTGCTTATTGTAGTCTGGATGCACTTTAAAACTAGGGTTGGTTGCTTGCAATTTGATAGGACACTTTTCAAATCATCTTTGAGACAATTAAAAAAAAAGCAAACGCTAGCTAGTGTCCTTCAATGAGGCTTTAAAACAACATTTTCCAGCTTATTAATTTCTTAAATCTTACTCTCCTTTTTCTTTAAATTCAATGGCTGTATTTTTTTACCCACACCAAGCTACGAACATGCAGTTTTGATCACTTAGTTAAATCCAGTATTTTACTATTGCAGGCAACACTCTTCTTTATTGGCTGTGGAACAAGATAACTGACTTAATCTTCCCAGTAACACGTGAGTTTTCATGTATCATTTTAATCTGCGAAACATTTGAGCTGAGTGTACTGTCACATGCCGATTTTACTTTTCTATAAGAAAGTGACTCCCGGGCTCAATGATGGATTGTTTGCTCTCTTTTAACAACAGTCAAGATGGTGAATGCCCTGGGGTGATAGACAGCGTGCAATGGGAATGAGAGCAAATCTGATGGCCCAGTTCAAGTTCACCTGACAAAGCTGGAGCAGTCTGCAAGCAGCATTTTAGAAAGGATTATTCACACTTGCATTATATTTTTGAACGCATTTTTCTTGCTGCGCAGCTGCATGGCTCCCCAGCACTGAAGGTTTATGCACCATAATAAAGAGATTTAATTTTTTTTCTAACTTCCCACTCTTTACACCTAGTTTCCACTGCTGTGTGCAGTTATAGGGCATCTGTATATCCAAACAACTTAGTACAAACATCACCTTGAAAACAATAGCAGCACTAAAAAGCAGCAACAAAAAGCCTAAAATCTCTGCTGGCTGAAGAAACAAAAGCTGATGGTTTTGTTAAGCCTAACTTTGTATTGGAGATCCATCTCTTTATGGAACTTTAGTACTCACTTTTCTTCCCCCTCCAGTTCAAACAAAAAAAATCTTCTGAAACAAACCCTGTGTCAAACAGATGCCTTTCTGGTGCAGGAAACTGGAACTTTAAGACATATTTAGGTTTGTTTAAAAAAACAACAACTTTGTTCTACTAAAAATACACTTAACTACAGGAAAAATAACCACCATTCATTCACACAGTTCTGGAACTTCAGCAAAAGTGGTTGGCTGTGCTGGCAGATTCTTTGGAAAGACAAAGCTTATGATTTTAGTCTATCCGGAAAGGCCAATCCCAGAGCAGCAATGATGTTCGGCTTAGTCCTACACACTGTTCCTGTAGGGGGACCCTCACTCCTGCACAGAGAAGGAGCGCCAGTGAAGTTAATGGGGTCCCACATAGGCACAAGATCCTGCCACATGAAATAATTTGAAGGATTGGGGCCATTAGCTGGTCTCCAGATACAAGGGGAACATTAACAGTAGTATCACTTAGCAGTCACTATACAATGTACTTTGCATCTTCAGAGCATTGTACACAAACATTTGTCAGCCCCTTATGAAATAGGTACATTGGTTTTTATTATCTTCACTTTATAGATTGGGAAACTAATCCACAGAGAACCAAATTAACTTGGTTAAGCGGCAAGTCAAGCCACTTGACAGCCAAGCCCATTATGGGACTGAATGTACCCAAACCTACTGTGTTTGGCATCATCATAGAAAGAGACCCGCAGTGTTTTCTGGTCAGTGCTCCAGGAAAACAACATTCAGGGGCTATAGGATCATATGTCTTTTCTCTCAGAATATCAGTATTTTAGAGGTGATGTAGCCAATATGTTCAGAGGTGTTTGCGTATTTTAATATAACCACTTTAAGTACTTTTTTCATCTCAAGGCACATTCTGATTTAATTCAGGATGATCTGAAAAGGGTTTTAAAACCATTGGGCTTGTTGTGCCTTTTTCTCCCTTCATTTTGATGTTTAAAAAAAGGCTTGGAAGTTCTTCCTTTGCCTTTCCCCTCTCCCTGCTTTTCTTCTGAAGTACCAGGAATGGCAACTCATTTTCCATAGTCTAGAGCAGCGTTTCTCAACCCTTGCCTCGCGACCCAAAAGTGGGTCTCAAGAATATATGAAAGGGTCATGAACAAATTTTAAAAATGGATTCTCCTTTAAAGGAGAAAAACATGGGAAACTGGATTTTCCCTTGCAGGCTGGGAGAGTTCAAGCCGGTGAGGGGCTGCTTGGGGCCCCCCTGCCATGCCCTCCATACATCCCCCCCCTAAACACTGGGGTGCTGGGGCCTGGTGATGGGACACAGCGGGGCAGGAGTGAGGGGCACTGGGTCGGGACTGGCCACTGATGTTTACAAAGGGGCCCTGGTACAAAAAAGGCTAAGAACCACTAGTCTAGAGGATCAAGGGAGTGAGGGAGGGCAAGACCCAAAGCTGTGTATTGTGAAGTGAGAAGTGAGGAGGAAGTGAGAGGAATGTTGAAACTCTAACACAGACAACATTTCTCCCAAGTGTTACCTAGGCAGTGGAATTAAGATAGAGCTTAGGGTTCATCTTCATGAGCTATCATATTAAAATACAATGTGTCTGGCTCGCATTAGGATTTTACAGTGTATCAGTTAAGTTGTATTGGCCTGACATGTTTTTAAAGCACTTATCTTAGTTCAACTATATTCTTAAGGCTTGTCTGCATTACAAGCATTACTGCCATAGCAAAGCATTACTGCCATAGTAAAGCCCTCTCATCTATAGCATATGACACCAGAAGGGTATGAGCTGCTTTCCAAACTCCATTTTGACAGCATAAAGCTTCAATAGGAATTGGAGAATAAAACAGCTAGTTATTCTACAGCTCAGACCAATCCTGGACACTCCAACTACACTACAATATTTTATCTCAGTATGCTCCAAGATTTGACACTCTTCAGCCAGTCAGACTATGTCACATAGTCTTGCAGGCTCACATGGAGCCAAAGGCACCCACACATGTCTGTGGAGTTACATGAAGGATGAAGCTGGCCTTAGCAAAACCATGCTATGCGGTTGAGAACATATATCTGTGCATAGCAGACACTGTAATTTACCATTGGTAGATGCCTTTTTTTTCTTCCATATAAATAACTTGTTTATTTTTCATGGGTGACCACTGGTGTAAGCCCTGGAGGGTACACTGTACTGATGCACCCACTACCGCTGGGGAAACTGGACCAATAGGGAAACTTAAGAAAACAGATATCTGGTTCAGCCAGAGGCTGACATTTTCCAGCACTTGAATACTTCCCCAGTGGATTTCTGGGAAGGGAATGACATAACTCTGCATTTGCTGCTTTCCAGTTCTCCAGGTGGTAGCTCACAAAAGTCCTAGAAGGTCATGTCCATGAATTACAGGCTTTGATCTAAAAAAACAAAAGATTGTTTCATAAAAAGTAAACTGCGGCAGCTGCTTCTATGCCAGGTGAACACTATTGAAGCCTGTGGACAGCAGACATGCCAGAGGACATTCAGGGAGTGGGAATGTTAAAAATCAGAGGTTCTGGAGTGTATTTTTTTGTATAGCATCAAACTGTGAACAACAAGAAAACATGCAGCTAAAATGTACGAAATATAAGGAAATGTTCAAAGCAGCAACTGTATGGCTATGCATAGCAAGACATTCCCGGTACAGCCAGAAAACAGGTAAAAACTCCAAGGAAAGTCCTGGAAGTGTGGGTCCAATTAAATAAAATATTTGAGAGTGGGAGAGAACATCACAGCAAGCGATAAGGGGGGCAGGGGAGTAGCTTGGGTGGGGGGGTGGAGAGGGCTGTTGTGTGGTTAATATGTACTTATATTTCCTGAGGCTCAGAATATTCCCAGGCACTTCTGCTTCATTCACACAACTTATACTGACAGACAGACCTCCCGTCCACCTAGCTCCTGCTGTCTACATATTTTATCACAGGTTTTTATTTTTAAAACAGTTTTGTGCGTAACTGTGCCCCAGAATGCTGGGACATCAAACCCATCAGAGCAGAGGGCTGCATTACATATTGAATGAAACTATCAGCAATCAGCAGCAGATCTCCCACGGATGAGAATGGAAGGCTTATACAAAGGATGGCCAGAATATGACCCTGATATCATAGCTAAGCCTTTAGAAGTCAAAGCAAAGCACTGAACTCCCTTTCTCTGTCTTTAAAGGGAGGTGGATCAAGATACTAACTGGTAAGTTACTAATGCATTCACCATTACTCAATGGGAAACATTTGGGTGGGAACTATCTTCTGTCTCTGACACTTGTTTGTTTGACCACATGCATGTGCAGTTGCCTAATTTACCTCCACAATTGCAATAAGTTCAATTACCTGCCTATGTTACCTGAAAAACACATTCTTTTAGTCATCATTACACTTCATAGTGAACTGCTCAACTGGATAAGGGCAGTTTTCCTTCTTGCTTAGAATTGCTGTTCCAGGCTGTCTAGGCTATTTTTCTTCAGCTTATTTTTGCAATCAGAAAGGCAACAGTATTATATTTTTGTATAACCTTCTATATTCTGCAAAACTATTGATAGAGCATGTAGGGAATCTGACAGCATCATTTTATGGAGTTAAATATAAAGATATTTTGAAAAATTAAAGGAAAGGGAAAGCAGGATCTATAAGCAAAGATCTTATCTCAGAGTGGATTTGGAAATAGATGGGAACAGAGTAGAGAGACACGGGAATGCCTTTCCCATGACAAGGATTACAGATGAGGTGGTTCTCAAGCTATCAGCAATACGATAATGTTAAGGGAGAAAGGAGAAGCTGTGCCGGAGGAGCACATTGGGCTCTAATGGCACATTAGACATCAAGCTCAACCCCTTGGAGATACTGGGCACATCTATACATACAATTAATGCGACTGAATATACTCCAGCTCAGTTTGAGCCAAGGTAAACTAACAGCACTGTCTACACATGTGTTTAAGCACAGTAATTTACTGCACTACTGGATACTACTTGTATCTGACAGGCCTATCTGGCAGTACAGTAAATTAGTCTATTGTACCCTACTTGCTGAGCAGGAATAGACGCTGATGCTTTACTGTGCAGCAAATTTGTCTGCTGTGCAATAAAGCATCTTGTGTAGACACTCACTACGACATGAGCTATACCTGTGAGGCACAATATCTTCAAAATGTTTTGCTTGCTGCCAACAGGATATCACAACCCCTCTCCCCCCAGTGCCTGAGTGGATAGTTAAACAAAGTTTCTGTCTTCTGCCCACTGGCTCCAGGAAACAGTTTGACCATATAATGAAGAAAGATTAGAATAAATCTCTGGGTGTTAATGAAGAAAGATCAGAATAAATCTCTGGGTGTTGAGAATAGCAGGGGATGCTCTTCCACCTAATTGGAATCCCAAAACAGCTCTTTTAGTTATACAGGTTTCCCTCACTTTATGTGGGTTCTGTATGTATGAATTCACTCTTATGTGATGACCTTTTTATACCACAAATTAATTATATGCGAGGTAAATTCACTCTTATACGATCGGTGTAGTGGAAGCCTGCAGTCAGCTGCTTTTTGTGGTGCATTCTGGGAGTGGAGAAAGAAAAACTTATTTGAAGGGGCTGAGCCAGGTGGTGGTGCCCAGGCCAGGCCACAACACTTGCCTCTGCAACCTGGCCCAGTCTGGCCCTGTCAGCATGGCACCCTGGGAGCTGGGAGCCATGAAGCCACCCGGCAGCAGCACCTACAGCCACTGCTCAGGGCAGCTGGTGCCCATGTTTTTGGAGCTGCAGCTGCCCCGGGAGTAGTGCAATGCCACGTTTGTAAGTGGTAGAAATGTGTCTGCGGTCAGTACAGGCAAGGTCTTGGAACATATCCCTATTTGTTACATTGTAAAGTGGGTTCCCTTTATGTGAATTTGAGTTATGTGCCATTTTCCAGAACCACATGTACAGCATAAAGCAAGGGAAACCTATACTATTTTAGTATCACTTAGTGTATACCTGAGTGTACTGGAAAAGAGCCTGCCCCTGTAAACCTGTAACTCAAACAAGTCACTCCCCTCATTCAAAGGGGCTGCTTATCTTAATAGGGGTTACAAGACAGCCCCTAAATTTGGAGCACTCCTGATGGTAGGTATTTTTAGTCTCCCATGGGCATATTAACAAGCTCAGACCAATCCCAGCAGTCCTTACTCTGGAAAAACCCCAATCCCAGCAGTCCTTACTCTGGCTTCTTTTGGTAGTTTTTAGCCTGTACAAAGGCTGTAGGATTTGCTCCATGACAATTAGTCAAGATTAATGAGTATTTTAAAACACTTTTAAAAATCTTCCATAAGAAAGTATACACAGAGAAGAAGTTACATCTTTAGTGCTTCTTATATCTAGACACCTGAGACATTTACACCAGTTGGTGAAAAATCATTAATAGAGTTAAACGCAAATAGCTAAAATAAAATAGCTGATTCTGAACACACATTTGGCCATGCTGGGTGCATTTACATGTGCAATTAATGTGAAGTAGTAAACTCCAGAGCAGTTTGAACCAGAGTAAACTAGTCCCGGGTGCAGCGTCTACATGTGCGCCTCGGACAGGAGCAATTTGAGCTGGTGTAGAGCAGTTTATCCCAGGGCTGCTCCTGCTATGCTCTGCCCTGGGCTCTGGGTATCAGTGGAGGGTGACAGAGGGCCTGGCTGGGGGATGAGAGTGCTGAAAATGTGGAGCTGTGTGGCTAGGTGGCTGGTCCACTATCCAGTTATGGCAGGATTAATTAGTTACTGCAGCTTAATAGCATCACATGTGGAGACAGTGAAGTTTTACTCCTCATCTAATTAGTCTACTAATAAAGTGCACATGTAGATGTGGCCCCTTTGTGCTATTTGAATATACTGTTACACAATTTTATTAATTCCAACAGATATATGTAACAAGCTGTATTCAGCTGGCCCACAAAGTGGTAACATGGGATTGCCAACTTGGAACAGATCTTTCAGACACTTTAGATGTAGAAGTGACTTTACTCACATGAAGAGTCTTGCATGGATCTGTGTAACAGGGGACATACGTCCTGTTTCTAAGGAAGGGAGTGTAGCAAGGCACTGGGGTATACGGGGCTGTGAGCCACACTGGGAGCCCAGAGAGAGGGGCTGCACATAGGACTAGGGGTCTGGAGCCCAAAGAGAAGTGTTGTGCTTGGGGCCAAGGGTCCGGGAGCCCAAAAGGGGGTCAAACATGGAACCAGGGGGCCTGGAAGCTCAAAGGAAAGGCTGAGTGAGGGGCCAGAAGTCTGAGGGCCAAGTGTGTGAAGGTAACATCTTTAGGGTAACACCTGTGAGGCTTGGGATGTGGTGTAGAGGAGGAACAGAGCCACAAAATTTGCCCTTAAGGCTATACAGGTACCCTGCAGGGGCATAGCCAGGCTGAGAATGACCTATCAGTTAAAAGGCTGGGATTTAGACTAGTGGGTCCCAGGAGAGATTTGCTGTGGGAATAGACCTGATTAAGGCTCAATCTAAGGCCTGTGGGCGGCCTCCCTTACCCACCTTTCAATAAAAACAAGACACGGTGGGTGAGCAATTGGGGATGGGCAATATTAAAGTCCGATCTAGGAGCCACATGACCACCAGGGGGCATCTTGGCCACTCCTGTAGCCAAGATGGACTGAGAAGATGGACTGAGAAGACCATGAGGCCCCTTTAAGGGCAGCACTTCTGTGGCCAGAACAAGATGGCACTTGGATAAGGTGAACTTAGTAAAAGGGAAAGGGGCTGAGCCTAGGAAAATTCCCATAATACGAAGGGGGTGGGGAACCACAGCAGGAGGACTCCTGCCAATAGGGGAGATCAGTGGGCTGATGATAGGCTGCCCTGAAAGGGTATCCAAACTCAGTGGGAGCTGAGTACTTCCAGCTGATGGGAAAAATGTGGAGCCAGTAGGGACAGCTCCAAAGCTGTGGACTTGCCTTTAGTAACTGGTGGAAGGCCAGAGAAACAGCTGAATGAAAGAGGAACAACACCTGTGTGTCAGCAGCAGCATAGAGCCCAATAGGGGAAGGGCTGGGCCAGCACAAAAAGCTTCCCTAGGGGAAAAAGAGGGGAAGTAACATGTAAATGACCTCAGTGAGGCCCTGGATGTCAGAGAGAAGTAGTTGTCCCTGGTGAAGTGGATAAGTCCATGCCAAGGAGAGGGAAATAGGCTTCCAGAAGAAGGAGGGACTGTTAGTAGGCCACTCTCACCCTCTTCTGGCTGCTGAGTACACTGGTGGGCTAAGGGGTATGTTTATAGGCTATTTTAGTTTACCCAGTGGGGATACCATGATGATGGTTTTGGCCCAGGTGGTTTTACTGACCTGGCAGGGGAGATACCCTTCTTCTTGGCCTTGAATGACTCAGTGTAGTTGAGGGTGAAGGCCTGTCCCTTGCACTGTGGGCAGGTTGACCCCTGAGAGAGTCTATAATGCCTCTAATGTGAGGATCTTGGCTATACAATTTATGGTGATGGGGGACTCCCCTCGGGCATTTCCTCTAGAGAGCTCCTTTGCCCTTTTGGTTAGAAGCAAGCAAGACTAGGGGGCATCTGAACTCCAAGGCCTCCTGGCTTGGGGCTTGCACATTAGGATGCCTACCATGGATCTGGGAGTATCTGAAGCCTAGGAGGTAGGATATTTGCCAGTGGTAGTGCCACACAGACTTGAATGATTGAGCTCTGCTCAGTCAATAGAATACAGAACTGATTTGGCCTGAGACATAATATTTTTATGCACACACACACACACACACACACACACACACACACACACACACACACACACACACACATGCGTGTGTATTTGTATATACATATTTTTCTCCCTCTTTTCTTTTTCTTTTTTTTGTGTACTCAGGTGAATCAAAGACTTCAGTTGAGTTTTGGGTGTTATTGACTGGTGGCTTGGGAGTGTCCGTTAAGGGGTAGTTTGGAGGCCACACAGCATAGTGCCTGCAAGGCATTTTGCATTTTGAGCCTTGCATAGGGCAAGGGTATACTCTGGGCTGAGGCCCAAAACAATGGGCCAGAGCCAAGAGCCTTTGCTAGAGAAAAGGGAGCCAAGGCCAAAAAGGCTTACGCCTGGACAAAGGGATGAGAGCCCAAGGGGTGGAACTTACTGACTTGGCTGGGAGGCCCCACAAAATTGAGATCGACTCTCATGAGGCATGGGTTTTGCTAGGGGGGAGGGGGGAGGTCACAATTAAGGCCCACAAGCCACTGTATAGGCTGCTGAGGTACAGAATCCACAAGAGGCAAATTAGGAGGAGAAAGAAATGGAGAGAGACAGAGTTGGCTAGATGAACTAACTGCAGAATCTAGTTAGTTTAGTAACACCAGATTATTGCCCCTCCCCTTCAGATTTACAGGCAACCTCTCAAGAGATCCAGATTTCATCAAGGCATGGCAGGAGAATTAGAGGGAGAAAACCCTAGGGAACTGCAGGAGGCAGGGTCAGCCCACCACGATGGGCAGGCTCAAGCCCTCTTTTGGTCCAAGCCTGCTACAGTCTGTTAACACATGTAGAGAGAGCTTTCTACAAAAATGTGTACAGGATCAAACGCTATAGTTGCCATTACTGGCTATGCTACCTTTGCACGTGACTAAGTAGGTTTTGCTATTGATGGCCTTGTTAAAGAAAGACGGTGGCAGATTTCATTGCATTCCACATGCTGATTGTTGAAGAAATAATAAATGCCTTTTTCCCCAAAGTTGGTGGAATGTGAAGCATCTTTCCCATGAAGCGAATGAATCTGGGGATCTGTGAGGTAGATGAGGCCTTTTCCATTACCTGTCACCCAACCTGCAGAGTGAAGGAAACAGTTTAAGCACAATCATCCCATTGCTTTATTGTTTTCTGTAACTAAGGCCGGGTGACTGAGCATCCTTCTGCCAGTCTGACACAGGGAGAATGCTACTGATACCGGATGAGTTGCTGTCAATTTTAAATCTGTGTAAGCAAAAGCAAAATATGGCCCTAACTATTGCTATCAGTTTTCATGGAAAGACACAAGCAGACCAGTAGGTCCCAACAGTCTCAAATTTCTATTTTACTTCACTAAGCTCTGACAAGGAAAAAAGCAAAGAATAAGGGTTTGTCTAAAAACTATATGAGTGAACATAAAAAGTAGAAGGCCAGATTCTCAATTCAAACCACAGAGAGCCATCATGGGACCTGCTAGTTATATGAAGAGAGGGAGGGTGACATCAGAGGTGCTGCTACAGTGGTTCTTCATCATCTGAGTATCCCCTTTACAGGAGAGCTCCTCATATATAGTTTTATATATGTGGGCAGGAGCCTAGCATTACAAGGGTGAAAAGGCTTTACCTGGTGCATGGAAGGTTATGCTAGGGTGGATTTGTTCCAGTTTGTCTCTTCTCAACAAGAGAGTAAGAATGCCATGTTAGCAGTAAAGCACATGTCAAAAAATAAAGACCCTGATGTTTTCTTACATTGCTTAGATTTCAATCATCTCTATATACCTCTCATGCTTTTGTAGCATTTTAAATGGTTTGCTCTGTTTATAGAGTGTTACACTTGAGGGGAGGGGATGGGGAAGAGATACAAAAATAGTATCAGCCATAATACAAACCTTGTAGGTCAACAACCACATCTGCGGCATTGGAAAATTCATAGGAAAAGTGTCCATAGGCTAACCCATACTCTGTGGCTTTGTATTCTGCCTTTACTACTTTTGTGTTATTAGATAGCTTCACAAACTCTCCCAGGATGTAGGGCTCCACGCTCACACAACCTTTTATGCACCTGTCTTCTAATATCTGAAAGAAACCAGAACATAAGTGTTACAATGATCCCACTAGAAATGAAAATGAGGACATGTCACAAAACTCAAAAATCTCAGTTTTTATGTTCACTATTTCTTTTCCTCCTAAAGGAAAATTCATGTCAAGAACATCCATACTCTGCCACAGTTTGTTGTTTCCTCATCATAGCACATCTAGAAGTGGAGCTCGTATCTAACAATAGATAAGACAGTGCCAGCTCTGGAAATGACAATTCACACTGATGGGACTGGATAGCAACCAGTTCTCTAAGCACCTTGCTTGCAATGCAAATTGGAAACACACTTTATGAAAATCAGTGTAAAGAGTGGGTGAAAGAACTGGAAGAATGGCAGGTCAGCAACTGGCAACTCTCCCTCTTTTACACTGTCCATGACTGGCTGATGTAGCACTTTCTACATACTTATGGGCTTCAGTATGTTGGTGCTAAAATTGCAGTAAGTTTTGCTTGCCAGTGCTCTGGTGTAAAGCAGCATCTATGGCAGCAGACTTAGCAAAAACAGTCAAGCTATTTTTTTCTGAGGTCATGTACACGTTTCTTTTAAGGTATACATTAGCACTGAAGCATTAACTTCCACTCTCTACCATGTAGTGACAGAAAAATAGGATGCTGACTCTTCACAGAATAGTTTACTTGACAATCTGTATTTGAAATACAGAGGTCAAGTAGATACTCAGTTAAATGTATGACCTGGACGTACAAAACTGTACCTTTACATGGACTGGGCAGTGCTCTAGTCCTTCTGTACTGGGATAGATAGTTGCCAAATAGAGATTATTCCAGGCTATTTAGTTACCTTTGCTGAAATCCTCCCATCTTAGTGCATTATATGTTTTGGGGGTAAGGCTGGGAAGTTGCACTCCACTGACCTCCATTATAATAAGTTCTGGGGTTCAATTAAAAAGTAATGCAGAATAGTACAAAGCAAGGCAGATTAGTACAAATCTCAGGCTGGCCCATATTATTCCAAGATTATTTCCTGTGCCTTCATTACTTATTCATTGTTCTATTGTGCTTTATTGACCAAATTTTAAAAAAGGCAGGTTCTTGCCCCAAGGAAACGACAATCTAAAGACTTACTTCCCAAACCCCGACTTTTTTATCTGCCTAATTCCACCTGAATCAATGCAAGAATAATAAGTGAGCAGGATTTGACTTTGATTCTGGGCCTGTTATATATATGCCACTGAACAAATGAATCGGTGAAAGATCAAATCAGACAAGAAGTCAGCAAATATGAACCCCTACATCAACATTATAAGAAGAAGAAAGATACAGTGGTTTGGATATGTAACAAGAAGGCCTGGCACCCTTACCCTCACTATCCTGCAGGGTGCTGTGGGTAGACAAAGAAGAGGAAGAAGACCTAGGACAAGCTGGAACACCAACATCAAAGACTGGACGGGATTAGAACTGACTGATTGTACAAGGATTGCAGAAGACTGATGGAGGAAAGTTATTGTTACATCAAAGATGCCTTAGCAGTTGGTGTGGCCTCAGGACTGACTTGACTTGACTATATATAGGCCAAGTTTTCAAGAAAGGCCTTGGTGATGTAACTGCTACAATCAGATGTGTACCTGCTAGCTCATGCAACTCTCATGCTTCTGTGTACAAACTTGCTAAGGCCTAATCAAGTTGAGCAACACCTAAACCAGCTGGCTAAGTGATTCTCTGCCTAGCAGACCTGAAGTTTGGCACATAAAACACAGGAGACATGCTTTTGCCAGGCCTGCCCATTTTGCCCTTCCTTGAAAACGTGCATCTAGGCTTAGACATTTTCCCTCTTCTAAATGATCAAACAAACCCCCATGTCCAGGATTATTTTTTTGACTGACAGATTGAGGGAGGTGATGCTCCCTCTCTATGTGGCATTGGTCAGGCTGCAATTGGAGTACTGTGTCCAGTTTTGGGCGCTGCACTTCAAGACACAGAGAATCTGGAAAGGGTACCAGAGGAGGGCCACTTGCATGATTAGTGGCCTCTGTGAAAGACCCAATGAGGGGAGGTTGCGGGATCTAGATCTCTTCAGCCTTCACAAGAGATGGCTGAGAGGAGACCTTGTAAGTTTATCAAGGGAGGACAACAGGGTATTGGAGATGTGCTATTTACCAGAGCGCCCCAGGGAGTAACTAGGAATAATGGGTGCAAACTAGTGGAGAGTAGATTCAGGTTAGACATTAGGAAGAAGTTTTTTACAGTAAGGGTGGACAGAATCTGGAATGGGCTTCCAAGAGAGGTGGTACTATCACCTAACTTTGAGGTTTTCAAGAGGAGGCTTGATAGTCACCTGGCTGGGGTCATCTGACCTCGGTCCTCTTTCCTGCCAGGGGCAGGGGGTCGGACACGATGATCCTTTGTGGTCCCTTCCGACTGCAAGCTATGAATCTATGAATCTACGAAAACATGAAATGCAGGGGTGTCAAAGATATGGCCCATAGCCATTTCACCTGGGTCATGGTGCTCCTAGAGTGGGCAGGGCAAGTGGAAGTGGACCCACTGACAAATTTCCAGCTATGGAGCTTCTCTGGAGATGCATATTGGTGACAGGTGAGGTTGAGAGACAGCTGCAATAATTCCTGTGTTGCCGCTTATGCTTACCCCTTTGCTCCTGCTGGGTACAGATTCTGCTCATGAAGCTTCTCGCAGTCCAGACCCAACCTGGGGGCCCCAGTGAGTTTGACACCCTTGATGTAATATAATTTCTCTTTTAGTGTATTCGACACAAGTGGCTTAGTGCTGTTGTTTGGAATGATGATATATTTACAAGTGTTACATTGTTTGGCATGCAGAGACCTCTTTTCTTTTGTTGAATTCTGTTTTATACTCTGACTCCAGGGTGTCAAACTCCTCTGGCCCTGTGGGTTGGGTGACTGGTGCAGGGCCAGCCTATAGATCAGAAAAATGGTGCAGGGCTGGTCCACAAGCCAGACTGGGCTTATAAACCAGCCCTGTATGCTAGATGCAGCATGCAGGGATGCCCTGGTGCAGGCACTATGTGCTGTGTGCACTTGGCTCAGCCTGGCCTGGGTGCCATGTGCAGCATATAGCCTGGTCCAGTGTGGGCGCTGTGTGCAGTACATATCCCAGAGCAGCCCTGCATACCACATGCAATGTATATCCGTCCCAGTCCATGTTACATGCAGCGCTGGGCTGATCCAGTGTGCACCACAGGCAGCATGTGGGTCCACTTCATGGGCAGCACTGTGGACCGGATCCAGCCTGCAACCATACCTTTGACACCCCAGCTCTAACTCTCCCCATTGTTCTGCAGATTGCAGAAGAAACATTGGTCATTTCCTGCTGGCTTTTTTATGATCCCTGCTTCAGCTGACTTGTCTGTAGCCCTCAGGGTAGGGGTTCCTACCAGAAGCACTGAAGAAGGAATGTAGAAGATTTGTGTTGGGATCTTTTGCTCGTACAGCCTTTTGTTGAATTCTGTCACGTAGTACTGAGCAGTCATTTGTCGTTCCACATCATTGAAATGATGAAGCAGTCCTTTTTCTTCTTTATACTCCTTCCCAATATACCTAAATAATAAAAAGCAAACAGCATAGTCAGCTCAGCCTTGGGCAGATGGCAGTAAGGGAATGTGATGCAATGTGTCACTATAAATTAAAATGGGGTAGGCTAAAGGCAAAGTTCTTTATTGGTAAGTCTTACTTAAAATTACTTAAAAGTCTAACCACGGTACAAACCGAACTTAGGCTAGCTACGGGGATCAAGGACAACAAAAAGTCCTTCTTTAGATATTTGGGAAGTAGGAAAAAGAACAAGGATAGTACTGGGCTCCTGAGAGATCCAACAGGGCAACTGACATCAGATGCCCAAGAAAGGGACAATCTTCTAAATGACTTTTTTGCATCGGTTTTTCACCCTCCCATGAGGACCACACTACCAGGAATGGCGCAAACTAATTTGGGATTAGGTGATGGGCCCAAAATCGATGTGGATCAGGTGAGGGAACACCTTGAGAAACTGGACATTCACAAGTCCATGGGCCCAGACAGAATTCACTCAAGGGCCTTGAAAGAGCTGGCAGACATCATTGCATCCCCCTTGGCAGGGATATTTGAAAAATCGTGGTGCTTGGGTGGTTCCCAGATGACTGAAAAAGAGCCAACATGGTTTCTATCTCCAAAGGAGGAGGGATGACCTGGGGAACTATAGACCAATCAGTCTGATGTCTGTCCCTAGAAAAATCCTGGAGAAAATTGCCAAGGGATCCATGAATGCCAGACTAGCAGAGGGCAAGCTTCTGAATGCCAGCCAACATGGCTTTGTGACTGGCAGGTCTTGCCTGACCAACCTCATCTCTTCCTATGACCAGGGAACATATGCCATGGACAAGGGAGATGATGTGGACATCATTTATCTGGACTTCAGGAAGGCCTTTGACTTAGTTCCCCATGATGTCCTCATGGTTAAGATGGGGAACTGTAGCCTTGATCATCATACGGTCCAATGACTAGGCAACTGGCTATGGGGTCAAATCCAAAGAGTACTAGTTGAAGGGAGAAAATCAATATGGCGCAGGGTTACCAGTAGAGTCCCTTGGGGCTCGGTACTCAGGCCGGTACTCTTTAATATTTTCATCAACGATTTAGATTCGGGAGTCAGATATGAACTGGCTAAGTTTGCAGATGATACCAAATTATGGGGGAGGGCCATCACACTGCAGGACAGGCTGGGAATACAGGCTGACTTGGACACACTCTCAAGGTGGGCTGACCAAAACCTGGTGGCCTTAAATGCAGAGAAGTGCAAGGTACTGGACCTCAGTAGGAAGCACCTTCAGCATACTTACAGGCTCGGCAGTGCTACACTTGCTAGCACCACGACTGAAAGGGACTTGGGGGTCTTGATTGACCACAAGATGAATATGAGCCACCAATGTGATGCAGTGGTGGGCAAAGCTAACCAAACTCTGGCATTCATCCACTGATTCATCTCAAGCAAAACCAGGGAAGTCATCCTCCTGCTTTACTCAGCCCTGGTGAGACCGCAGCTGGAGTACTGCGTCCAGTATTGGGACCCCCACTTGAGGAAGGATGTGGAGAAGCTTGAGAGAGTCCAGAGTAGAGCCACTCATATGGTCCAAGGCCTGGAGGGAAGGCCGTATGAGGAAAGGCTGAGGAACTTAGGACTCTTTAGTCTGGAGAAGAGAAGGCTCGGGGGGACTTGGTGGCAGCCTACAACTTTATAAGAGGGGTACATCAGGACCTGGGAAAACATCTGTTCACCAGAGTTCCACAAGGGATAACAAGGTCTAACAGCCATAAACTCCAGGAAGGCCGATTTATACTAGACATAAGAAAAATGTTATTTATGGTGTGTGTGTCCAGGGTCTGGAACAAACTCCCCCCAGAGGTGGTGCAAGCACCTACTCTGGACTCCTTCAAAAAATAGCTGGATTTATTTCTTGCTGGGGTCACTTGATCCCAGCTGACTTCCAGCCCATGGCTGGGCTCGATGATCTCATGAGGTCCCTTCCAGCCCCTAATGTCTATGAAATCTATGAAATTACAAAGAGAAAGGCCCTTAACCTTGTGCTCATGAACCACCTCTGCTCATATTTGGACTCCAGCAAAATACTCTTGTATAAACTTCTGGATATCTTGCAAGGCCCTGCAAAATTAAGGTGCTTGCTTATACCCAACCTGGAATGAAATTAGTTGAGTTGGTTTTATTTCCTATTCAGTTGTACCTGGGCATGGCCACACTCATTTCAGGTTAAGTGTGTCCTATAGGGGTTTAGTTTAAATCAGATAGTGGACACTTTTAAACCAAAATAAGAATGCTTTTAAAATACAGTTATTTAAAACTCATTTAATTATTTCAGTACAAGCATATGTGTAGGCAAATCTGAAGTCAGAACAGGAAAATGAAGAATACATATGGCTGTGTCAGATAGCATAGTGATGCAGCTCATTCTTTTCCAATATCCTGTCCCTTTGAAAAGATCATAATTTGAGAATCACACTGGATAACGGTTTTTTTTCCAGGGGTACGCTAATCAGGATCAATATGATGACCAAGAGCTTCAGAAAAGTTTTATAACAGACTTTTGCTTCAGGGTATTAGCCAGTTTCTGCCTTAGGGAAGATTAGGGCAAACCTTTCCCATGTAACATAATGGCTTACAGCTTCCTACAGTGTGTTTTCTTGCACATTCTTTTAAAGGCTCTGATGCTAGGAAGGACACCGAACAAAGTTAACCACAGGTTTGATGATCTACAGAAATTTCTTTTTTTCCTACAGTGGTGTCTACAAGGTAAACCTAACATTTCTAGCAGCCGTAAAGCATGTTGTGCTAATCTGATGGAAGCAGTATGTCCATGTCCACCTGAAGCTTCAGATGGGCTAATTAGCATGGTTGAGTGACAGGGCAGTTAGCCTTCCCAGAGATGAATCAGTCTACTTGGACTGTCATGCAGATACTGCTGCACTGCAGCAATGCTGTGTGCTTGTGCCAGGTACAATACAGTGCAGCATTCATACTGATTAAACGTTTCACACTAGCAACTTGTACCCCATCAGTACCTTCCCAATGTTTCTTCTTGATGCAGAAAGTGTATCCAAAATGCACTCCTTTGTTTGCCTTCCTTTGCCACACTCAGGTAGTCTCCAATATATACAGCTGTTTCCTGGCCTGTCCACAGACCAGATTTCTTAGAGTATTTCAAAAGAAGAGCAGCTACAAGAAGACAGATCCACAAATATAATGAGGGATTGTTCAATATCAGTAACCAAGGATGAATCATGAGTGCTGTCAGGTTATCCTGGTAGGATCAGGGAACACCAAGTCTCCAAGATCTAGTATGTCCTGCACTAAGTCCCTACAGCTTATTACACTGACCTGTTGAAATAGCATCTTTTGAAACTCATATGGTTATAAGTTTCATCTCATAGGCCACGTTTAGATGATTAGGGGTGTGTGCTTGCAGCAACACAAATAGTAGTGGTACTAATTTGTGCCGCTACTTTCTTCCACAAAGCATGCTCCTGCATGTGCACTTTGTTGCGGGACACATTGTCCCACCTGAGGCAAACCACCCTTGCCCAGATCCTCTGAGCTCTTCAGCCATGAAGAGCTGGAGGCTGGGGCCACCACTTGTGCTGGCCCACCAGTATTACCTGGTGTCCTGGTGGCATGCTGGAGCAGCAACAACACAACTCAGAAAACACAGATGCCTGGCTGGTAGCCAGAGCATTGCTTTGGAGGGCCAGGTCTCCATTTGTGCTAGTGAACACTTTTTTTTGCGTGCGTTTTGCAACTTTTTCTTGGTACTGGGAAATTCCAGTAGCAAATTTTGCCATATGGCACACATTTTAACAAGCACCACATGTAGTTTGCGGCACCACAAAGAGGTTTGTGGCACCACAAACCACATGCCCCTGCTCATCTGGATGTGGCCATGGAGTTAAAATTCATACCGTTTTGAGTTATGATAGTAATATAAAGAAAAATAACCGGCTTTGACAGAACAGCACAATGTACAGTTACTTTTGGGGTAGCATGCTGCTCTTGCACACATCTAGCATACTAATAAATATTTAAGTAGTGGTAAAGTATAATAAAGTACAAAAAAGGAACAGAAAGAAACCAACACACTTCAGCCTTGTTTGTACTGCCTAGGTATTTTCATCTTTTCTGAACACAGACTATATAATGTTGAAAAATACCAGACTTCATGGGTATTTCTCTATAATTATTTATATGGATAATAAGAATAATCATAATAACAATAAGTTAATGCTAACAACATTTTTACAAGTGATATAAAACTTCGTGCTGCAGGGCTTAACCAACCTACTGTTAGAGAATAGGATGAGAAGTTCAGTGAGGGCAGATTATCCCACAGTTGCCTATTTTAGGGCTTTCAGAAAACTTTTTTTCTGAAGCTTTTGGTATGGGAGGTGAGGAGGACTAAGGCTCTGATCTAAAATAACAATTAGAGCTGTGTGGGGAATAGTCTTCCTACCCTCTTAGAACTGTCTAGTTTCCAAACACTTTTTCTTTTTCAAATAAAGTCAAAGTCAAAATCTTAAATAAAGAACAAATCAGATGGGATCAACAGAAATGTTTCAGTTCATTAATTTAAAACAGTTGGCTTCAAGTATATACATCCTTTTTTTAAATCTTCTTTTTACTGTGATGTAACTTACACCTTGAAGTGAAAAGTCGTTTTGAACCCCAAAACTGAAGCTCATATTTTGGAATGCCAAAGGAGAATAGTTCTGTAGTTTCAATACTTATAATTTCCACACGTATTTTGAAATGAGAAATTCATTGAGAAATTCATTCATTTCCCACAGAAAGTTCTAGTTTTAATAAATTGATAGTTTTTAACTAAAAAAAAAATCAAAAAAATTTCATCTGAAAGTTTTGCTATTGAAAATCTCTGTGTTTCTATGGGGTTTTGCTGATAGACTACGCTGACATAATTTATTTTGCCTGCAAGGTTTCAATCTAGGATTTCAGAGGAGGTAGATTACTGAATTTCCCAAAGAAAAGAAGTTCCTGAAACTGCCAATGCAAGAAACTGACACTGTAGATCAGATTCTGATAATAGCCCTGCACATCTGCTAAACATGCTGAAAAGCATGTATGCAAACTGGCATCTCTTTGGCAAGCAGATCTATTGCCTGCCTGTTATGAATTCAGTTTCATTTTTGAAGTAAAAACTCGTTTTTACCAGTCTTCTTCCTGTTTACCCCAGTGGAAGTAATCTGGCTATGAGAAAGGTATGTGGACTTGATTGCTTTTTGGACATAATAACAAAACTGCCAACAAAGTTCCAGTCACAGAGCTGTAGTGACCCTAAATAATACCTGTGTAGCCCCCATGAAGGCAATGAGGATAGATATTGCATATGATAATGTTGAACAGACATAATCAAGACCATCATTTGGTAAGTGAAATCCCCATCACTGGTAACACATGAAAAGCGGAGAGATCACAGTTTAACTACCAAATCCCAGGTTGAGTTTACTGGACTTTAAGTTAGAAGAAAACATTGTTTAACTGGCAAACTGGCTACTTCTATTCTGTAATCAAAAAGAAATGAGTGAGGAATTTATGGCACCGTTTTTAAGTGGTGACTCTTTGGACGAGAAGCAGGCTTTAAACAAGGGCTATCTGCTGCAGTATTACTACTTATTTAACTCTGGGAGCACCAGAGCCCTTAGTTTCAGTGGTCGATAAGAGTTTTATTGGAATAAACAAAATATAAAGGTAGCAAATTCTACAGGTACATGAGCCAAATGAAAAATGATTGAGGGATTTTGGCAGCAGGTAAAACATAACTTGTGTTTCTTAAAGAATAATGTTTGAATATAACAGTAAATGCAGTGGCTAACTAAAGCAAAACATTATTCTTTCCTGCCTGCTTCTTTCCTGAGTTAAGTCAAGGTACTGTGGGAAAGGAAGAGCCTAAAAATATCCAAAACCTTGAGAAATGCATGCTTCTAATAAAAAAGGAGAAACTTGATTCTGTGGCCTCTACTTATACAAGTAGGCCTCATTCACACACAATTTCATGCATCTTTCAGTCCAGAAGGGAGCAATCCCTAGTCTATTCTGACCTAAATTATTGGTGTAAGGCCTTAATGATAATCAATGTACAACCGTTATTTTACAAGACCAGTGCTCTGAACTCTGATGTAGAAGGCCAGAACCTATATACACATGAATAAGTGTCCAAAGATTGGACCCCAGATTTACTTCTGATACTTATATCTCTCTTTTAGGGTTGTAACATGCTCATCACTGTAGTATGAGGACCAGCATGTATGCAATATGAAATACACTTGAGGCTTGAACTTTCCACTTTATGGAAAACATGAACTTTCTACCTATGATTAGGATATGTTGGAATGCAACATATGCACCAAGGGGAGATGGTACTTACAATATGCTTGATGCAGATGATTAGCTTTGAATATTCCAGTAGTTTTCAGTCTCTGCACAAGCCAGTTATGCTCAGCACCTGACAAGAGCTTCTCATATTCATCGTCCCTCAGAAAGTGAGCTTCTAGGATTTGTTCCTTGCTTCTCCCAGGCACAGAAACAAAAGAGCTCCCACTAGAGTTCAGAAATGATGGACTCTCTAATTCAGAGAAACTGCTGGAAAACTGAGATGATTTATACCATGATTTCATAGAGGAACTTGAACTGTGGCTTCTGTTCAGAACGTTCCTGAGATTTTCACCTTCATCCTCCTCAGTGGTAGCACAATCGTGGAAGTGGTCAGTTACTGATTTCTTCCTCCCTGATAATGAAGCCCTAGTTTTATCCCTGTGGCTAGCCTGATGCCTTGAAACACTGATGGCAGGAAAGTTGTTCACTGAGCTCCCACTATTGCTACAAGCAAATTCCCAGTCATCCACTGTATCTGCCTGGGTATCAACTTCAGATATATCAAAGGATCCATTTCCAGCCATGGCAGCAGAAGATTTTTTAATCCAGTCATCTACAAAAGAATCACTGGCCATTTCTGGCTTGTTTGTAGGTTTAGTAGAAAGCACCTTATCTATAGTTATGTGTGGCTCAGCTGATAGATCCTCTGTAGAGTCTACAGTTTCTCCTTCTGGGTCAATCCACATATAGTTATTTCTTGATAATGGTTTTGTGACTCTGTTAAACCTTCCCACATCTCTTACATTTCCACTCTTGATGCTGTTGGGAGAAGGACTGTGAATAATGCTGGCATCTCTGTTGCTGTCCTTGGTTCTGGAATCAGTTTCTGCTGAGGGGTCAACCCTTTCGAAGGATTTTCGTTCTGTCAAACAAGAGGAACCTACCTCCTTGTCAGATCTTTTGGGACCAGAAGGGTGAGGATCCAAGAAAGAAACAGCACTGTTTTGGCAATCTATGCTGTTGGCCACCCCTGCTTTCTGTTCTGAAGCATCCCTTTCATGTTCTGTCCTCCTGAAGAGCCCTTCTCTACAATCTGAGGGAGCAGTCTTTAGCCTGTTAGCTGAGGGTCCATGTTTCTTTAAAGGACACTGGGGAGGACCTGAGCAGCTGCCCTGAGGCTCTTGAAGAGAGAGATGATGAGTTCTGGAAGACAGGTTACTAGCCTGAACATCTTCCTCAGCAGCTTCAGACATGGCTGTGCAACACTTCTCATCCACTGAGCCCTCTTCCCTTTCCTGCCCTTCTCTAGGCAGCTCACTGTTGTCATTAAAATCTATCTCCTCCCAGCTGGTAGAGGAACTTGATTTTGACAACTTGCTCCAAGACTTTAAAGAGCTAGTAGTTTGACTTCTGCTTTGCAACTTGTTTCTTTCATTATTTGCTTCCCTGTTTAATGGCTCAATCTCCATCTCTTCCTTAAGGGAGACTTTCATTGCACCAGAACCGGTCCATTTCCTTCTTGTTTGGCCACTGAGCCTTTCATGGCCTCTTCTGGCTTTTTGTGAGGCAGAGGCTTTGGCAGTGTCTTTCCTACAGCACCCTCTTTCTTCAGTGTTACACGCCGTGTCTATATTTTTGGTTTCTGTTTTCAAGGCAGTGATACATGCTCCTGCTTTGGACTCTCCTAGCTGGTTTTTATGGCTCCTGCAAGTGTTTTCAAACACTTCACACACTGACCTATGATGCTGGGAATGCATTTCAAGAAGTTTCTCAAAGTTCACTTCACCACACAAGACAGGCTTTTCCACGCTGCTTTTGTAGCTGTCTGGAACGTAAGACCTGGCATCTGAATTAGGGAAGCTCTGCACTTGTAAATGCTCCCTCACAGACATGATCAGAGTCATGATCTCCTTGGAAAGCATTCCTTTGTCTTGTTCTTCTGTAAATGAAGTGATGTAAATGTACAGTTTCTCCATGGCTTCTGTACATAGGCATCTCACCTCAGAGAGGCTCTCGCTTTCCCCATAGAGCTGTCGATGCACAGTTGTAAGGCAGAAAGCTGCTTTAATAAAACTGTGAAGCTCTTGCTTGCTGGTTATGGGGTCATTATCCTTCTTGGTGAGAAGGCCAATCTCAAAGGATTCCTTAGCTTTGGACAAATAGAACATTTTCCTCTCTGGAGGACATTCACTGGAGTGACTATAGGACAGTAAACATGCCCCACGGATGTTCTGAAAGGAAAATGGATTAGAAGCCAATGAATTAAAAATATAGTAATGTGCTTCAGACCAAAATTAAAAAATGCTCGTCTTTGTGGATTTCAAAGTGCACATGCCAGCTCTCACCATCGACTTCTGCATTTCTAGAAAATAAGACATCATCACCTTTTAAATTCATTTAGAATGGCAGGTAGAGTATAATATTGATTTGAAAATCATCACTGCTCTTGGGAATGGGTTTCTCTGCTCTTTTTCTCTCTATTTGGTTTTGGAAGGTAGCTGGGAGCCAGCATATGTAAACCACACAGATGAGCATCCCAAATAATAGGGAGTTGGCCATCTGGCTATCGATCTATATTTTATGGCCATGGTCCAAGCTCTTAGAAAGCATATGCAGCACTAACTTCTAAGAAGTGCTAACTTCTGATATCACACTTACCACTGCTGTGAGCACAAAAAGTGGGGTATACTGGCTGTAGGTGGCTGCCAGCTTACAGGCTTCAGCAGCTGATAGTAAGCGATGGTCAGACTCTTGGAGAAGGCTCTGTTGAAATAGCAGAAGGGAAAATGATCCAGACACAAGTTTTCTTTTTTAAAAAGAGAGTTGATTTTGATTTTCCTTTTTATGAGAACCAAACTCATAACAATTTGTTGTTAGCTGGACTCCACAATTGTAGGTCCTAACTTTAATTTTAAATAAACATCTTATGTTATAGGACACCTTTACCTACATATAGTTGCTTTTCAATACCTGTCTCCCTGACAATCTGGTGCAAATTATGTGGGAAGTATTAATGAGGCAGAAAAATCACAGGAAATGCTGGCCTGGTCTCTCCTTTCCTCTTAAAATCATACTCAACATGACAAAACATTAACCTGAAGAAGTCATAAGGAGAAAGCTACTTAGAGAAGTTATTGCCCCAACTCTCACAGAAAAGCTACATATGTTTAAATAAAAGAACTATTAAAGAGTATGTAGAATAGATATTCCTACGTTTATAATGATACATTTTTGTTCAGGAAATGGGGGGGGGGGCAAGTAACCATTAAAAATACTCAAGACAGCTCATTACTGAAAGCAATGGCAGAGATGGAGGGCAGGGAGTAGTTTCAGAATCAACCCATGAGCCTCTGTAATCTACAGTAACTATTGAAATCAGTGGGCCTGCCCTCCTTGCAGGGCTTAGCTGTGGCTCAGCTCTGGAAGTGATGAAAACTGAGTCAGGATTTGGTCCAATGTTGACAAAATGCTGCACTTTGGCAGTCAAAACAAAGGAACTCAGATTATGAATTTAAATAGGGAGGCCTACTGCAGTGTTAACTTGGCCAGGGATTTTATGCAAGTCATTTGATGTCATTGTTAAATTAAGCTACATATATAACTAAAAACAGGGAAAGAAGGTACTGAACATGGGCAGCACATACAAATTAAGATAGGATCTTAACTTTTCAATACCTTGAATTCTTGCGCCTTTAAGTGTGCAGCCTTACTATATATATTTATACAGTTCCATAGAAATTTTGCCTAAACAAGCACTGGGTTCAGCCTGCAAGTCTTGCCTTTGTGTGGAAAAGAATGGAATTTCAAGTTTTTTCAGTGCAATGCCCTAAGCAGATTGCACTTCTGGGTTCAGGGAACACACTCTTCTCAAGTTGTTTTGTTCAGCCCCCTCTACACTTTACAGGTATTGTGCAACTAACTGCTTAATTGCGCAGTTACCTTAAGACCAGCTACTCTATTACATTGGCTATTACATGATTAAAAGTTCCAACCAGCTGAAGTTAGACCTCAAAAATGTGTACTGACTTTATAGCTGGTTGCTATTGAGCTTTAATTTGCACGTGTAATAGGGTCTCCCCTGCAGCTGAGAGCCTCATCAGCTGACACGGCTCCCAGCTGCAGGGGTGCATCATGTCCAGCATGAAATCTTTGAGTCCTGAGGATTGAGGCAGCAGTGATGCCTTGGGCTCGGGGGCTCCATGCAGTCCCTGAGCACTAGGGATCACAGCTACCTTGATACACAGTCTTGGAAGTTTTATGCATCCCTGAGCCCTAGGGATCAAGGCTACCATGATTCCCAGGGCCCAGGGGTTTCACACACCCCTGAGCTTGGGAAATTGCTGCTGCTGTGATCCCCCAGCCCAAAGGGTCCCACTAACTGGCAATAAAATGAGCTGGGATCTAATGCGCAATCCCACAATATTGCCTCCTGCCATGCATGTGTGGCATGACAGGATGTGTGATTATGTAAACTGTGCATTAGATCCCATGGTGCCTTTACCTCTGCATGTAGAGGGGAGCCTTAGATATACACTCATTATGGGGCAAATCCTGAGATGCACAGAGTGCTCTCACTCACCTACAACTTAATAACCTCCTTAATCAGTTAAACCTCAGTGATTACACCAGGGGTGGGCAAAATGGAGGATCCAGCCAGAGGTTGGACTCCATTCCCCAGCTGTCCCTGCCTGTGCTGCTGTGCCTGGTCTCCATGGAGATGCCAGGAGTGGCACCACTGTCACAGCGCGGGGCCAGGGTTTCCATGGAGACTGGCCCCAGCAGTGCTGGCAGGGTGTGTGGCTGGGCAGGGAGTTACTCTGCAGCTGGGGCTGGGGGTGGGATCTAGAAGTGGTGATGGCATGGTCCAGAGCTGGGGCTGAGCCACGATCTACTGCCTGCATGCTCTTGCCTGGAGCATGCGGGCAGTGGATCGCAGCTCTGCCCTGGTTCTGGACCACAGTTGCCACAAGATCCCCACCCTGGAGCAGCTCCTCACCCAGCTGTGCGCCCTGCCAGTGCTGCTGGGGCCAATCTCCATGAAACCCTGGCCCTGCGCTGTCACGGCACCCTAGCTCCTGAACTGCTATAACTTCACTGAGGATTAGAATTTAGTAAGCACAGAGTCTGAATTTCAGGATTTGTAGATGATCGCTACCTCTAAGGTTTGGCTCCATAAGAGGATTTGATCCTCATAATGAGACTCTCTATTGACAGGAGTAGGGTACAGACCAGCTATCCCAATAACTTGATCTGCAACAATTTTTTCTTTTTTTTTGTAGTCTACCATGTTCATCTTTGCTGCCTGTGTAAGTTTAAACTATGTCCAACCTTGTTCTTAGAAACTGTTCACAATGTTCCTTTAATTTATTCTGAAAGAATGGGATAAATCATTTTTTTTAGGGGAAATAAACTCTTTCACTGGACTTCTGGGGGAAACACCAGCATTTTCAGTGTAAAGCCAAGAGTAGGAAATGTGGATGAGCATGGTGCAGCTATATAAAGGAAATTCTCAGACATAAATATTTACCAGATCAACCTCCGAAGTGTTTTTAAAACGAATATAATCTTTCTCACTCATGGAAACAAAGATGTCTGCCATAATACCCAATGATGTAGCAATCCCCTAGGAAAGAAATGAAAATACATTTTATTTCCCTCCTCCCCTTTTTATTATCTGTTTTTATTTAATGCTTACAATGTGCTTGGTGCTCTGAAAGAAGCAATGATAGAAACAGAGAAGAGAGGACATGATTGGAAATTCAGAGACGAATCATTTAGTTGGATTTTGGTTAGTCAGATTATCATACAGCTGTAGGCAAAGCAGAAAAGTAAGTACTAATGTAGATTGGCATCTGTCAAGCCACCACCTCAAACCTACAACTTTGGCGTGGCTTGACCAGCACAGCCACTCATCCCAGACTGCCATCCTACAACTTGTCACCGACTCGGTCAAGACTGTCCTGAAGTCTCCAGAAGGGCCTAGCTCTCCACCCTCTCACTGGAGTGGCTGGTTAGGGCCAGCTGACCCTCCAGCTCCTCCACATAAATCCCTGAACTGGAACTGGAAGTGTTTGATGAATGGGGCTCAGTCTGATCTTAGATTGCTTTGAAGTTCCTTCTTGCATGTGCTCTCTCTCTGTCTGATCTCCAGTTTTACTCTCTGCTTCATCTCCTGACTTTCTGACTCAGTTTGTTCCTAAACCCTGCTCTTGACTGATCTCCTGGCTTTTCCAGACCTAGCCTGTGCCTGAATTTTGTTCACTCCTCCCAACCTCGGTTGGTACCTTGATTCCTGACTGGCCTCAGACCTGCGACCTTCTCCAAATTCACAGATGATATAGGTGGAGTCCTGCTTTTCTTGATGACATGCTCAAAAGGAAGTTACCCAGCCAGGTAACAGCCATTTTTGGCACTTGTCCAGAGTTTATGATCCTGATTAGTGTCTTGTGTGGATCTACAAGTGTGTACATACCTACTAGGTGTGTGAAGTAGGTTACATGGTGGGTGGGTGGGTACACAGTTGTATACATGTGTAGTTAGTAAAAGTCACCTTTCATGAGGATGGTGTGCACTATCAGACAGCTTGACCTTGAGTCATGATGTTCACAAGAGGCTCTATGGGTGGGCAGGACTGCTGTTGGGGGAGCAAACTAAAGGTTTTGTAATGTGGATGATTAGCAAGTCTGAGCTAAAGAGTATGCCTAAGAGAAGCCATAAGCAGCACCTATGGACATAAGTTACATTACATCCTGGCTAAATGTGTCTAAGAAAACAAGAGGTTTTATTTATCTGCTTGTGTTTAGTTTAACACTCTGCTGTTTTGTTCCAAGGTTAAAGAAGTAATCCCTAAAATTAGTAATATTAATAGTTGTGTATCATGGCATTACTCTGTCAGAGGTCTGCATTGCAGCATCCTGTTTGATCGGACAGTGACAGACATGCATCTGATGGTGCTGCCACTTGAAAACCATCCCATTATTTATTTTCAGAAATAAAACAGAAGTCAAGATATGGTGGTCAAAATACAAACATATGCAAAATGTTGTGTAATCTTCAGCTATGTTTGCCCCAAGTATTAACCCTGGTTAAAGGAAAACCAGCACTACATGAAACTGAATGCATCTTGAAATAAGGTTGTGGTAAAGAGAATTATAGAACCATGGGTTTGGAAGAGACCTCAGCAGTCATCTAGTCCAGCACAAATACAGGATACGCTATCCTTAACCATTCTAGACAAATGCTTTCTTGAAAACCTCCAGTAAAAGAGAGTCCACACTGCTCTGGGTGGCTTATTCTTTGGTTCTACTCTTCTCAGAATGAGGAATTCTTATTTTCTGAGATTGAATCTAAATTTGTTGTGCTACAATTTAAATCTGTTTCATGTTCTACCCTTCGTAGCAAGAGAACAATTGTTCTCCCTCTTCTTTATGGCAGCCTTTCAAATATTGGAGAACTGCTGTCCCATTCACCCTTAATCCCCTTTCCTCCAAACTTACGATAACTAGTTCTCTCAACCTTTTCTCACACGGTTTTCATTCTGCCCCTTTATCATATTAGTTACTTGGTTTACTCCATTTTCTTTTCATCCTTCATAAATTGTGGAGCCTAGAATTCCATACAATACCCCATCTGAGGCCTAACCAGCCTAGACTAGAGCGGTACTATCATCTTGCTTGTCTTGCATACAACACTCTTGTTAAAGCAGCCCCAAATTGCCATATTTCTGTGACCATTGTGGATTCATGCTGCATTTGTGATCTGCTATAACCCTCTCAGCATCAGTGTTACCTACCCAATTGCCTCCCTCCCATTTTGTAAGTGTGCATTTGGTTTTTCTGCCCCAAATATAGCACCTTATGCTTGCCTTTGCTGACTTTCATTTTGTTGTCTGTAGCCCAGTTCCCCAATTTATCAAGGTTCTTTTGGAACCTACCCATTTCCTTCAGTGTTTGGAGTCCCTTACAGTTCTGTATCATCTGCAAACTTGATCAGGAAGTTCTCTCGCATCCAAGTCAGTAGTGAAACCGTTAAATAGCACTGGATCCCAAACGAACCTCCTGCCATCCTGACATTAATCCATTTTAGTTACTTTTAGTTAGAGATTATTTAGCCAACTATGTATCCACTTTAATGTTGACTCTATCTAGCATATATTTTTCTTGTTTAGCTAGGAGAATGTTGATACGAGGATTCTGCAATTGACTTTGAATTAGTAAGAATATTCAGTGTGAAAAAACCAAACCAAACCAACCTTTTTATCCAGCTGAGGAAGTTTTAAATAGCCCACCAAAGAGGCCCAAATCAATTCTGCTGCTTCATACCACATTCCTGAAATAAAGCAGAGAAACAGTCAATAAGCAGGCTGCATCCTTAAGTGATACCATTGCTGTATGTCTCTGGGCTTATTTCATCTGCCTTGATTAGGGAGATTTCAAGGCTGTATCAAATCATTCTGTGGCACATTTCCAAGTTGGTTACAATGGAAAATTTATTAATTTCTTTTTGCTTTGGTTTGTACATGTCAATATACCTTTGAAAGAGCCCAGATTAGCAACCAGTGAAAACAAGTTTACACACAAGGAACAGCGCATCCCTAGTCTGTCTGTACAAGAAGCCTTCCATGCAGGGGGGCTGCATACAGGAACTTGTCAGCCCCCGGCCTGAAGATGTCTCATGCTTGCACAGGGAGCTGCCATGCAATATGTCTTAGGGTAAGCTACTGGCTTCAGGAATAAAGCATTTGGGAAAGAGGGTGGATGAAGACAGAATAGCTTAACATTAAAAATGACAATATAGACATCATCTGTGAGTGCTCCCTACCACCTCATTGTCTCAGCAACAGACTGCCTATTTGCAAAGTACATTTGCTTGGTCAATGGGCTCCTGTCAGCTGTGAGTTCTTGTTGTCTCAACCAGCTGTGTGCAGAACTAATTTTCTGTGACTTTCTGTCATAGAAGCCAGGGGCAAGTTTTAGATAAGCTGTCTTGAACCCAAAAATTACCTTATAGTGAGCTGTGAATATGAGAAGTGTATTCTTTATCTCTTAAAAATTGTGGAATTGCTATAGGAAAAATACTAGTGTAGCAGAGAGGAATCTTACCAAGCTTTTGCAGAATCTGTCCTCTGATTTGTAAGCAGACTGACTGAACAAGAATCCTATCACTTTCCTTATGATACAGCCACGTACCTGAAATGACATTTTAAAAACTCACTGGAGATTAAGTGTTGTTATAGTCTGAGTTCTTAAAACCTTATTCAAATCTCAGTGAAGTTAACTGGGTTTTTTTTTCCATTGACTTCAATGCATTTTGTGCTATGCCTTCAGATATCTTAGAGGTACTCAGATATCAAGGTAACAGGCTATAACAAGAACCTAGATAAATATACAGGTACAAAGCTTTTTACCAACCATGCACACAGATGTAGTATTGAGCAGTAGTAGTAAGAGTGGATAATTAGTACTTCTATATAGAACCTTTCCTCTGGGGATTTTGAGGTGATTTGCAAAAGTTGGCTACGTGTAACTATTAATAAAATAATATTGAAATACATACATATTAATTTAAGGGGTTGAATGCATTAATGTAGGGTTGCTTATTTGTGGTGATTTATTACTGGTTAAAAAGAGAGAGTGTTATGCTGCCATCTATATAAATTGTTTTCCTATCCCCTACCAATACCTTATACCAGGGCTGTCCAAGTAGGGGTATGGAGAGCAGCAGCAGGGTAGGCATGTGGTGCAGCAGGGGGGTAGGGGAGCACCTGAGGTGCAGCAGTGGGGTAGGGCAGTATGTATGGAGAAGTGGGGGGGAAGGGGGCACACCTGGGAGCTCAGTACAGTGGGAGGGGTGAGGGTCATACAGTCCCTGGGGCCTGTGGCCCTCCACTGGTACAGCCCCTGCTAGTGTGGTCTGAGGGGATGCGTGGACCCCTGGCCACTTAGAAGTTGGACATCCTATATTATAATATTAAAATGCTAGTGTTCATAATACCCTACCTTGATTAAGAAAATAAATTGATTCTTAATTCTTCTTAGAGGTGACGGTATCTTTCACATATAAATGCACATACATAGAATGCTATTAGCTAAAGGGTAAACGTGCTAAGTGCAAATCAAAACCAGACACACTTGTACCGTACATTACTAAAAAACATAAACAAAGGAAGTGACAAACAAAGGTTACACACAGTTGTGATCACTGAGTGCCACCCAACTAAGAGGTTGTTATTTTTATTTTTTTAGTTTAATGGTGTTTTCAGTAGCCAGGGTTGCTGATTCTAACTTATTTTTTATCATAGGTTTTGTTATAGTTGGTGGTTTTCTTTTTTTTCCCCCTTAAAAACCCAGTTTCTGGTGTTTCATGAGTGTGAGAATCTGTTTCATAAAAAAGAAATAACCAGAGTTTATTCCTCATGGTTACAAAGAAATGTTTGACAATGTGAGCCAAGTAAGCCCTAATGACACAGAAGCCAGAAAACAAATGGAACCGAAAATTTGGTGGAGAGGATTCTTTAATAATCTCATATTTCTCGGAGGCCTGGCTCTTGCTTATTGAGTGTTAGAGCCACATATCATTCCAAGCTTAAGGTGAACAATAATTATAGAGATTTCTGCAGGGGACAGAAATGATAACTAGAACATTTTTAAATGCTAACATACTTATCAAAATACTAGAAGAACATTTTAGATCTTTCTGGCTAGGGACAGATGTTTAAAAAGCCTGAATTGATTCAATGTTTGCAGGTTAGTCTAACCTGGCTAGGCTGAACCTGTTTGCAACCACCCGGACATTCCCTGTGGATTGAAGAAATGCAGATACATGCCTGCACTGGCTCAGGCTAGAAGCCAGGGGACACTAGAGGAGCTGTCCCTTCCCTTCCCTTCAACAGTGCTGAGCTAAGTGGGGGCATGGCCAGGTCTGGGCAGGATGCTCTGATTGGGAGGAGTTCCTCACTCCCTCGCTGCTCCTCACCAGTGAGGGAGCCATAGGGAAGTTGATAACATAGCATTTAGCACCCCATCAAGAAAACAAAAGCTTCTTTCATTAGTTCAAGCTCTTAAACAGCTTTTCCAAGGAAGGGATAGAGGAAATTTACCAGCTGCCTGGGACAGAACTTGCATAAATCTGTTTGACCCAAATCAGTTAGGTCTGATATTGCTTTTAACCAGATTTATCTCAAACTGGTTTCAGCCATTTTCAAACTGGTTTATGTGAACTGAATGTCTGTTCTGTTACAGGTCCCAAGACTAGGAACAAGCAGTATGAAACCCAGGGACTCACTCTGTCTTCCTTTCAGTTCTAGATATGAAGGTCACTAAATAATGATATTTAAACCTGTAATTAGCACTGACATATTTTGGTGCATAAGATCAGTGTAATTTTGGAGAGTAATTTCATGTTTGGAATGGAAGAAAGAAAACATTTCTCTGATTGCTGACTGATTCCCCTCCTCTCTTCCTGCCCCTTCCTCCTCCCAATCTGACACTACTTAAAATTTCAAAATGTTAGAAATTCCCAAGGCAAAGAAGCAGAAGACAGGCAATGCAAAGGTGCAAAGTACTTCTTGATATAAGCAAAGATTTGAAGAGTTTGGGTTCTGAATGAATTAAGAAAGTTAAAAAAGAAAAAGGTTTTCCATCCATATCATATTAAGGTTAAGGGGAAAAATATGATATAAAGAATGATCATTACTGAGAGTTGGGGAGTGAAGCAGCATATTCAAAGGATGTGTAAGTGTAATGAATGGTACAGTAAGTTAAAAGATTTACCAAATTGCAAACTATCATAGCATACCTGTAGCTCCATTGTCATTTATGAGGCTGCTTAGAATATATTCAGCTTTTAAAAGTTTACCTGAAAAAATAAAAAACAAACACTGAAAGTGTGTTGAATTATTCATTAATCAAGGCCTCTTTGTTGGAGGTTGTTTTTCTGTTCCTAATGCATTCACTAGTCATACTTACATGTTTTTAGTTCCATAATGTATAGAAAAGTAAGTTTCTAGAATAAGAATTGCTTTTTAAACATGCACAGGTAGTTTTAAACAAGTGGTCTGGAATCTGTAAGACTCATACATATTTGCATACACAGAAATCTTGCAGAAGTGATAAAGAAAATAAGTCTCTTTATCTAGGCTACCACTGTTTCTTTGTACTTAGAAAATTGTGCATGCAGAAACAATGAATCTGTGGCACCATCCTGAAGTAACTTGAGAATATATTTGCTACACTGTAGTTCCTCTTGTATTAATGTAATATATTCAGCGGTGTGTTTGCAGGATACCTGATAATGCTACTTAGTTTTTTTTTAACAGAAGAAAGCAGCAACAAAAACATACACCTAACTTCCTTAGCCTGACGAAGGGTTTTTGAACCCGAAAGCTTGCTTAATAAATATTCTCCAACTATTTGGGTTGGTCTAATAAAAGATATCAAATTCACCCAAGGAACCTTGTCTGCCTATGTCCTTAGACCAACACGGCTACAACCTAAACCCCTACACCTAACAGAACTATTTAAAAAGAGAGCAGACCCAGAGTTTTTCTGCAATCAACTAAGGAATTCACTGTTGCTGTTGATTTTATGTGGAAGGTGTTCAGATATGACAGCGAAGATTAGTAGTAAAAAACCTGTCGATAAACCCATCTCCTACATGGGAAGTGTGAGTTTGTAAAGCACCATGCTCCTCCATTAGAAGAGGCTATAGGGATATAAAATACTGCAAGGAGTGGCCTGTCCTCCAGTGCCTGGGTTGCACATAGGTGGGTTTAAGGAGATAGGGACTGAACAAAAACATTCTTGTTCTCTTAATGATTAATGATGGTATTGTCCACTCCAGGGGAGACAGAACTTGGTTGGATTCCTAGTGTGGTCTTACCTCATTCCTTTCAGATATGACTGTCACTGAAGTTATTAATATAATATTTTTAATCATGTCTGCCAGCTCCTGTACAGCCACATAGTTATGGGGAGGGATAAAGGCATTTACAAGAGGGCTGGAGGTAGGTGGTGCCATTATTCTACTCCCCTTCAAATGACAGGCAGCCAAGCTTACTGTAAAGTTGCCTTGCAGTTTGCCTCTTGTATGCAACATTAGTGCAGCATGTATGGAGCAGGCATGAGCTAGCTCTTAGGAGAGAGGGTTTTGCTTGTGTTTCTAGTTTCCCAGGGCAGGCAATGCCTTTCGAGGACCAGAAGCAGCAACAACTGACAGGCAAGAAGTTGTGGAAAAGAGTAGATTCTCCTCCAGTAAGTTAGAGCACCTCATTCTCTCAGCACCTCTTATTAAGGAGGGAGGGTCATGGGCACAGGCACAGACTAGGGAGAGGATCTTGGGCTGAAGGTATTTTCAGAAGGTGACGGAGAGCAGAACGTGAAACAGACCATGAGCTGCTGGCCTCTCTGAAGGCTGGCAGACTCTCTCCCTCTTCCTCTCATGAAAAATGTAGTAGGCCAGACTGCTCCCTTTGGCCTCCCATTGAAATCATGGGCAGCTTGGATCCATCTCTCTGCTCTTCAGAGAGGAGGGCTGGAGAGAGCAGAGGCAGTAGTTTTAAAGCTCTGCAGAGACACAGGGAAAGGGACTGAACTCCTTATACCAGAGGAGAGCAGAGTGAGGTTGGCCTGGCCTGAGTTAACTATATTGGGGTAGTCTGAGCAGAGGACATCCTATTTCCCTGAATACCTTCTTCCTCTTTGTCATGACCCAAAGGCATGATTTTTGTGTGTGCCTCGGCACCAGAATTATCCCCGCCAAGTTGCAGCTTCATTGCACGGGAAAGTTTCCTGTTGCAGAGGAAAACCCCGGTGCAGGGACGAGTTTCCCGCTTTTTCTACAGCTTCTTTTGCAGAGTGCATTGCTTATGTTGAAAGAGGAGTGCACGGTACAAAAGAGTCCCCGCCACTGGTATGCAAATTCGTTCCCCGCTATTGGCTAGTTCTAAATTATTCACACGTGGCGGCTAACGATTGGCCTGTTAGCCGTATAAGAGGCTTGAGCGGTTTCCGCCCAAGCTGAAGAGGACTCCACATCCATCTTGTGGGGACTTTGGGTACACGGCAGGGTAATAGAAACCCTGTGTGAGATCCAGAGGAGCTTGGCGGCCTGATCCACCGCCCACCTCTTTCCGTCTTCGAGCGCGACTTTTATAAGACGTATCTACGATTCCCATTTTGGTGGCTCGTTCACCCAGGGCATCTGGAGCTCTGCATCATGGAGCCTAGCAACCTCCACGAGACCGTCTGTGTTGTCTGTCTGTAACCGCAACTCAAGCAAGTTTTCCAGCCTACACCACTGCCATCTCGGTGTAAGTAAACAATCTTTAAAACTACCGATACGCGTTTGTGCCTAATTCCAGCTCGACGGCCTTCCCTCTCCGACCCGGCGTGCCCAGGCTGCTGGCCACAGCCCGCGTGCAGCACGGAAAAGGGCTCGGGTCGCTCCTGGCCCGCACACTCTTGTGCCCTGGCAAACTGACTCAGGGACCCTTTTCATGCACCACCAACTTTTGAGCAAGTTGGGCCTGACTTTTTTTGTGATTGCTGCCATCTGTAACACCACTCAACACTGACTCTTTTAGTTTGGAAATATCCTAAATACAGGACTGACTGTGGGGAAAAAACAGTGAGTCCTGTCACTTGTGGCACAATGTGCAACTAACTGTGGGTGTTCCATGCATTAGCTGTTGCTTACACATTTCAAGGGTTTGTGTCGCACAGGACAGGTTTGAAGACCAAGAGAGAGGATGTAAAGCTGAAAGCCTTCTTCATAATGACCACTGCCTGGTCCAGCTGAAAATTTACTTTATGTGAATAAAATGTTGTCAGTATTTTCAGAATTAGCCCACACGTTTGAGTAGTCCAATAACTGAACCCCACAGCAATGGAAATGTTAGAAATGCATAAGGACAGATAAGAGTTGCTGTTAAGGTAGATAATATAGTTTCTCTAACCATGATTTCTGAAAATATATATATATATTTTAAAATAAAGCTTAGGTTTTAAAGCTTAGATTAGGTCAGCTTTGTTGCTTTTTATTTGATGCCCAAAGCCACAGCAGGAAGATACTTTAAAGAACATTCTGTTTCTGTCCATGCTGGAAAAAAGTGATAAAAAATGAAATAAATAAAAAGATACCAGGGTATATGAGCAGGTCTCTCCACTGCATTGTTTGCATAGTCAAGTGGCCCTAATGAAAAGCGACTGGGATAGTACAGAGAAAATACCAGGATTCTAATCTAGTTTTTAAAGGCTGTTGATCAGAAATATAGCAATTCAGATACCCCTGTTTGAAACCAGCAGGGCAGATTTGTTAAGGAACAAAAGCTCCAATTAGTATTTTCCACACCCTTTCACAATTTTCTCTACTGCTTTTGGCTCTGAAGCCCTTTATGCCAGCCCCTTTGTGCTGGCAAGAGGAGATGGGAGGGATGAAGGGGGCTGGGAGTGGGATGGAGGTTTAAAAAGATGGCACTGGGATCATAGGAATGTCAGCCCCTGAATGGGACAAAGTATCTTCTTGAAAGTCAAGTAGCTCCTAATTGAAACCGAGCTGAAAAAATGGAAAGAAAACACAACAAAAGTGCTGTTACCTGAATTGACAGAGATGCGAGCTTGGCGAATAACCACCTGAGGGGCAATTGGTGTTGCTGGCTGCAGCTTATGCAGGCCTTTGGCAATCTGAAGAAGTTTGCTGGAGGCATCAACCCAATATAGGAATCGGTCAGTCAGGAACACAATAGCAGCTGCTGTTGCATAGTCCTTGACCATGATGGAGGCTTTCAGATAAACCTGAAAAGAACGCCAAAACCATGAGGCAGCCAGGAAGAAACTGAAGAGATAAAAGCAGCTCAGTTAACTGGTTACGGAAAATATTCAGGGCTAGCAATTCTCTGACTAATGATACTGGCTAAAAAAACATTATGCAGTCAGGCAAATTTCCAGTTACAGAAAATTTTCCATAATTGTTGCAAGACAGAAATGCAATTTTACGGAGATGAAATAAATGAACATGAGGAAAAACAAATCTCCACTGGCTGATTTGAATGTTTTGTGTGCATTTCAAAACCTGCTTGCAATTAGTTTGTTCTTGTGCTCTTAGTTATGGATAGGGAAGGGGGATATAGAGAAAGTGTTTATTGGTGTTATAAATATGACTAATTCTGTTTTGATTTTTTTTTTTTTTTTTTAGCAGGGGATTCTGGCTGGGTAGTTTGAGTTTGTTTGTGGTAGCGTACTATGGCTTTAATCTTTGTCCTTTTATTTGCTGTACAGCCCCATGAACTATAAAGGCTGGTGTTCTGCAAATACATGTAAGTCAATACTGAAAAAATTAATAATGACTGGGCCTTCCAGCACCTGACCTTGTGAAGCACTGAGCTCTCTAGTTCTTGCCCGATGCCAATGAGAGCTGCAGTTGCACAGGATGACTTCAGAAACAGCTCTGTATTGTAACTGGTAACCACAAGTCTCAAAGCACCTAGAGGAGGTGTGTATATCTTACTATTCCTGCCTTCCAGGTGACATGGAGAGGTCAAGATGAAAACTGCCAAACTTTCAGAGTGCTTCTGAAAAAGCAGGCCAGTTGTTTAACGGTGTGTGAATATTCAAATCATATTTAAATAAGAGGCCTGATTGTCAGGATTGAGCTGTGGGGGGTTCCCAGTCACTTCAGTGGGAGTGTATTTTGCCTCCAGATTTTCCTTTCCTCTTTTTTTTTCCCCCTTTACAAGTCTGATAGGGGAGGCACTCAGCTCTCTGTGGGATCAGGCCCTAAATATAAACAAGTGGCATTAATTCAACACTAAAGATTGCAAGATCAAACACTCCTTCATACATCACAAAGCAGCAAACAGGGCAGGAGTCCAATGTTTTTCCTTTTAGGTCACCTTTAATGATTTTTAAAGCAGTATTAACTCCCTTGGTGTCCCCTCTGTGGCTGATCCTTCACACTGGCAGGAGAAATCAGCCAGAGCTCATGAAGGAGCATGCTGTTAGCGGGAAGGGAGGCCAGCAGGGCAGCTGTGTGGAAGCACAGAGCCTCTGTGGGTGTCCAGAGATCCATGCAGATCTTGGGACATCTGTCAGGTTAGGGGGCCTTCTCCGTGGAGGTTGGGGGTCAGCCCCCCAATGGAACAATGAGGAGAGAACCTGGACATGCTGACATTCAGAGTTTCTTACCTCCTACAAGGGTTTGCTTTGAGAGAGGGGAAAGTAGAGTTATTCCACGGAGGTAAACAAATTACATTAGTATGCTTAGTTGAGAATGAAGGGCTAGTAATCATGGCAGGAAACTTCTTCCCCATCTGGAAATTACTCCCTGAGCACCAACTGCAGAAGAGTGGATTTATTGTCTCTAACTGCTGTTAACTGGGACCCTGTTTTATATTATTCCCATGGCTTACACTAGCCCTCTGTTTGAAGCAAGAGGGAAGTAAAAGGGGTTGTTTGTACAAAGGGGAGACGCACGTGGCCTCAGAAAGTGACTCTTGCAATCAGGGATCCATCCCCTTTATGCTTTTCCTGTACAAAATTAACAAGCATGGTGGCTTTTGGCCACCACATTCACAGGCCCCTCAGTTCTCCCCCTATAAATAATGAGACTTGGAATGATACGTGTCCAACTTGGAAAGCTTGTGCTGTATTTTCTGTTTTAGGTTCTTGGATGAAAGGGGCTGTTTATATAGAGAAAAGTATCTGAGCGATGAGGGGTCGAGCTCTCTCACAGGAAGGACTTGGTTCTTGTTTCTTTCACACTGGCATCAGTCAGGACTAACTCCAGTGAAACTGATGGAGTTAAAACTTTTTGGAAGGAGGAAGAATCTGGCCTCCAAACCCTATTAAATAGCAGGAGAGAGAATGTTACCCAAGTCAGCACAAAATCTCTAAAGAACAATGCTAGGACAGTAGTTCAGTTTTTATATCTGGCCTATAACATTTCTTTCATTTTCTCTTTTCGTGTGGAAACAGACCCAGATCTTTAGAAGTATTTAGGTTAGGTACCTAACTTTAGGGTTACCATATGTCTGGGTTTTCCCAGACAGGTCCTCTTTTTTTTGGACCCCTTGTCTGGGAGTGAGAGGCACAAGCAGGGCTGGGGTGGGAGGGAGCAGGGGGCATATCACTGCTTCCCCCCCAACAATTATATGCCCCTCCCCCTCTCCTCCCCTTCCCCCACAGGTGTCCTCTTTTTTGGAATTGGAAATATGGTAACCCTAGTATCTTTAAATATGTGGGCTATGGAAACTACTCTTCTTTTCATACTGCTCTTATCTTGTCATCAGCAGAGTTATTCTTGAGTCACTCTGGTGCAAGTGAGATCAGGCTCAAACCCATGGAGGTGATCATAGTAATCTATCTGAAGGTGCACCAGGTAGCTTTTAAATGTAGAGCTTATCATGCATCTCTCAGATGAAAGGAAAAGTAAGTTGGAGATGGTTTGGCTAGAAACTTAAAGTGCACGTTTTGATTTTAAGCTTGTGGAATCAAACCACAACAGCATGTTTGCCAGCTTCCAGCATGTTCATGCTTTGAGAAGATGGATTTTTTAAAAGCTTACTTCCCCTTGAATGTGAGGTGTATGCATCCTCCCACCGGCTGGCTCTTGAAAGGGCTTCCCTGCACTGCATGCACATGCTGTCCTCGTGGCTGCTGACAGTGGAGGAATCTCTCTCTCTAAGCACCTGTAAACTGACACTGCAAACTACCCATTCCGAATGCTCATGAACATGCCACATATTTAAGCACAGAGCATCGCCTAATCTATTTTTTTCCTCCCCTCCTTCCCTTAATAGATTGGAGCACAAAAGCCTGAGAGAGGGTGACCTGCCAAACAAAAGGGCCTTTGAGTTCCTAGGAAAAGTAGACTTGGAGGAGGATGGAAAGAATCCAAGTGGCCCTATTATTTCCACTTGCACTAATTAGACATTTTTCTGTCAGCTATTGAGCACTGCTGAGAGGCCAAACTCACTGAATTCATTTCTAAAGTGTTTACAGAAGTTTGCATCTGTTTGTGTCTCTTCAGGAGGAAAATAAGCACTTCAATAGCATTGTGAAAAATCTAAACGAAGCATCCTATTCTGGAGGGCTTGGCAGCCTTGCAGCTGCATAATTTAACTCTCTGATCAATGCTGAAACCTCTTGTATCCCTCTCCAAAACCAAATGGACACAAAATGTAGAAAAGTCAAGGCAGGGGGAGAAACTTCACTATTTCTTTAAAGGAACGGCTGCATGCTGTGTGGCACAGAGAAGTGTAGTTTGATGTCAATCCTTGTAATTATGCTTGGGTGTTTCAAGCAGTACACTGAGAAATTAATACCCACGTCTTTCATTTTCTGCCAAATTACAGCAATGTAAAATTCCCCAGCACCCACAGATAACGCACTGACCTGCTGGGAATATACACAAAGGGTATACAAAGGAAGTCTCCTAACAACTTTTAAACAAAATGAGACAGAGGACCAAGTTCTGCTTTTGGTCACATGAGTAAGAATTCAGAGAAACTCCACTGACCTCAAAAGGTGTGACTGGCTCCCTGGGAACAAACACAAATTCAGCTCTGCTGTTCATAAACGAATACTTGGTCTTTCATAGGTACCTATCCAAAAACTAGGATTTACTAAATTTCTTCTTGTTGTTAATTTAAAGTATGAGTCTATCTATATTTATACCTTGGGACGGACGGACGGATGGACAGATGCGCGCGCGCGCGCGCACACACACACACACACACACACACACACACACACACACGCACTTTGTTTTAACATCTGTTTCCAGAATGTGAAATGCATATGTCTAACTGAGTTTATGACACAAAGGGAACCTCATGGCTGGGAATGGAGTCAGGTGGTGACGGAATTAAATTTGCACTAGATTTCTATACACAGACAATTGGGGAAAAATGCAAAACAGCCTTTGCTGAAGGGCTTTTGCTTAACAGCAGTGAGTGGAAGTGTGTGCTGTTTTCATGGTTTCTAGCATTAGTGCTCTAACTCCTCCTCACATTGCACCTTAAATTTGGGTTCCTCCTTTGGGTTCAAAGCCATGACACCTTCTTTGCTATGACAATGGGAATTGTTCCCAAGAGGGAAGAAAAACTCCGAACCAGAGCCATCTGGCACTAGAACTGGCAAGAAACTGTGTAAAAAGGATATTATTGGTGCATAGTAAATGAGGAGGAGGGGTGGAGGGAGGGAAGGGAAATCCTTATAATTGTTGTAAAATGAATGTAAAAGCATAAAGAAGAGAAATAGTCTTGAATCAATATTTATCAGTCTTATTTCTGAAGTAATGCTTACATAAAAAAGGATCATAGAAATAAATGAAAACAGTGCCTGTCTGCAGAGTCAGGAAAGTACAAATTTGGGAAGGTGCTTTTGTAGCTAAGAGAGTTAGAAACGTGGCACTTAAATAAATACCCTAATTTTTTGAGATTCTGGGTGCCCTGCCATCTTTATGATGCCCAACTATGAATTTAGGGACCTAGTTATAGTCATCCACATTTGAATATCTTTGCCTCCATTTATTTTGTCCCTGAAAATTTAAATGTGTAATAAACCAGTTTTGCTTAGTAGAAAGACTCTAATTCCATGCAACAGGGTATATATTTCCAGAAGCCTTAGTTATTTCTCCTAGGTTGAACCTATCCTAAATTTACATCACACATAAGTATATAATATATACTTATATATAACCTATATTTATACTATCTATCTGTACCAGCTGTTGTCAAATGTATGTGGAGCTCTAATACCACAATCTGAAATTTCACTCCATTTGTCTAAAGCAGGGTTGGAAGACCCCATCTTCTCCAGTGAAGACAGAATCTGCTGGGCATTTTTAACTGTGCAGCATTGAACAAGAGTTCTCTGTCAAATCTTGAGGTTTTTATCTGATAATCTTATTGTATTATACAAACATAAGACAGCTTGGCAGTAACTTTTTGAGAGGTGTTAGCAACATGCCTACCTTTGTGCAAAGAGATGCACTGATGCACAAGATGATCAAGTCATATTGCAGATCATCTGTAGACTGGGGAGTGAAACCCATGATTCTGGATACTAATAATTAAGGCACATACAGACATTACATTTAGACTGGTCTTTAGACATAGATCGATCTAAACCCATAACCATACAGAAGGTTGGTGAACATAGACTGATCTAAAAACGATGCAAGCAACTTAAGATAGATCTTGTGCGAGATATACTCAAATGAGATTGATTCAGGTTAGAATGATTTATCGAACTTCTGTACTGTTTCGTTCTCTGCTCAACCCTAGCAGATGACCCTGCTGCAATCTAGTGTAATGGATCTCACTTTGGGATCAGATTTTAATGAGCCACAGGATTAGGAGCAGGATTGAGCCCTTTATGACTAGTGGTCCCAAATATAGAAGAATCTAAGGGACTTTTTTTGTCTGAGTAAAGCTCTTCCATCACAAAATGAAAACAGCAGTGGCATTTAATATTCAACTCTTGTTTTTTATTACTATATATTATATATGTAATATGTCATGTCATGACATGTCGTGGCAATTTCCTTTGTTGCTTATGCATAGCCTGTAGACTTCATGTGCATGAAAAGAGCATTGACAAATATTCATTTGTAAGTCACCAAGACTATGCTTATATTGACAGGTCTTGGAGACATCAGAAAGCTGGAGAACAGACCACAGACCACAGACCACATCAGAACACAGACCCTGAGTGACTTGTGTCTCACCAGAATGCTGGGAAGATGTTTATAGCTACAGTGAACAGCTGTAAATTGTTATACAAATATTAAGTTTTTCCTGATCCAAGGGGGTTAGGTGACTGCCAGGGTGCAGTCTTGAGGCTTGGAGGTCTAAGTTCAATATTCAGCTCTGCCACAGACTTTCCATGTTGACATAGGGCCAAGTTGATCTACAAAAGGAATTGGGTGTTGCAATGATGGCACCAATTTACTATTTTAGGTGCCTGGCACTTGGAATGGAATCCATTACCTTGAATTAGGTGATCCATGTGCCCTGAGGGGAAGTGTGATACCTAATCCCTTGAATGGGATTTAAAATGCCCAGGGTGCTGAGGTGGTATCCATCTAAGTGTGTAGGAAATATTGAGGACAGAGGTGTTGCTTAAATCCTATTCCTCCCAAGGGCTTAGACACCTAACTCAGGATTTCAGGGAAGTATCTAAGTCAGACCAGGATTCTTTCAGAAACTTTCCCCTGAATGTAAGTGCCTACGTCATTCTTTGCACAGTAGAGGAAGGATTAATCTTTACTTCAGAACAGAGCCAGAGAAGGTGTTATGCCAGCTTCCCTCACACCTTCCTGCCCGACCTTATGCCAGGGCTGTCCAGCTGGCAGTCTCTGGGCCTCTGCAGCTGCCTCTCCCATTGCTGTGCAATAGGGAAGGGCTCCTGGGGGGCATATGGCAATAGGGAGGTGTTGGGATGTGTAGCCTGTGCAGTGGGGTGGGGATCTGGGGGAGCTGTCCTTACAGTGTATGGTCGGCTTGGTGTGCATTGAAGTTGGACAGCCCTGTTTTACCATATCTCAGTGGTTAGAGCACTCCCCCAAGATATGGAAAAGCTGGGGTTTAGGCCCTCCTCAATGTGATAGGATTTTTAAATTCATATCTCTCATCCCCTGGGTTGTTGCCAGGCTGTCATCTATTCTGGGGTGTTTGTACTGTCCATTCCT
>NW_005842153.1:1985739-2001813 GCF_000455745.1 Alligator sinensis | reverse complement strand
GCCGTGTCGCTTTGCTATTCATTCCATCCAGGAAGAGCACACACCAACTGCAGACATTTTCTCAGCCTGACGAAGGGTTTTTAAACCCAAAAACTTGCTAAAATTGTTTTTCCATCTATTTAAGTTGGTCTAATAAAAGATATCAGATTCACCCAAAGAACCTCGTCTGACTTTGCTAAAAGGGAATTCAAGATCCACTGGGCCAGAGGGAGGAAGCAAGAGTGGTCATGACTTTGCAGGCCCATGGCCAGGGCATTCATCTGGGTTTAGGTTCTGACCCCTGCTTTAAGGATATTGATGCATTTAACTAATGCAGATGCTGACCTTTGCACAGGACCTAGGGTCTTCACTTTTCCACATGAGTTCCTGAATTAATGAGCTAGAGAGTGAAGATCATGCTTGCTCCTTCTCTCTGATATAGTGACTCCTGAATCCTTTTCATGCAAAATTTCTTTTCTGAAGCATGGTTTCAACAGCAGGGAAGCTAAGGGGGATTTTGAAGCCAAATCTTTCAAATCCTGGGTAAAAATGCTAGAATTGATGGCTGGTCACCACCACTCCTGACTAGGCTTTTGAATGAAAGTGGCTAGGGCTACTGTGTTTTTGTGAACTCAGTGCTGTCAGTAAGTGCTAGGCATGCTCTGAGCACAGCTACTAGATCAGGTACCTGACAGGACTTGCATGAGTGCATGGTAAGAGGATCCTGAATGGTCTTGTGGGTGATGTAAATGCTGAACAGTTCAGCACTGCCAAGGTACAGGCTGTTCTGGGCTTGTGCAGAAGCAGAACATTTTAGGCAACCATGGATCTATAATAGCAAAAACCTAAGTTTCTAAAGACTATATATGTCTAAGATATTGCACTCTTAATTTAGATATCTCCATTCTACCTACTAAAGTACCTACATGGATCAGTCCTTAGTTTCTTTGTATCTCGGCTCCCTATCTGTACAATGGGGATAACAGTAACTTCCCTGCCTCTCAGAGATGTGAGGAAAAATACAGTAGACACTGCAGTAGACAAAATCATTTAAATAGTTAAGATAGAATGGCTGCTTATTTAAATTAGTGACAAAACTTCTCAGAATCAGACCTTTTTATAATCAGAATGTAAAAGTTTACTTTCCTCCTTCATTTCTGCCAAAGCTAATAATTCTCAGGACAGAAGCCACTGACATGAGGTCAGAGTTGAAGTTAAAGGAAAATATGTAATATGGTAATGTGTGTGGTGTGAATTTAAGATGAAAATTATCAGTGCTCAAATATGCAGTCATATAATCATCTGAAATCTGGGAATCCTACCTGTATAGAAATTAATTTTAATCCCCAAAGGTAAAAGAGATATCATAGTTTAAAGTGGTTGTGGGTTTATGCCTAATCTCACACTGATCACTCTAATTATTAGAAAAACTACTATATAGGCTTGGAAGATTTTCAATCTTTGTGGCAAATATTCTCAGCCAGTTCCTGAAACCAGGAGGTCAAGATCCGGTAGGATAAGTGAGGAGTTTTGAGTTTGTATGGCATGCAGCATCCTGAGTACTACAAACTGTGTTATAGTTAGAGAGTTGATATTCTCTCATGCTTTAAGGTTGATCTGCAATATTTCTTGTAAAAAAGTTGACCTGGGATAACTGGGATCTAGGACCAACGGAAAGGAAGGGGGTCCATACTGTCATGAACTCTCCTTTGTGGTGTACTTGGCACAAAACAAACAAACCTGAATTCTCAGTTGCACAGCTCCTGGTTACATCACTTGGAACACCTTAGAGAGCTCTTGAAAGGCAGACAGCAAAAAGCCAGCTGGATATCTAACAAGCCATGGCTAAGAATTAGGGCTTTATATTATAATGCTCCTTATTACCATAACAACAGGTACAAGAAGGAGTAAAACAAATACTCATCTCCTTCTTCCCTTCCATTACAAAGACTCCCATCTCTGAATTGTCATGTGGACCCCATGGTACCTTCATTAGGTACCACGCTAACTCATTAATATTTAATTAGGCAGACACTCTACAGTCCTTACTCAGGGACAATTCCTGTTCGTTTGAATATTCCTATTAACTTCAATGGAGTTTTGCAAGAGTAAGGTCTGCATAAGTTTTCCAGTAGCTAAGACTGCAAGTTTCTTCCTATCTGAGGGGTGTTGGTTGTAGCCATATTGGTCTAAGGACACAGGCAGACAAAGTTCTTTGGGTAAATGTGATCTCTTTTATTAGAGCAACTAAATAGTTGGAAAAAAATGTTCTTTGCTAACTGCAGAAGGGTGCCTGAAAGCTTGCAAAGAACAATTTTTCCAACTATTGAGTTGCTCTAATAAAAGAGATCACATTTACCCAAAGAACCTTGTCTTCCTATCCTACTCCTTTGTCTTGGTGCCTACAAACCACTTGAAAATGATAACGCTGTTGATGTGCCGAGATCACTGCCTGTCATGCTGACCAGATTATCTCATTGTTTCCTGGTCAGTCTGTCTGTCTGTACTCATCTGTTGTCTCTTGTCTTATATGTGTGACCTGTCTACATAGGGACAGTCAGGAAAGTTAATTTGAGTTAACAAAGTGTGTATATATAAAGTGCATTAGTTAAACAGCATTAATCTCTGGATGGACACTCCTTTCACAATTGAAGTGGCCTTAATTTTGTTTATCTTAATCCATTTCCAAAGTGAATTAAACTAAACTGAATAAAAGTCACTTTAATGCTGGATGAATGTCTACACCAGTGGTTCTCAACCTTTTTAGGCCCAAGCACCCCACAATAAACTCAAGAAACCCCGCAAAAATTTCAGCGGTTAAGGTTTCATTTATTTTTTAACTACAGAAAAATAATAGAGCAATTCTTCTATTGTAAAGAACTCAGAAAGACCACAGCAAGTCAGAATGGTTTTGACACTATGGATTCCTACTGGAAATCTCTGGGTTTATCTTGTGAATCACGTTTGCACACCTCACAGTGCTAACATTGTGTGCCACCCTGTGGCACTCTTGGAAGGCTATCCAGGTACTGCAGGATGCTATGGTCCCTTGGTTGAGAATCACTGGTCTGTAGAGATTTAATGCAGTTAATGTAATCCTTTTAAGAATGTAATTCAGGTGAATTTTCCTGAATGTCCCTGGATAGATGGGAGAGGTAGTCAGCTGTGTAAGTCTGAACTCAGGCAGACGGCAGGGTAGCATCTGTGGAAGGCAGCATATGATGAAGTAAGCTTGCTGCTTATGAAAACTTATGCTATGCATCTCTGATTGAGTTAGTTTATATAAGGTACAAATCCATCCTTCTTTCTGCCTAGATAGCTGAGCCTTTAGATTGTAAACTTGTAGAAGCAGGAACTATGTTTATTTTTGGTGTTTGTACGGTGCCTAGGACAGTGGAACTCATGGGCACTGCCTCCATGAAAATTAATAGTAACAATAAGAACATAGGGCACAATCCTGCTCCCATTAGCCTCAGTGGGTGCATCTACATGTGCGCTTTAATGTACAGTATCCTATTTTACTGTGCTTTAAAGCAGCATGTAAACTACTGTGTTATTAGGCTAAGGCACAATAAAATAGGCTACTGCACATTAAGCATCACCTAAAAAGCCTGTGCTTGCGCAGGCAGCCTAATGCACATTAGTTTAGTACTTCACATTGGAGGTACTAAATTTAATGCACATTAGGAAAAGTGCATTAATGCACGTATAGACGTGCCCAGTGAGAGATTTTTTGCTATTGGCATCAATTGTGGTAGGTCATGCACTCTGTCTCTGATCTAGCAAAATACAAAGTCACATGAGTAGTCCCACAAGAGGATCACACTTGTGCATAAAAAATGGGCCTCAGTGAAACTACTAATGTACTAAAATGCTTGCAATCAAGGTCAGCCATGTGTGGGTATGTTGCCCTCTGTTGGCTGGTTACAGAACAGAGGGATCTTTCTATAGCTGACACAGGTGGGAAAAGCCTGTTCTGCAGGATCAGGATTCTAGTCTGAGCTCTGCAGGTTCTGTGTTTTTTTATTATGGGGAAGGGATAATCTCTCCAGATATAGGTTGTCACCTTACATGATAAGGCTGATTTTGCTTCTTAATGTATTTCTTTAGGAGTAAAAAGCCCTTAAGCTTCCAAATATTTATGGCTGTAAGCATTAGGTTCTCATTGATAACTGGAATAGCTTTTTGGAATAGAAGTACTGGGCTCCCAGCTCCCACCCTGAAATCCTCACTGAGCCCAAATTCCTACTTAATGGATATGTGGGGTTTCTGGCCAATTGGATCCAGTGGGATGGACTGTCATATCGGTCAGCCAAAAATGAGCAGTTGTCTTTTCATACCTGTTTCTCTGTTAAAAAAAGTAAGAGATGGTATGCTAAACCAGCTGAGTTGAGATGACCTTTCGGATATGTCAGTGAATTGTCCTCTGAAGAGATTTCAGTTACAAGCACAGATTGTGTGACACCACTCAAGTATTGCAATAAATCTTCTGCCTCCCAGTCACTGGACAGGTCCAGTAATTTGGGAAGACAAGAAGAAAATCTGCTTATGGTGCCAAGTCCTGTGCTCACCTATAACTGTATAATTCCTGTTCAGGTTGTAGCAACTTGATTAAATTAGTTTCTCCTCTTCTTCCTTTGGAAAACATTGAGTATTCCTCTCTCTCTGTCACTTTGGAAAAACAGCATTTCTCTAGCGAATTCACACTTAGCAGTTTAGAAAGATGTTGTCTTCTTGACACATTGGACAAATTCTTTATATGGCTTATATCAGCCTGCAGTTGAAATACTTTTAAAAATGGAGCACACAACACCAAATTCTGATGCACTTTGAGCATCTCCATGTAATCAATGGCCTACTTGCCAAGTAAGATATTACTTATCGTGGGCAAAGACATCAAAATCCAGCCCTCCCTAAGAACAGCACTGCTTTATGGTAATAAAATGCTTTCATTCAAGTATCCTCACAGCGCTTTACAAAACCTAGTTCATTAAATTTAAGAGCTTATTCTAAACATAACAATTTAGAATAAATGGAGATGAACAATTTTAAAGGTTTTCCCAAGCAATGTCTACAAAGGCGTATTTTTCTTTCAGAGAATTAAATTATCCCCTTGTCCCTCACACCAAAAAAAAAAGTTGTTCAGACTTTTATCTTTCCTCATCAAACTGTAAACATTTCTTTTCAGCCTCTTTTTCCTCTCAGATTTTTATTCAAAGAGCTGAGGAAGCTCTTGCTCTGCCTTGAAATTTTATTAAAAAAAAAGGAGGGGGGGTAAAGGCAGAGAGAAGGAAAAAATCCCTTTTCCTGACTAATACTAATAATACAGGTCAAAATGTCAGTCTATCTACAATTAAATGGAAAACAAAAAAGGTTTTCCCTTTTTTCCCACAGTACAATAGCACTGGAATATAAATTACCAATGAAGATGAAATAATACTTCAAAGCACATGGGGAAAGGCAGCACAGTGTTTACAAAGTATTTTTAACGGCACGATGAAACATTGAAGACGACGGTAACCCATGGACTTCAGGGGGTGTTGGTGAATAGTCTAAAACTAGCATGCGGTAGGATTTTAGGTCCCTATAGTGTATGACCCCATGATATGCTTTGTTTAACAAGGGCAGCTGCAGTTATCAACAGATGTTTCGGCAATAAATAATTGGTATCATCTCGGAAAAGACTCATCTACCTGGGGAGAGGGCATAATGCTGAAAACACTGCTCCACTATTACAGCCACATTAATCTCCCATCTATCCAGGTTTCTTGGGGAGTTTACTGCAGGTGTTTATCCTGGGAGAGAGCAGACAAACCCTCCAAAGTTAGAAAGCTTTGTGTGTGTTGTAAAGGAGGTCGGCCTCTGCCATAAATTTCTGTCTAAGGCCACACACACAAAAAAAAATCATGCACAAAAGAATAGAAAAGGAGAAAAAGAAAACAGCAAAACAAATTCTGAATTACAATAAAAATCTCCCTCACCAGTGCAGTGTATAAAAATGAAACCTCCCCTCTCATCAGTAACAAGAACAGTGACTAACACAAACTTCCAAATTGCTTTTCTAAAGCTAATTATACTCATGTATAAAAGAGATTGAAGTTCTTGGATACAAAACTTGCTGTCCTTACTCGGATGGCACATCCACTGAGCCACACAGATGAAGGATGAAATCCTAGCTTCCCTGAAGTCTATGGGGTTGGATTTCCTACAGGTCTCTCGGTCCTGACTCCTCTTTCACTTACACCAGTGTAATTCTACTGTTTAGTCCTGATTTACTTCAGTGTAAGCAGGAGGAAAATGTGGTGCCTCAGCTTCACTTTGCATCCCAGTTTTAAAGGGATGTCATCAACCTAAACACCGCATTTCCATCTGCATTTCTTACCCACCTCCCATTTTGTTCACAAGATTAGAGAAAATAATATTTTCCTCTACTTTTTACCCATTTTGTTCCAGCTGAAGCTCATCACTTCCCAGGCTGGCACATTTCAGGGACCCCATATGGTCATATCCTGAAAATTCATACTTGAGGGAGCTTCCTTTTCTTACATGAGAAGCTGTATCAGAGGGGATTCCTCTCTGTATACAAATACTTCTGGGCAGGATGAGGTCTCCAAAGAGATTCCGTCAAATAATTTTATCCTCAAATGGATGGCTTGAACCTACCAGCCCTTGCTCATTTGACTGCTCGTTCTGTGTTAGCAGTCCCATTGATTTACATCAATTATATATTCTTTTCCAAATCTGGTTTAATAAAATTTTACTTGTGCACATACTTTCAGAGTTTGATTTCATTTTAGTGCAGAGTATTTAAATCCTCCCAGAAAAATCTCATCTATTGTTGGAAGCCCCAGTGCAACAGCATGGTGTTAGACCAAAAGGATTTTGTAAAGTGATTTTAAAAAAATATTTTGTTCCAGTTTACTGAATTAAGGAACTGTTTGTGCACACTGCTTCTTGTTGCTGGAGTTTGCAAATGTATATAAACAGTCTTAGAAGAGGTAAAACCATCAAAGCCCTTTTAGGTTCTGCATACTCTTTTTCATTAATAATTGAGATACTTTCCTTGTGGCACTGTCACAAATTTTTTGTGTATATGGAAGATGTCTCTTGTTTCACTCACATTATTTTGCCTGGGAGCATAGTACCCACTGCCTGCCCTGTTCATCAAGACTTATTTCCCCACCTTGAGCTCTGCTGTGTATGTTAAGGCATTTTTTCCCATTACAAGGGACAGCAAGAGATTCTCTTAATGATTGTTATAAAGGCTGTTCAGTGGACTGGTGAGCTGAGGAAGTGATAGAAAACCCAACCTGAGACTTCAAGCTGAAGTCTGACACAGCATAACAGAGACATCCAGGCTAGGGACAGAAGTTACACATAAGCCAGTATAAGTGATTGGAAACTGGTTCAGATTTGTAACACAACAGAAGTTCAGTGCACATAAACCGCTTTCAAATTGGCCAAAACCAGCTTAAGATAAACCTGGATGGATGTAGTATCAGACTTAACTGATTTAGGTTAAATCAGTTTATTGAACTTCTGTCTCAGATCTCCTCCAGATTCAAGTTAACTCATAGTCCCCCAAGCTCCCAGGATGCTTTGCACCTCCAGTGCAAATGCCCTCTCGCAGAGTGGGCAGGCTAGGCTTGGCCCAAGCTGTCTGCTCTAGCCAAGCAGGGAGGTGTGCTCTAGAGCCTCCTGGCTTCTGGCCTGAGCCAGTGAAGGTATGTGGCTGCATTTCCAGAATTGAAATGAATGTCTGTTCACTTGCTTGTCAGTGCAATCCATGCAGCTTAGACTAACCTGTGAAGATTGAATTGATTCAGTCTCAGGTTTTTTTGACTGTCTGTACTTAGCCCCAAACTAAAGGCCTAATCATATACTGATGTCAGTGACAGAATTCCTACTGATTTCAATTAAGGACCAGCTCCTTGGTTTCTGAGGACTGCTGTCCTTCATTCTTTCCCCTTTTATCATGTCCTTCCTACCTGGAGATTAGTTATTTAATGAACGCTGACGGCAACAAAACCCTGTCTCCAGTACATAAATTAAAATCACAAAAAGAATAATTCCAAGCTGCTCATAAATATCTATCTAGGAAAGTAACAGTTGAAGAGATGGAGTCCTAACTCTAGTTTGTCTTTCTGTGCATTTGTGACTGCCCCTTTTCTGACCTATACTTCCTCATTTCAGTTTGTCTGCTAAAACTCCAGTGAGGAGTGGTGTCATGGGCATGCAGTGAAGATCATTTACTAGGACACTGTACATTCAAGCATTGCATTTGTAGTTGGAAAGGACAGGTGTGTTGAACTTCATACCAGCAAGTCATGCAGCCTTGGACCGATTATATCTTGCAGGTTTGTTTTGTCTTCTGGGTTTAGGGCTTGTTTGTACTGCCACTTCTCCGGCACAAAGGGCCACTTCATTTCCTTTGCCTCTTCGATAAGGGTCCTTAGATCATCGGGGAGCAAAGCTGAAAAGGTCAAAGTGCATGTAAGGAAATGACAGGTGATTCAGCGGTAAATGTTGTCATGTAGCACCTTGCTTCCAAAAAGCATTCCCCTCCTGGTTTGCACCTTTTCTCAATTGCTAAGAGTCCTTTATTCTTGCCACAAGACTAATAATGAGAGGTTGCCTATCATCAGTTACTTTGCTCTGCTGTGCCCTGCAGGTAAATTAGAGCTGCCAGCCATTAAAAAGGTTTTTAGCAGGAAGTAAAACACTTCAGTGGCCATCTGTGCGTGAAAAACTAGAGAAATGAAGGAAATGTTTTCCCTGAAGTGAATAGAGGATTTTTGACAGAGTGCATGAAGCCAATGGTAAACTTATCTGCTTTGTAAAGGACCATATTAAGATTCTATTGATAATAATAATAATAATAATAGACCATGATAATTAGAACATTTTTTTCAAATCTGGGGGATGGGCTGTACACAGAGATTTGTCAAAGCTGAATAACAATAATATGTATTCAGGAATGATTTTTTGATGAAAAAGATAAGGTTGTTGGCCACAAGCCATCTGTCTTTCTCTAAAAGAAATAACTGGGGATCACAGTCCCAGAACCAGGTTGAGTGCAATAATAGGTCATGTTCAGACATGCAGGCACATGTGGTTTGTGGTTCTGCAAACTTCTTTGTGGTGCCCCAACCCACACACAGGGAATGTTGAAATGTGCTCCATGTGGCAAATCTGCAGCATGGGGCCAAAATTTGCTACTGGGAAATCCCAGTACCAAAAGAAACCCAACCCAAGCCCAGGAAAAAAAGTGGCATGGTGCATGTGACAGAAGACACAGAGGCTCAGTCCTCCAGGGAGATGCTTTGGCTGCTGGCCAGAGCGTCTCCACTTCTGCAGTCATGCCCTGGCTTCTCCAGCATGCTGGGAGCTGGAAGAAACCAGGCAAGGGCAGTTTGCTTGGAGTGGAGCCCTCACCAAAGCACACTTGCAGGGGTGTACGCAGCAGCAAAAACGTAGCAGCACAAATTTTGGACATATTGTCCAAAGTGCTCTACACTGACTGAACTCTGCTCCTGCTGTAGTCAATGGGACTTCAGTGGGAACAGTTAGTACAGTGCTGTCCTTTTGAAAACCACTCTTATGGTACCTTTCATCTCAGCTTCTCCTAATGATGTATACAATACCAGATTTACCTGAATCTAAAATAACTTTAAAAATATCCCTAATAACTAGATTCTGTACAGTGGCTGGAGGGGTACAGCAGTGGCAGGACCTCACACAGACGCTGCTGGTGCTGGCGGTGGTGGGGGGTGTGGGGGTGGCAAGTACCGACCAATGGTCGGCGACCACCTGCAGATGTCGCCGGCAGGGTTGGCCGCAGCCAGGGGGGATCGCTGATTGCCCACAGATCCCACTGGTGGTGTTGGCAGCAGGGGCGAGTGGCGACCACCCACAGGCGCCCCCAACAGTGTTGGCAGCACATTTTGTAGGGGCTGCACCGCCACGCTCAGGGCGTGCACGTGCACATGCACTCGCGTGCACCCCTCACTCATCACCCCTGTTTGTTATAATTTTTCATGTATAGAATCTAATTAGTGGAAGGTCATCTGAAATCCGACCCCTCGCTGCTGTGGTGGGGAAAGCAGTGGCGGGGGATGAAGCGCTAGGCCCCAGCCCCTTGCTCCCCTGCTCGTCTCCATGGGCCTGTTCCTGCCCCACCATGCATCCCCCTGCTGTCTGCCCTTCCATGCCCGTGCCTGCTCCGCATTCCCTGCCTCCTTCACCCCCTGCTCTCCCCTGCAGCCTGTCCCCCCACTCCCTGTCCACCCCTTACCTTCTGCTGCAGTTCTGCTCCTCCAGGGCAGCCAGCAGCAAGAGTGGCTCAGACCAGCCTCAGCCTAGCCTGGCCAGGGTGAAGCAGCAGCAGCAGCTTCTGGCTCTGCTGGGTTGGGGCTAGAAGAACCAGAGCTGGAGCAGAAGGTAAGGGGAGGAAAGGGGTAGCTGGGGGGAGTGGGAGGTAAGGGCAGAAGAGGGAAGGCAGGCACAGGCATAGAGAGGGCAAGGGGTGGGAGGGCAGGCTGCAGGCTCCCCCCCCAACCCCTGGTCTCCCCCAGGTTCCTCCTGGCTACATGCTCCCTGCCCCCCCAAACAAGCCATTCAGGCTTGGGGCAGGCAGCGGAGCCCAAAGCTGGAACTGAGCCACTCCCTGCCCCAGGCGAGTATTCAAATCCAAGGTGAGGCTTTATTTTCCACATGCTGACTGTGGGGAAAAACCCTTGTCTTGGATTCAAATAAATATAGTAAGTATATTTTATTTATCTGCCCTTCAGTGACTTGCCAAATATTACCAAGTGAGTCAGTGGCAGAGTTAGAAATAGAATCCAAGCCTTGCGACTCTCAGTCTTCTGTGCTAACTATCAAGTGACGCTAACTCCCAGTGCTAATAAAAATAGATTAAGCCAGGGATTATTGACCAGCTGGGGTTAATGGTGATCATCAGCTGCATAGCTGGCCCCATCTGGTCATTAATTCCCAGGAAAAAGCCATGTGTTGAGATCATCATTGCTTAATGAGAGAAATGTACTTCTGGATTGCTACAAAACTGTAATATTTTAGAGATTATAATAATAAATTGAAACATACCTTTCCAACTCGCACTAAAACCAACTGTCTAACAGCTAGATCTGTTGGCTTACAGAATAGATTTCCTTGGAAAATGGCAGACATTCAGGGCCAAAGTTTCAAAAATTGCTTCTAAAATTATGCCCACATTCTTGCACATGATTTCCCACCCATGCGTTCTCAGATATTGCTTTAGTTCTGAGTGTGCAGCATAGTAATGCCATTATATACTGCTGGTGCTCCACACACAGCCAGGTGTCTCCAGTGTTCTTAAGTACTGTCTGAACTACTTATTTCCCATTGCTGCAAACCACGGAAAGGTGAATAAATATTATGGATGGATGGGATAAAGGAATATTTAACAATTGCTGTCAACCTCTCCATGATGATACTAGTAGCACATGAAAAGGGCTGAAAGAAATATGGCTCAGCACAAGAAATACATGGACCTACCTTTCTACAGGGTGGTCTGAAGTAAATTAATACATGAAGAGAGCCCCTTCCCAGTGGAGCATGGTGATGCCTGGTTGGAGACACCAAGTCACAGCAAGTGCTTTTCTGCCACTTTGCATGCAGTCCCATAGGACTGATAGCTCCAAGGGAGGGCCTTTAAAGCTTTCAGCTTCTCTAAAAGCCTAGAAAACTAAGAAGGTAACAGAGACACTAGACTCAGCTTCTCCTCCAGAAAATACCTTGGAACATTGGCTCAACCATCTGTGTTAAGAGAAATTTGATCTGCACCTTCTGGTACTCACTTGCTTTACCTCTAGATTGCAGCTTACCCATCTTTCCTGTGTTCATCCTTTGCTGTGCCCTGCTCCTCTCCACCTTCCTCATATCTCCCATATGAAAAACCCCACAATGCATTAAATATTTCTAATACTTATAGAACTATAATAGCATTAGGCATAGTAATTAGTAAAAATTGTAAATATTGTGGTCTGGATCATTGGTGGGTTCTCTGTGTGCGTAACTGTAACTGTTACTCTTATGCTCCTCTATTTTTGTCACATTCTTTTACATCTTGCTTTCATTTGGCTCCTATCCTGCGGGTGAACCTTGCTTCTACTTAGCTGCAGTTAAAAAAAAAAAAGGAGTGAACACAGACATCAAGAACCCTTTTTTGCTCTACTGGTTAGAAACGGATTGAGGCAACATTTGCAAAACCATCTCATTGACTAAAAAGTCTCATTTTTCAAAAGTGAGTACTCAAGCACCTAGGAATCCAAGTTCCAATGAAAGTCAGTGAGGATAGGGGTAGAAACAGACCTCACCTAATGTCACATTTGTATCACCATAAATTTTGTTATGGCAGCACAAATTTTTATGGTGCCACATCAGTGGCTGACAAAAGGTAGTGTACAAATGCTGCTTTACTGTTGCAGACATCTATTTGGTCCGTGGTGGGAGAGTGTGAGGAGTCCAGAGCTTCCCTCACTGTCCAGCTGCCCCAGGCAGGTGCTCTGGGGGCTTGTGGGGCCCAATCCTGTGCCCCCTGGGAATTCCCCAGGAATTATACACAGGATCAGGCCCCTCAAGCAATGTGAGTGCCTGCCTGGCTTTCCCTGCTTACAGAGACATGAGCCAAGGAATCTCAGGGCACCTCCCTGTAAACAGGGTAAGTCAGGGTTCGCTGCTTATGGGCACCTACCCCAAGATCTCCAGGGGTATGTCTCTGTAAGCAGAGAAAGCCTGCATTGGTCCCGGCATGGAGACATGGGACCCAGGGAATTTTTGATGCCCTATGCCTCCATGCTAGGACCTGCACTGACCTGTGCCTCCATGTGAAGCATGGGTCAGCGTGGATCCTGGCAAGAAGGTGTGGGGTGCTACAGGACCCAGGGAATTCCTTGCACCCAGTTTCTCCAGACTGGGACCTGTGCCAGGTCACATACCGATCCATGTTTTATGTGCAGGCATGGGTTGGTGCAGGTCCCGGTGTGGAGGTACAAGGTGCTGGGTCTCAGCACCTTGGCAGTGAGGGACACAGGAAATTCCCAGGCAAAGGGAACATGTTGCCCATTGTTCTGCTTCAGGCAGGGGCCCAGTGTGGGACAACAGGTGATGTGTGTTTTGCCCAATAAAGCAGATCATCTATGATGGGTCATATCCCACCATGGCTGATCCATTTTGTTTGGCAATGTCTGTTTTTACCCTTAGATTGTTTTTGGGATTATGCATTTTTATGGGCTTGCAATGTGCTCCAACCTGATTGGGACCTCAGGGTAGTACTACAGTAGAAATAATCACTCTAAATACCGTTACTGTATTGTGTTATTTTGTAACAACATGTAACGCAGTCCCCAAATTGTGCAGTTAGTGGCTCTGAGTCATCTTGAACTCTTCAGATTACCCAACCCCTAAAGTAATGGATTTTTGGCATGGCATTGTCATCACCATAAGTCACGTAAATGCACTTTCAGTTACTGTGATAGAGGGGGGAGCTAAAACTGCATTGATGCTGATTGGAAGGATTTGTAATTTTTTTTAAAGAAAAGAAGATAACCATTCCATCTCCCTCAAGTAAAGTAAAATGAGGATTTTCTTTTCCCCCCATTTATGTGTGTTTGGCTTTCAGTTCTTCTCGTGTTTGGTCTGAAAAAGCCAGGCTAACAAAGGCAATGTCTGGGGGAGGGGGGGCGAAGAAACCCCTCAGTGTTTGTGTTCAGAGAATCCCCTTGGCTCAAACTGCTGCCATAAGTGACCCTGTACTAATGCCATTCTGTGGAAGCACATGTGGGCCTGATGAATCAGTTATATATCTCACTCTGATTGTTACTGGTATTTAAAAACCACCTGCCAGAGGCAAGGGGATCTGCAATCTGAGACCATCAACCAACCTGCAGGTCGGGGAGACACACACTTTGCTCGTAATTACGATTACTTATTAATATTAGTGTCACTGACCCACTGCAAGAAGATCCTTTTTGCTTTCAGGCAGCTCGTGGGAGCTGCTGCTTTCAAGCAGCTTCCCAAGAAAAGCTTGAGCATCACTTTGGTCTCTGATCACCCATTTCCTGAAGCAGTTTACCTGAAGGGCCATGTCTAATTCAGTGATTATAAGGGCACTGATTTACCTTATCTGGAACTAAATTGACCATTTCTCATGCTCTGTGGCCCTTAATAGGAGAAAAGAGCAGGAGGAGGAGAAAAAATAAAGCACTACCTGATTAGGAGCTCAAGAGCCCATGCTGACAAGTGATAATAAAGCTTAAAGGAATTTGTGATGAGAAAACAAAGTACCCTTTGTTGCGGGGTGAAGGGGAAGGAAAAGAAAAGAAAATCTTCCCGTATCTATAACCTATGCATCACCCGCAGCCATAGTCAGACACAAACATAGGTGCTGTCCAGCCAGCTGACCCCTAGTAAGAGCACAGGATTTGCATGTGTCCCAAAGAGAATAAAATACAAAAAAAAGAAGTTTAGCATGGATTCATGTAAAGTAAGGACTCAGGGAAATTATACAGCACTAAGTACAGCAGACAAGTGAACTAGATGGTGAGAGCCATGCTCTGGCTCTGATTAAAAAAAAAACTTGAAAAAAAATCTCAACTTCAATTGTTCATCTTTTCCTTTTTGTTCATTAAAAAAGTGATTTGACTTTTCTCTGAGGCAAAATAGAATACACAGAATCCTAGGGGGAAAGACAAATGCCTCAGACAGATTCAGTAATACGAGCTTAAAAGGTAACAGCTATATTAGTAACCCCTTGGAAAACTTTTACAGAGAGAACAGAACTAACTGGAGCATTTAATAGCTTTTCACATCTAGTATGACTTTAAAATTCACCTCCAATTTCCAACTACAGCAACAATGCTGAAAACAAAATGCTAGCTCCCACACCGTAAAATTCTTCCATCATAGTCCTCATTTTCCATGGCTTTATTTCGAGTGTTAAATGGCAGAGCTTATTTCTTCAATGTGTATATTTCTTAGGACGCCACTTGTAGAGGTGACACTTGTTTTACAAGAAAGAGACTCAAGTGGTGAACTCTTGCATGAGGAGGAACTGCCAAACACTTCAGCAACAGACACAAATTCCTAGTGAGGGAAAGTAAGCATGTGCCAGCATTCAGGACTTGCATTTTTTTTAATAAGTGAAATTTATGTGCACCAGCAAACTTTTGGGTATTGTTCTTCCCAAACTAAACTGTTCCTTCTAGCCTCATGTTTACTGAAGCTGAAAATTAGAACTGACAGCAATTCACTGCAACAAAGTGGGCTTCTTTCCCTGCCTGCCAGTAGCCCATATCCCATTCATGCCCTAGAAATCTAGTCATCTCTTGACACTCATCTGCCAGGAGAAGAAAAATAGGGCAGGGAAGGGGCCTTGTCACTGTGGCATAGAAGCTCAGAGCAACCTACTGGTTTGTTCCTGGTGCCTCTCCTTGGGACCTCACCTCTGCACTGCTGGTACTCTCTCTCGTCTTCCCCGCGTGTGTCAGACACCTCTGACGAAAGCCCATCCAGGGCTTGCTTGCACTCCTGCAGCAGCGCAGCCACGGCTTTTTGATTATTCATGATGCCTGCTCCCACTCTGCTGTGAATTGGGTGTCCCCGGGTGCGCGGTGATCAATTACCTAGGAGAAGACACAAATTCTAAATGAAAAGGATCCCTTCAAGGCTGAGGTACCTGGTGAACAAAAGAGGGGGAAGATGATTAACTAAAGCATCATCAATTATCTGTGAGACTCAAGCAGGGAGAGATAATAGGGGAAATACATGAAAATACATGACAGCCTCTGAGGACTTTATTAGAGGAGTGTGTGAAATTACTGCAGGGTCTCTGTGACAAACTGTGCAAGGCAAACATCTCCGGGGTACCAGAGAGCAGAGAGAAATGACCCCCTTTTCAATGGAGCCATAACATCACAGGCAGTGAAGTGACTAGCCAGGGTGCACTGAATCCCTTTGCACATAGGAGACTCATGCAGTCAAGTGCTTTTGGTCTGAACTGCACTGCAGACCTTTTAATGCAGGCTTCACATTTTTTGGAGAGCCTGCTGGGTGACA
>NW_005842153.1:1982444-1985708 GCF_000455745.1 Alligator sinensis | reverse complement strand
CAGCAGGAAACAGTAAGGCTGTATATTTTTTTTTCCTTCATGGCATGGTAGAATGGGGCTCTCCCCTTTCTTACTCCAGGCAATATAACTGGTGGCTAATCTTCCCAATAGAATTTTCTCTTTGTATAAGAAAGTGATAACAAATAAAGTCTGGAAAGAAGTTTATCCTGATACTAAAACTAAAGATCTTTCTTACTGCTTCAACAGCTGTCCAAACAGCGTATATGTACAGTCTATACAACAAAGATCCAGCATGAAGTTGCAAAAAGAACTGCGAAATTAGTTCAACTACAACAAATGTGTGGCATTCAGCAAGGGTGGAACAAGGAAGTCTGTCCCTCTGAGTAAGGATGTTCAGTGCTTCCCATTCTCAGATTTTGTTTCAGTCATTTCTAACTTTGCCACAATTTCCTGGCGTGATGTTTGGATAATATTGTGGCCAAAATGATTCAGCTGTTTTCAAGCATGGGGAAAAAAATTGTTTTAGCCCCAGTAAAAAATCTTGATGGCCTTTTCTTTTGAAACGCTGGGGTGCTCCTATGTTCGGAAGCAAGAGCTTAAAATGTGGCTGAGTATGTCCTTTGTGTGGCCTGCTGTGCTTTTTGCCATCTTCCCAAAAATCTGCCCAAATTTTGCTCAGTAGAAACAACTTAGAATGGTTGTTTCTATAGGGTAGATGAGGTCAAGCTTGAGGGGGAAATGGCAGTTGAGTCTCTATCCGTTAGGGAACGCTCTCCAGTAGACCCCAGAAAGGAACCCAATTTTTCCGAGTTTCTCCATTCCTCTGTTGCCAGAAAATGGCTGTGAAACGTTCTAGTGGACTGTCCCACCTCCCAATAGAGCAAGTACCAAGAAAGGCTGACAACCTTTTACTGCTATTAATTGCTCCCTTAGCTCAAGTGATAGAGGTCAGCAAGGTGGTTTCTAATGCAATGACTGCCCATGTGGATTTCAACATGATGCTACATAAAAGAATTTCTGTTCTTTTTTTTCAGTTCCTTTCTTAAAAATGTATATTGAATGAGCATTATTAAGAGTGCTCAAAGTGAAAAATGCCAGAATTGAGGCTGCAATGCAAATGCAATCTTAATTTGGCCCCACATACTCATGGACCTACTCTGGGGGTGTAGGTAAGGAGGCTGTCGTCTGTAGGATGTCTGCTCTATTTGCTGTAGAAGTTGCAAGGGGTGCAGTGAATAGAGCTTGGGCCTGCAGGAAGAGGGAGGAGGGGGCTCATGGTTAAGAGCTAAATGCCATTCTGGAGACTTGGATTTTATCTGTGCCTCTGCCACTGAGTTTCCATATGATTATAGTCAAGTTGGTTAAACTGAGTTTTCAGTGGTGATCATTGGTTGTTAGTTTTTCATTTTCTAAATGCCCAATATGAGACCCTGGGGTCTGATTTGAAGAAGTGCTGAACACCCCCAGCTACAGCTGCAGTTAATGGGAACTGCGATCTGAACATATAAACCTATATATAATGGTAATGGTCTGAAGAAATTAGGACCCAAGTCTTTCCTAAATACCCCAAATCAGGGGATACCTTTGATCTTAATTTTTGTGTGTGTAAATTTTGTGCTTGTAAAAATGGGGATAAAGGCACCCCCCATCAAACAGAGTGTTGTGAACATAAATTTATGCATGTCTATGAAGTATTGAGATGCTATAGTGAGGTGTGCTGTAGGGGAGCCCCGAGGTAAATAATAATTTTGTCTTGCAGCAGGGTTTAAGTAGTGTGTATCAAATAGGGCCTAGGGCCACATATTGAATGAAAAGAAGAAAACAATATATGAATGGCTGCTCATTAAGTGAGCACCATCTATCCCATGCAGTGAGGCAGGGGGCTTAAGGAAAAAAATGATATGTGATCCTGTGATTAAAGAGGGTATCATCATGGGTACATATGAGGGGGGTTGAATTTCAATCAGGCAATTTCAGTCTTCCTTATTGAATCCCTGACTTCACAACCTTGATAATATTCTTTTTCCTTTGTGCAGTCAGAATCCTCAGGGCACAGGGGTTTCACGCTGGGCATGGTGCACTCCTGCAGCTAGGAATCTGGTCAGCTAATGGGGCTCTCAGCCACAGGGAAGACCCTGCTCACTTGCAAATTAAAGCTCTATAGCAACCAGCTATAAAGTTAGTACACTTTTTCAAGGTCTAACTTTATAGCTGGTTGGAGCTTTTTTATTGTATGATAGCTACTTTGCATGTAGAACTGGTCTCCAGGTAATTGTGCAATTAACCAGTTAATTTCCTAAGTATCCTTTGTATAGCTATAAATAGGGAGAAATTGCTAAGACTTGCAAGATTACTGGAAAGGTATTCTTATTATAGCAAAACTCTCTCTTCCTTTCCCCATCAGGGCTACAGTAGTTGAACCAGGTGAAGGTTCCCCTTCAGTCAAAAGAAAGAAAGAAAAGATCCCTTTATTCAAGCTACTGTAAAAAGCACTGATCGTTACCCATTCTATTAGATCCATTGACATCCATCAATTGATTTATCTGGTTAAACAATCTTGTTGGTGAATGGGTGAGTATGGGTGAATCCCATGAGTAGATCACAGGTCAAAATGAAGCATCCCTGCCATCTGGCTCTGGCGTCATTCAAGTATGTAGATGATTACTTAAAACCCGGACTTCTTGGGGTGCCCTGCATTAAGATACCCACATACACATTCATGTATGTGTATATTTATGTAGTGTTATGTAAACCTAAGGAAGAATACCTTTCATTCAAAAGTTTGTCTAACTTTATCTCAACCATGCAGTTTGTCCGATAAAAAATGTCAACCCCCACCCCAAATCCTTGCCTATTGTATATTTATGTAGGCATACATGTATTATAGAACACATACACAAATGCATTCACATGTGAGAGAGAGACACACATGCTCTAGAAATAGCACATAGTAGAAGGTTGTTGGACAAAGGATGTCCTGAACAACAGATCCTAAACTTACTGCTAAATATTCAGGGGCAGGGGTGGGTGTGTGTGAGAGGAGGGGATCTTTGCCAAGATGGTAGAATAAGAGAGACAGGCCATATATACATTGGCCCAAGAACCAGGGGAGTCAAATGAGAGCACTGCACACATTTCTCTGACATAAGTTGTGCGTATTAAAACTGGACCCCAAAATCTATCTCATTATTCTTCATGAAGAATTTTCCAGTGATTCTGTAGGTTTTACCTGTGATTTTGTGGGTATGGTTGTCAGGTAACCCACCCACCCACCCAAAGATATAGAAACACATCTTTTCCCTA
>NW_005842153.1:1931926-1982418 GCF_000455745.1 Alligator sinensis | reverse complement strand
TTGTTTATAATTTGGTATGAAAGCACAGGTAAAAAAAATGCAAGTTTTTGACTTAGTTACTCTAGATACAGTTTTCCTTAAAGGATATATAGGAATTGTAGGTTGTAATCAGGAAATAAAATATATCTTGTAGTTACTGCATACCACAGTGTAGATTCTGATGTACTTTTGTCTAGTCAAAGTACCTTTATCAGTTGGGAGAAGGCAACAGGAAGATTATCCTGAAAACTTTTTTTTTTCTCTCATATCTTCCAATTTCCGCCCTGAACAAATGTCAACTACAGTATCAGACTCTTTCTTTGTTTGGTTAAATATCAAACTATAAATCTGCACCATTGCCAGTAAAAAGTGGTTTATCTTCCTGATGGCCTGCAGGAACAAAAAGAGATGTTGATATTTTAGATTCCAAATAAAAAAGCAGATTAATGCCATCACCTCTTGGTGCAAAGATAGGCTGCCGCTGCAATGCTGGAAGAAGACAAAAACCAAAATCGGGATACCATCACACACTGGACCCTGGACCAGACAACTAATCAGACAAGGTTGGGGATAAGGAGGCTAGGACACTGTACTGTTCATCTGTGCTGCCATCCCTTTAGATGACATTGTGCAGTACACATCACTGGAGATAAACTAATGACTTGGTCACAGAAATGGAGGATTATCTGGTGCTTTATGAAGGTGAGTATGGTTTCAACATAGCTGTCTGTGAATGGAGTTGACTGTGGAGCCCTTTACAACAATGGAAATGGAGTGAGCCATCCCACTCATTCAAAAAACCTGTGCTTTTATGGACGGTGAGAATTACCTAGAAAGTTTTCTTTCTGAGCAAGCAGAGCTCATTGTGTTCTGTACACACCTCAACACATGCTGTAATCCTATGGCATAATACTAATACTGAAATGGTATTCACACTTACAACCAACAATTGTTGATTTGTATCCTTTGTTTCTCTTCACTGGCTGCTCTTTCTTCTGAGCTGGGTATGTCAGTGCAAGTTACAGAGCAGCTGAGGAAAAGAGCTAGAATATAACCATTTACCTTCCTATAACTGGTTTTGTTTTTTTCTTTTTTTTTGCTGAACATATCAGGAGGATTGACAGGCCTCAGTGCTGCAGACTGTAAGATCACACTTGTGGTCAGCTGTAAGGAGTAGCCATGTGGCTGCGTGATCTGCACAGAGTGTGAGCGTCACAAAGAATTGATGGGCCTTAGCAGGGAGTCTTACGCTGGCATCTGAATAAGCACAGACTTTCCCTTCCCAGAGCTGGAAAGACTACAGTAAGCTAAAACTTTACAAATGTTTACTGTGATTATGTACACAATTCAGCAAATTAGAAATTTGGCCAGTTGCATGTTTTTCATAAGGCTAGATAAGTGAGTGCATTTACAGTAATGATGAATTACAACAACAGTAAGAACAAAATGACAGAACCAGGCACATCACCAAGACATAATAACTACATCAATACCATAATAACTAATATTACAATGTCCTTTCTGTGGCATCGGTGAAGAAACAGGATGCTGACCTGTATAATTAAATCAATGCAATATATACCAAAGAGCTTTAAAAGAAAGCACCATCCTTTAAACAGATGCCAAGTATAGTCTTGTGTCTTGCATCATCACCAAGGATCTGAGTTCTCCATTTCCTGCGGAAAAATGCGGATTTCCCCTTTAAAGGAGAAAAACTCAGATTTTTCCCTTTGAAGTGGAAAACCACAGGTTTTCCCTTTTGCAAACAGCTCTCCACAGGCTGGCAGAGTTCCAGCCGGCAATGATCTGCTTGCAAAAAGGGCGCGAAACCCAGGGGCGGATTAAAACACAGACTGGCGTGGCCCAGGCCTAGGGGCCCCTGCCAATCAGGGGCCCTCTGGGGTGCCAGAGGCAGCACGGCCCAGGCAGGCATCCTGGCTGTGGGCACCCGGGCGGGCAGCACGTGCCTCCCCCCCTTTGGCTGGGCCAACCAGGGGCTAGGGGTGGGTGTGGGGCTCCTTGCAGGTGGCAGCAACTTCCCACAGACATCTGTTGCCAGGAGGCCCCATGGGCAGTCCTGCTGCTCCCCACTCTCTGCAGGTGGCCGCTGGCACAAGTGCTGCTGGGACAGGAGGGGTTGGGACAGCCCCAACCTGCTGGGGCCAGCAGAAGTGTGGGTAGGCAGCCAAGGGTGGCGCAGAGCCAGTCCCCACTCTGAGGCTGGCCCCGACCCTGGCTCATCCCATGGCACTGGGGACTGCAGCTCTGGCTGCATGACACCCGCTGGGCAGAGGAGTCAGGTTGGGCTGGGGCCGGGGCCGCCTTCACCTTAGCAGCACTCATGTCCCCAACTTGCCCCAGATGTGCCGAGGAGGCCGGGTGGATCCAGCTGCAGCCCCCTGGCAGGTGCAGAGGGAACCTGGCCTCACCTGGGAGATGCAGGGTGGGGGCAATTTTCTGTTTGCCCAGGGAAAACAGAAAATCCACCACTGGTGAAACCCTAAGTCCTACCCGGAGGGGAAGGGGGTAGGAGAAGGGGACTGCAGTCTTTGCGGTAAGTAGGGCTTGGGGGGCTGGAGGGCACCTGCGGGGTGCAGGGGGCTGTGGGTTGGGAATGAGGGGCACTGGCAGGGCTGAGGGGGCTGTGGTTTGGTAGTGAGGGGCAACGGCATATCAGGGCATATCAGGGCTGCACAGCACCACTAAGCAGTGCGGGGGACAGCTGCAGCTGGACTTGCATCCTGGTGAGCAAAGAGGACAGGGGGAGCTCTGATTTTTCCATGATAAAAAAACCAAAATCAAATACCAAAATTTATAGTTATTTAGAATTAATTTTATTCTAGTGATTGAGGGAATGGTAGGTTTCCAAATTGCTTTAAACTTGTAAATATATTCATAAGACATTGTATTCAACTAACAGCTATATATATAGTGACATTTCAGTTTAATCGTGGAAAACTGAATATTTGGGGTTTTTTAATCTGAAAATTTTGGATTTTTTAACAGAGAAAACCAGGATCCTTGGTCACCACTAACAGTGAAAGACTGCTGGGGTGAACAGCGTGGAGTCTACAGACTTGAAGCAAATGTACTTTCTTTATCAACAATGGAAAGGAAGGAAACTAGAGATTAAAAGGGAGGCAAAAGTGGTGGCTGGAATAAAGAACCCTGCATGCCAGAGAGTATTGCTTTGGGGAGCCTGTCATGCTTACTGGGCTAGCTGTGCCTTGGCTTCACCTCGGTCTCTTTGAGGGTATGGGTTCTCAAACAAGCTGCAAGGTCAGCTGAGGTGTAAATTTAGCTTTTCAGATATTCCACGGTAGCCAGGGCTGGCCCTGAGCAGATCAAAAGTGACTACACCATGTAAAAGTGAAGAAAGCGTGCACTTAGGTTGTGTTCCTGTCTATTCCAATGGTCAAGGAACAGGGACACATGAAACCTGGAGATCAGTGCATAGCTGTGCAGATGGTGTTGCCTTCAAGGCTCTAACTTTTCTAACTAAGGAGTAGTATTTCAGGAAGTTGGCCTGCTGAATAAAGGTAGATCCTGCATACCGAAAGAGGAACATGTTTGCTTGCAGACTTGCTAACCCAGTGAAGAGGGCTTTCAACTGGGTTTTATACTACTTGTTGCCAAAATACCAGGTAAATGAAAAATGGGGAGACCCATATAAATGTCCAAGAACAAGAACAGGAGACAATCTCAATAATTTCATAAAACAGCCATTTGTGGGGCAATCTGCTGGAAGAAAAGGAACATATTAGATATTATCGATAAGCTCCACGTTTTCAAATCAGCAGGGTCAAGTGAGATTTATTCTAGAGTACTCAAGGAGCGGGTTGAAGTAATTTGGAGAACCTGTGTAGGACAGGCGATATTCTAGAATGGGGGTGCTCAACTGCTGGCCCATGGTCAAATCCAGCCTACAGAGCCATAGCATCTGGCCTGCACACTTCCCCATGGGTCAGAAACTTGGCAGTGCGGGAGCATTGGCAGTTAATACTGCCACCCCTCCACTGCTGTCAAATTCCCAAGCCCTGCATGGCCAAATCAGGGCCTGCCCATGGCCCCTCCCTTCATAAGGCTGCCTTTCCTGCACAGCCAGGTTGGGGCCAATCCATGCCCCCTCCCCCTCCCTGGCATGGCTAGATTGGGGCCAGGCTGTCCCTGCCCCGCTCCACATGACCAGTTTGGGCCGTACTGCATTTGCCTCACATACCAAACCCGAACTGCAGACAGACCAGGCACTGCCCTTCCAGCCCTCCAGAGCAAAAAGGTTGAGCACTACTGTTCTAGAAGACTTCTTTAAAAACTATACATATTTTAAAAAGGAGGAAGAAAGACCTAGTGATTAACAGACCAGTTATTCTAACTCTCATCCCAGGAAAGATGCATACTCTAAAGCAATTGACTGGTGCATACCTAGAGATAACAAGGTGACAAGTAATGGCCAACATGGACTTGTCAAAAAACAAACCAGACTTTGCTGATGTGGAGGAAGGAGTTCTGTGACATACCTCAACTTTGGTAAGGATTTTAATACTCACATGAGTACCTTGACTGTCTCCCATGGTATTGTTATTGGCTAAGCTATGGAAATACAGGCTGCCAACTAAAGGTGTCTGCATTACTGGTTGGATAATTGTGCTCAAATAGTCATTGACACTGAATGTCAAACTAGGTGGAGATATCACTTGGGGTCTGTCCTGGGCCCTAAGTCTAGTACTATTTAATATCTTCATTAGTAACTTGGATGATGGAACCAAGCATACATTTATTCAATTTGTGCACACACCAAGTTGGGTAGAGTGGCAGGAGGCTGGGAAGCATGGTGATGATGAGGCAGCCAAGTGGTGAGGGTTAGGACCATAGGAAAAGGAAGCATATGCTGTGTGGGGAAAAAAGAGGGGAACAAAACATGCCATAGGGGACAAGAACCAATGCCAAAAAAACAAGGGTGTGTGTTTGAACTGGGGGAAGAAAATATAGAGGATAAACAGAAAAGCAAAAAAAAAAAAAGCAAAAAAAAATCATACCACCTTTAAGGAGGACAAAACCCTTGCTGCTAGTGAGATCTGGACTACACTGTGAGGATGCTTGAGAAGCTTGAGAACTGGTCTAAGGAAAGGACTTTTTAAGTCTTATTGTACATGGAACGAAACCTGGGACTTAACCTAGCTTAAGAATGCAAGGCTTTGAAGCCTTTCTAAAACTCTGTCAACACATGCTTCAAAACTTAGCAAATATAATAATCATCTGATTTTTGGAGACAAGACTGGGTGGTGGGCTTGGAATACCAATTAAGAGCTCCTGAGCCTTTTTCCTCTGAAAATAAATTATCCTAATTTTGATCTTATTCAGGCTACGCTACAATTCCTGGGAGACCCCTGAAGGGGAAGCAAAGACCTGATGAGTTCCATGTGGAGACTGCATTTATGGATTAATCCCAACAGGGAGCAGATAAACCTCAGCCCAGGAGCATTCAACACAGTCAATTGAGAAATGGGGAGTTATTTATGACCGGGGCTGCTTTGACTTTCAAATAAACATTTTAATTATTTTAAGTGCTACACAGAAACTCAGAAATCAAGCACTGTTTTCATTTTTATGTCAGCTGTGCCTCCCTTCCTCCCTCCCTTGCTCCCTTCTGACCCTAAAATCATGCTGGCTTTAAATGACACAATGTAAATGATGCTGATCTTCATGTCAGTCGCATTAGAAAGCATTTCCCAAAGCAAAATCCACTGACAAGACACATGGAGGGAGAGATGCCTTCTTTACACCAAGCAGTCAGAGCAGATTCACTAGTGTAAAACTGGTGTGATAGGTATAAAGGTGCACTCTTCATTTGCCCTTATTCTACTCGAGCTGGAAATGCCTCTGAAATGTAATTCTGTTGTGTCTTGCTCAGATACTCTGATAATAACTCCTGCAAAAAGGATTTAATCTTTCTTGTCTGCGAGTCTGCATTTCTAGGTAATATTTTTCTTTTTGTCCTAACAATAAACAACTTTAAAAAATAGATAATTTATTTTATATGAATACACTTCTATTAAAATCAAGTGTAAAATTCCATTTAAGAAAATACATTCTTTAAATTCCTCTCCTGCCTAACTCAGTAAGGTGTACAGTTTCATCCTTCTCCCAGCACCTTTACTCATGCCAGCACCATGTTCAACATAACACTTCAGATGGGTGCAGAGGAAAGGAGCACTTATCCTGCCAATGGAGTTCATTTTCCTTCTTCTAACCAAATAATGAGATGCATGTATAAAACATCCAATGTGAAAACTGAGCATAACATCCTCACAGGATGGTTGTAGGATCACAGCAAAGTAGGGCTGGAAAGGACCTCCAGAGGTCGCCTAATCCAACCCTGCCAGAGGCAGGATAATCCCTATCCAAACCATCCCATACAAATCTATTGTCCAACCTATTAGCAAAACTTCACAGTCTACATCACAAGATATAGCACCCTAATCTGTCACAGGTAGAGCCAGGGGACCATGGTGGCCAGCATCTGAGTGTTGCAAAAGTTTGTTAAAATACACTTGAAAGATTCCAGGAAAAGGGCCACACCACCTGCTACAGATGAAGGCAAAACTGCTCCCAGGATCCCTACCAATCTGACCATGGGGTAAAATTCCTTCTTGACCTTACATATGGTGATCGGTCTGGCCCACAACAGGGGGACAAGACCCCCTAGCCAGGTACCTCTGACCCAGCAGGAGCATTGGGATGCCCCAGTCAGAATCCCCAGCCTTCACCGCAGCCAACACCCAATATGATATAGATGCAAGTAGCTTCTTTGACGCACAGAACTTGCACCAGTTGAGAATCTAGCTTGAAGCCACATGATGAATGGAAACACTGCTGGAATTGTGATCCTCCAGCTGCTGTTCTAGAACCACTTTTGCTCTACTCCTTCATTTAATTAATTGGATTATAATCTCATGCCCCCCCAAGTGTGCAAAACTCAATCTCTGTCCTGTTCTTTTCCATATGGGGACTGAAAACATGCAGAATAATGTCATTAGAACAGTCGTCACATAGATTTATTTAATCTTATTTTTAAACGGGCCACGGAGAACATAAACAATACCATTTTTCTCTTTATGACTTTGAGGTGGATGCTTATGAAAAATCACATGGAGTTTTTTTCTTTACTTGCACTGTGAGTTGCATGCATTAGAAATAAAAGGCCTGATCATCCAACCTTCAGAATCCAGTAGCAAACTGCCTTTGCACTTCTCTGAAGAGCAAGATTTAGTCCTAGACTTGTGAAATCCAGAGGTCTAGATGTGTCTTTTATTTCCATATAATTCTGCCTCATACTTTTAGACCCAAACGCTCAGAGCCATGTGTCTGTGTCAAAGATAATTGAAAGATGAGATTTGTTTAGAGTACTCTTAGAGAACAGAAAATACTCCAATTATGCACATGCAACACAGCAAATTTGGGCCAGATCCTTAGCTGATGTAAATGATATCTACACCAGTAGATATCAACTAAAAGTCAGGCCTTCTGCATCCTAGCATTTCCCTACGTATGTTAAAAAAAGTGCTAGTAACTAAGGACTTAAAAAGATCACCAGTGAACACTTCAGCTGATCAATATTAATATCATTCCCAGCAGCAGGCAAGTTCAGTTTCCTGCATATTCGAATGCTTACCTGCTTGCTTCACTCAAGCATTTATTATTATTATTATTATTATTATTATTTTGTCGTGCATGGAAGCTTTGTCTTACAAGAGAGAATAAGAGAGCCATGGTGGCTGTACTATTTGCTAGGGGCTTTATTTATTTATTTTTTTACTTCTCTGGTTTAAAGATGAAATGTTTTTCTCTCTGTAAAGCTGGGTATACCAACTGGCATCGGTTGTATTAAAATAAGGAAGAACCTCAATCAAAAAGCCTCTCCTAAGGCAAGCGTTCTTGTTAATATGCACCAACATGAAAGGCTTTCTTTTCATCCTATACAACTACAGTGTGTGTAAATTGCAGGGGGCTCATTGGCATAAATCTCGGCTGTGACCTCTGAGGTAAACTGGATTTACATTACTTTCTGACAAGAATTAAATGAAGGCCTTGTGGATATATGAACAGCCTTCTAGACTGCAACAGATGGGCATGAATGTGCTCCCTAGGCAAACTATCAGTGACATCTGTGTCCTCCAAATTCTGGTGGTCTCAGCCAATTAACAGGCAAAAGGAGGAGGGGGAAGGGAGGCCGGCCTCTGCACCGCTACCCCCAGCCAAAGCTGAAGCAGAAGTGTCTGTGTTTAGAAATAGGATCAGGAACAGTACACAGCAGTGAGGGGATTGCTGTTGTTAGGGACCAGAAATGAGCACTGCAGAGAGAGCTTGCATCTAGCGAGATGGAGTAGATGTTATTATTAAAAGAGAACACACACTGCCCCAGTTAAACTGGTCCATACTAATGTCGTTACCGTGATAGATTTAAATTGACAACAGAGACCAGAACTTGGGGCAATGCTTCAATGCAGATATAGGCCCAAAGCAGAACCCAGGATTTAGCCACCGCTACAAACTTTGCAGAAGCTTGGATCCAGTCGCAGAGCCAAACGCTAGCTGGATGAATCAAGAGCCTGAATCTAAACGCCCCTAAATCTAGCTCTGTAACCAAGAAGGGGCTGATTTCATGGGGAGAGGGTACAAAAATAACACTGCTGCCTGGCCACATCACCTGTGCTGGCAGCCTTGCGTGCTGTGCTGCACCAGACTGCAGATCTACCCGGTTATGCTTCTGGCTGCTGACTTTCAGCTTGTTACCTCTTTATTTGTGGCCATATAGATCCATAGACAAAAGTTTTCTATTAGAAGCAGACTCCTCATTATTTACTTAGTTCAGTGATTCTCAACCAGGGTGCTGCAGCACACTGGAGTGCCTTGAGGCCCTTTCAAGGGAGCTGTGCGGTGCCACACGATGTTAGCAATTAGGTATACAAACATGATTCATAAAATAAATGCATAGGATTCAAATAGGAATCCACAGTATTAAAAAAGTCTGATCTGTCATGGTTTTTCTGAGTTCTTTACAACAGAAAAATCGTTCTATTATTTTTCCATAGTCAAAAAACGAGTGAAAATTAGAAGCTGGTATAGTCTGAGGGCTGTCTTGAGTCTAACTAGGAGTGCCCTGAGTCTAAAAAGGTTGCAAACCACTAAGCTAGTCCATAATTGAAAAAAAATACTTTGAGGAAAGGACTTGTGAGGGCTATGTCTACACCAGAGGAAGCAGTGCTGTACTGATACGTGCTATATACTCTAAGGTGCAGACAGAAGTTACATTTGTCGCATGATCCGGCCCCTGAAAGCACTGTACAGCTGCACCATGACACATGTGCATGGCTGCAGAGCGCTTTAAAAGTGGCCAAATCGCTCAACAAATCAACCCTCATCAAATGAGGGATCAGATGAAGGCGCTCCAACTTTGGAGCATCTTCGGGAACTTGTGTTCCCTAAGATTCATTGGTGGTGTGGCTGGGGCTGAGTTGATGCAGCCCAGCCCTACCCCTGGGGCTGTCTGCAGGAAAGGAGGGGTAGCAAGCTGTGAGCTGGAGTTTCCTCAGCCTGAGCTGGAGGGGAGGGCGGGTGGATTGGATCTGCCCACCTCGCGGTCCCTCCAGCCCCCGCACTTCAGCTCAGGCCAGGCAAACCCCACCCCACAACTTGCCCCCTCTCCCTTCTCCCCACTTCGTTCCTGTAGACAGCACCAGAGCTGTGGGGGCAGGGCTGGGCTGGGAGACAGGGGTGACTCCTCCACTGTAGGCAGGCTCTCTAGGCTCCTGCAGCCAGAATCAATTCCTCCTCAACCGCCCCCCTCTCCACTCCCGCCACCCAACAAGCAAACGTCTGTCAGTGGCCCTAGACACAGAGTTCCTGACTTGTGCTCCATGCTGCATTAGTGGTTGAGGAAAAAGCACACATGGGGCAAGTACAATGTATCTCAGCACAGAGATGGCATGTTTCAGCCTGGCACTACTTTGCCTAGTATTCACACATCTGTGATTGTTCTTTTAGAAAACTTCAGGGATTTTTCCATACAGCATAGATACAAAATAGAACATCAGAAATAATTGTTGCTCGTTTAAGTCTCCACTGACTTATTTCAAAGCTATTGTTTCAGTATTTCGCGGTGTGATCTGAATCTTTAAGGGAAGTGGCATGAAGTACTTGAATTAGGGAGTGTCCAAAGTTTAGACAAATAAGATATTTCCGTGAAGCTTTTCTTGATTTTTTGGAGAAATCCAGATATCATTGCACATTTTAAATACCTGGGAAAGAAAGTTTTTGTTTTAAAAGATATAATGCCAGATTGCATTGTGTTTTGGATATTTTAAAAATATGGAGACCATTCAGATTCCATTGCTTTCCTGCATGTATTGTCCTTCCACATTTTCCTTGAGAGTTAGGGATGGGAATTACAAATAATTGCCTTTATTTCTCCCTTGGTGTGTCCACATGTGCACTTTAATGCATAGTAAACTATTTTATTGCATATTAAAGTGTCACGTAAAAAACTGTGACATTACACTAATGCACAGTAAAAGTCTACTGCACATTAAGTGTCACTAAAAAGTGTACAAATGCGCTACCATGTTAATTTAGTACCTCACATTGGAGGTACTAAATTTAATGTGCATTAGAAAAGGCACATTAATGCACATGTAGACACACCCCTGTCTTCCTAATCATAAATAATCCCTGCAGTTCTAAATTTATTCCAATATGTTTTCAGTTAATCATCCACAAAATAAAGCATACTATGGAAAAAGAGATTGAAGCTGGGAGGTATCAAGGCCCCAGAATTCCCAGTGATCTTCAATGGAGCTGTGGGTGCTAAACACCTGCTAAGATCAGGCCTTATGTCCTCTATTAAGAAAAGCACATAAGCATATGCTTATCTTGCTAGGAATCCTTTCTGAAATGGACCATAAATGTCATGGTGATAGACTCGTCTCATTTTATACTAATTTCTTTTATTGACAAGTTATTTGTATGGTCCATAGGAACCAAAAGAGGCTGCTTGCAAGGATTTTTTAGGGGAGTGGCATAGTGTTTTTGGTGAAATATAGTCACCTAGCCCAGACCTTTGCTAGGTAGCAGTAGGGAAATTGCCCACTTTACATACTGAAAGGATATCTATGAGAGGATGCTGCAGCAGAAACTGAAGTTTCAATTTGTTTAAAAAACAAACACAAACCCCCAGTTATTTCAGAAGGGTTTTCCTGCTCCTATTGGACAACCTTCAGGGGTGTGATCTTAACAGATGTCAGGTTATGCTTGTGTATAAGGCAAGTGCTTGCTTGCTAAGCAGTCATTGCTTTATAGTGCTATTCATAGGCCATGTGATCATGCTTGATAAGTGTATGTGAAACATATTAGGAACTATTCCTTCTGAAACATGGGGTTTTTAATATTTCCATTTCTTGCCTAAACAGCCCTGCAATTCCCAAACTTTGAACTCCTCCACCCTCAACTGATACCTCCGCCATAGCACAGGATAGTAATAGCAGAAGGGATCTTTGGTTAAAAGCTGAACTGTAAAGGAGTCGGTACTTGGTGAACAAAAGCACCTGTTGTTTTGCTCTTGAAATGACTTGAGAAGTGCCAATTTTGGCTCTTTCCCCCTCAACATTGCTATCTCATGTAACATTAATGAATGCAGAAAAAGAAATGACTGAGAGACAGATCAATAAATTAAAAAGCTCTTAAAAAAGACATAATGAATTTGGTACAGCACATATTTTTAGATCAAAGATGCCTTTGAAGTGACAAACCCCTAATCCATAAACTACTGAAGCACTTCCTTTCTCTTCCAAACTACTTGTTGTCAAATAAAATGGAAGTTAAGGAAATTATCTTCATCTGAAAATGGCCAAAAGAAGCCATCACCTAATGACAGCCTTGTCAAAATGACAATTGGGGAAATTGTTAGGAAGGCAAGGCCTAACGACTCGAGAAATAAGCTTGCTGTTTGCACTAATCTGGCCAGGCAGCCCCCCACACACAATTCCAGTCAGCTTGCTGTGTGAAACAGCTAAGTCTTTGTCAATGTTAACAGGGCTTGGAAAGACTTTCTTTCATGAATATGTATCACCATTCCTCCGTGTCTACAGAGACAAACCCTTCAAAACTGCAATATGAAAAAACAACCAACAAAAAACCAACAAAATCCTTAGCTATGGAGCCGCACGTAGTGAAATGCTAGTAACTAATGAAACCTCACGCTTTGGAAATCAAGCCAGAGGAAACCTCTCCTCAAAGTCGTCTTGTGGACTTTTGTTTGCCTGTCAGTTGGGATAAAGTCTATAGAACACTTGAAGTCTCCATGAGCAAATATACACAAGCTAAATGGCCCATAAGGGAATATTATGCGTATCTTTTTATATTTTGTAAGAAGCATTTGTTGAAATGTACTGCACAAGTACTGAAAGCATAAGCTGCTAACCTGGACTTAGGCAACCCAAACTCACGTGAAGCCTAGCGTACTCGTGTGAGTAGTCTAGCTGATTTCAAGAGGATTACTAATGTGATGCCAACTATGTGCATGTGCAAGGGTTTCAAGGCCAGACCCATGGTCTGTTTCACCCACATCCTGATTTCACTCTTGTGGAAGTTACAAATGGACTAAAAATATATTTCAGTTAAATCAGACCTGCGAACATGTTTGCTATATTGATATTTTCTACAGCAGAAATGGGTCCCCCTGTTTTATACATGACTTGGTCAACACTTTCAAAAGCAACTAATGATTTTTTTCACTGGCCACCTTGAGAGAAAAGGGCTAGACTTTCTGCAAATCAAACCCCTTTAAAACATTTCAGTTTGAACAGCCAAAATTGTCAGCTCCTTTTGAAAACTGCCTCTTATTTTTTTATGAAATTCTTCTTTATGAAATAGAATATTCATTATAGCATAAGGTAAAATCCATAGCAACTGAAAGAACTGGCTTAAATCTGAACTATATCAAAATAGGATCTAGCCCATGGTATTTTACAAAACTACACTGAGGTTTATGTACAGCAGGAAGGAAGAAATGGGGTTCTAAACCTGGAGTATCATTAAATATATGCCAGAAACTTTTTGCATCTATAGACCTAAATAGATCTTAGCTGAAAACATGGATTTTTCCCTACTGGAATGTCATACAATTATTAATACATCCAATATTATTTATACAGTTATCTTGCGACATTTGTTACTGTTGTTGGCCTTTGGTAAGCTGATAAGGGTACAAACTGAAACTTAATTTACTAACTATATATTGTTGTAACAACAAATACTTTACTTTGTCTCTAAAATAATAATGAAGTAAAGAAGTCTGCCTTCCAGTAGAGCTATCAAGATACAAAGCTCAATTTTGAGGGTTTACAATATTATGCAATGTTTGCTGTAGACATTTCCATTTCATTAGCATATTCTACTTTAAATGAAATCCAGCGATGAATGCTCCTCCTGATCTTAAGGCTAATCCTCTTTAAAGAGCTACAGGCTATATTACATGTGGCCGCAGCCACAGTTATGCCATGACTGAATCACTTTGAAGGCTATTGAACAGTGTTCCCTTGTGAGGCTATACACAAACCCATAAACCAATGCTCCCTGTGTTGTGAAATCCTACTGTTTTCATGATGAAGAATTTTTATAAAGGGACAGAACCTCCCTCCCCCCAAAATAAGGTCAGGCTATACACAATAGGAAGGAGATGCTTGTCTGTCTTCATTTCTGCTCAGTGCCGTATGTATGGTAAGTCTAGCAAGCAAGTGTAAGTAGCTTCAAATATAAGATATACCTTGTCTTTACATCTATGAACAAGCAGTTATTCAAATGGAGCTGTTACTGGGAAACAAACTTCTGAAAAGTTTCCAGTTTATAAAGATGGATCAGCTTTTTGGGATAAACACATGATCTTACAGCATGATTTCCCATAGGAAAATGTTGACAGTCCCATTTTAAAGAGTGATGGCCAGTATATTCCTGAGTGTGAAGGGGATGTGGAATACTACAGTTTTTTGAACCATGTAGCTTTCCCTCCTTCATTCTCCTCCCACTCCATCCTTCTTTCTCCCTTTTTATATCCAATCCTATGTGCTGTCATCTATATCTCCCATAATTTCTTCTGCCTCTTTTTTCTTCCTATATCCCTTTCTGTAGATCTGATCCAAAGCCCTTTCTTACTGGAGTGGTATTTGGATTAAGTCCTCTGGCAGCTGTAAAATGTGAGTGGTGGCAGACTGATCCACCAAACAAGCTTTATGATCAATGCCTACTGCTGAGTGTAACTGGCAGGATTGTATCACCCCAGTCAGATTTACTGTGCAACAGTCGCCACAGGTAACTGCTGGCCAGGACAATTTTGTCACTCTTCTGCTGGCTATCCCACAGGTGTCTGTTCAGGAAAAGGAGGTAATTCGACTCTGGCACAGGCTTCCTCTCACAGGGGCAGACCCTCAGTGCATTTCATTTAGCTCTTTTATAGTTGTGATAGTGGAATTGTCAGCCTGAACAACAGTAGTGTGACTAGGGATGTGTCTACAAATGTGCTTTAATGTGCATTAGCCTTTTTAATGTGCATTAAAGCATCACAAAAAAGTGCACTTTTGCTAATGGGCATTAAAATAGGCTACTGCACCTTTTTTCTAGTACTTCACCATGGAGGTACTAAATTTAGTGCACATGAGCAAAAGTGCACTAATGAATGTGTAGATGCGCCCTAGGGCAGGATGAATGAGGCACTAACCCCAGGAGCCAGTTTAGAGGGGAAGCCAGCAGCATCCTGCAGGACTCTGCACCCTCACTCTCTGACAATTGGCATTCCTCCTCTGCCCCGGGTCTCCAGCACTTGTGACCCCTACTCCTGCTGTCCAGTGCCCAAGGTTACACTCAGGTGCACAAGCTATGTTATCATGTGGGCATAACAAACATAATGCAACAAAGATAAAGAGAAAATCAACAATCTTTGCTGTTGTTCTTGAAATATATCACAGAGGAAATTGTTTATTACTCTTAGGGCTTATGATAACTTCAATTTTTAAATGTATTCTTCTTTGTTTGATCACCTTCCTTAATTTCAGAGGCAACTTGGAGGTCTTATTCTATGTTCCACAGGTATACATTGAGATTGATTCCTTTTTAAAAAGTACTTACATCAGTGAGACTCTAATGAGACCAGAATTCTGGCTCCAGTCAAGTGAATGTCTGAAGTTCCATTGATTTCAGTACTGCCAGGATTTCACCCCAAATATTGTTAACCTATAACTTATTTAGCGTCACTGCTATATATTTGGAAGGAAGAAAACACATAAGTCATCACCCAGTGAATTCAAAGGAGTATATGTGCGGTATTTAAACAGGCCTGTTCCAAAACTCGTAAGTTGATTATTTTTCTTCTTTCAGCAAACTGACTTACATCAGACCTTTGAATATTGCACACACTCCTTTACACCCAATGCATTGCCTTCAGGGGGCAGAAGAATTTTTTTAATGTGATTTAAAAAAAACCCCTTCCCTTAATTTGCTACCTTGCATCAATTCTATGTCCAGTATGGTATTCGAAGTAACCCACTATTGACAAATTCTGCAGAAAGACCATTTAATATACCACTGTGATACAACCCTCTCTGGAATGTGCAAGCTATTCATAGGTATGTTGCACAGCTCTTTAGAGTAAGTACTGGATATGAGCACTGTATCTAGTTGGAGGTGCAGGAAGATTTTAGCTAGGCAGACATAATTTCCTAAAGTGTAATCTGACTGTGACACCAAAACTAATATCCTAACTTTTGCAAAGAGTGCCATAGGGTCTTAATGGTCATATCTGGTCAGAAGGGTTACAAAGGTTAATACCCCATTATGTGATGGGTCATAATCCACTGATTCCAATGCTTTCTCTGATGGTCAAATCTTCAGTTTTATTTTTCATTTGAAAGGTGGAACCTCCAGTCACCCATAGAGCCTGAAGAATTTCTTTTTTACTTACATGGGGAAAACTATACCCTACAATGAATTATCAGTGCCACTTCCTACAACATAATAGGCATCTCCCAGCCAAGTGCTGAGTAGGTTAAATCTTGTTCAGCTCATGAGATCTGCTGTGATCACGGGCTGAGAAGACATAACAGCTTTCAAGATTAATGTGTGAAAGACTCATGGTGCATCATTCTAAAAGGATAAAAGGTCTAAACATCTCCATATGAGTGGTAGAGCTCCTGAATGCACACAGATAATGCATGTAAACACCTCTGAATGAATACAATATGACTGAGCCTACAATATTTCAGCTTCCCTTTATGGTCACTTAAGCCATCCAAATTCTTTGCCTGTGGGGAGTTAGGGACAGCTTCTTATAATTTATTTTTCACCACTAATTTACAGCCCATTTTATAGGGATTAGCACTTTTTTGAAAACAGGAATTAAGTTTGTCTCTTCATGTATAAACAAAAATGTCTCTGAGTTCTCTGATTAAGAAAATATTGATTTAAGTGAAATTTTGGGAGGGCTTTTCTCAAACTGAATAAAACCTTTGGCATACATTTAATGTTTCCTCTTCAGTTTGGCTTTAATTCTAATGCCTAAGTTACAGTATTTAGATTCCCTAAAAATATCGTGTCAAATCTTCAGCTGGTGTAAATCAGCTTTCCCGATACATACTTTGAGGTGGTCTCAGGATAGCAATAGGGAAAACAATTATACCACTTTAAAAGGAGGAGAAAGGCTTTACTGTGCACTAAGCTGCACATGCTTTGTTTGCCTGCCCTACCCCATGGTAAGTGCAAGCTGACCCATAATAAGTTACACCCTGTTTCATTTCAAAATAAATTATTGCAGTTTAACTTCCACTTACTGTAGGATAGAGCAGACACAAGACAGTTGCAGAGTAACAGTTGAATGTGTGGTAAATCCCCCTCTTTTAAATAGGTCTAATTGCTTTGTCTGTCCCTACCCTCATTTGGGCTGTGTAGGGGAGATCCACAGTTTATGTAGATAAGTATATCTCCACTGGGGCTAACCACCAAACAGAAACCTACTTTGATGTTTTACAGAGAAAATGCAAAAGAACTCCTTTACTGTATAGCTGTGAGTTAAGGAAAACAATTACAGCCAAGAATTCAGTGCATAGTAACTCATCACAATAGCTGTACACTGTGATCAGAGATTACTAGCTTTTACTGAAATCCATTAGAAATTCCTTCTCAAAAACTTGTACTCTCCATAATGCTTTGGAACCCTTGGTTCCTGCTTTCATAAAGAAAATGGGTGAAAATGGAAGCCTTTCTCTTATTTCTCTCCGGGCTCAATCAGATTTTAAGAATGATTTATGCTCAATTTTAAACAATGGGAGAGATTTTTAGCAGCTGTTCTTCTATAGGGGTCACTCTGGCATTTTCCTTATTATTCTTCCTTCATTCACTTGAACTTCGTACTCACAAAACTCTGAACCACAGTAACCCTTTTCTGCTCTGCAGGCTGCATACATGAGGCTTCCTTCCCTCAAAATGCTACTCAGCTAGAAGGGGTCTATCAAGAGCTACACAGAAGTGCCTCCTTGTCCTGGTTTGGTCCTGCTAATATTATTTTCTTTCTAGTTTTGTGATAAACCAGTCATAACTGACAAAGCCCAGTCCCATAGCACCAGGATATCATTCTACTTTTCTCAAAGAGAACCATGATCTACTTGAGAAAGAAGTAATGTGCCAGGAGAGGCGGCTCTAGGAATCTTTTCCTGATTTATCAAGCCAGTTACACAGAGTAGCTGACTTGCTAACTAGCAATTGCTCTCCCTGGCACAGTTGTTAAATGCCCTGTATTCACACACAGTCTTCTCCATTGTTTATCAGCCATGTTTCTAACTGTGCAGTATAGGTTCTGATTTTTCAGAGTTTAATTCCATTGACCCTGAATCATTCTAGGCTAAATTGTCAGTGGGCCAGAGGGGAGGAGGATAGATAAATGATGCCAATAGTCTTTCCATTACAGTAGTGTGTGCCAGAAGTTGGACTGGTCTGCCATTGTAGCAGCTGCTTCAGCTGGTAAATAAGTTAAAGTTTCCTAGCTCCATCTTTGATAAGATCAGGATGGCCTCATCCTCTTGCATGAGGAATGAGAGGTAAAGGCAACCATTAAGGAAGGTGAACATCATTCTTCATCCTCCACTGAACAACTGAAAATGGCTGTAAATCTTGAATGCTGTTTTTGGTAAACTTGCTATTGCACCAGATTTACCTAAGAGTCACTTATTTGCAAATTTTTGCGCAGGCAGTAACTTAATTAAGATCATTTGGAACAAAAATAAGGATTTTCACAGGGCATAACATTTCTTGAAGACCTCTTTTAAAATTAACTAATTAACTGATTTACTTGTATAGTTGCATACATAGAGAATTCATTCTGCAAGCATAATTTTATGGAAGATTGTTCACGGTGGTGTTCAAATTTTGCCCATTCTCCCTGTTTGCTCACAAGACTCATGCTACTTGGTGTTTTTCTAAAAGTCCTTCATAAAAAACAGAAATACATGTTTAGACCTCTGTTGGTTTAAAGCTCTGTGGAAAGGTTGCCATTCTCTATGCAGTTTTATGGGACTGTTTCAAAATAGGAAGATTACCCAATTACATTATGTTTCTTGTGAAGTAAACGCCAGGTCTGTAATGGCACTCACTATAAGCTGTCTATCTAGATGGCAGCTCAGAAACAAAAATGGAATAAACGGCCCTACTGCTTGTGACTAGGTAGAAAAGAAGAGACAGTGTGTTTTAGACAGATACTTGCTGTATGATGTATTTAACATTTATTTAAGGAGCACTGGAACCATCGGCACCTTACTGGCAAGTCCAGTGAAAAGACTGGTGGAGTTTGCATAGGAGCTGTTCTACTCTCTCTCCTCTGGAGAGGGCACCTTCCTCCAGGTCAAAGTGATGCAAGAGTCCTTTTTCTGTGGCAGAACCCTCTAGCTCTCTTGCCATGGAGTCAACCCCATGCCATGGCCTGTGGTTCATTTCCCTCTCTGTTGCCAGAGACCAGTTCAGGAGTAGCTCTGACTGTGTATCCAGAATTGGGGCAGAGCTATGAGGTCTGTGGAGGGGTTCACACCTGGGTACAAGCCTGTGGTTGGAGGGTCAGCTTCTGCTGCCATATCAAGATTAACAGCACATTCAATTATCCCCTTCTGGTTCATAGCCCCCAGCTATGTGTTCATTGAATGGCCTGCTGCACCAGCTCAGCGTGGTTTCACTTGTCACACAAGGTCTTTTCAGGGAGAGTGAGCAGGTGAGAAGAGAATCAGAAAGGCAGAGGGGAGAAACGAAAAGGAAAAGGATTGAGGTGATCTAGGGTGGGAGTAAAAGAAGGGGTATCAAGCAACAGCAAAGGAGTGGACAATGGCAGGGGCAAAGGATGGCATGGAAATGACAGACAGGGCTAAGAGAATCGAGATCAACAAACCCAGAACAGCAGGGGAGCAAGACATAGCAAATGAAGGGAGCAAGGGGGTAGAGAAAGCAGGAGTGAGGCAGGGAGGAGAAAGGAGAGAAATAAAGAGGAGCATAGGGAAGTCCAGGAGGGAAGAGAAACAAGGTGGGCCCAGAGTTGGATTGCAGGCAGATCAGGAGAGAGAAGCAGAAAAAAAGAGAGGATAAGGAGGGCATAATGGTGTGTGCGGTGGGGAGGGGGGAAAACCATGTTGCCAGAAACAGTTCTCCATCAAGAAGAGCTGATTTAGATACCAGGGCAGCATTAGAGTGAAAGGAAAGAATCCTCTGTCCTCTGAGCAAAGAAAAGGGGAACTAGAAATGGAAGTGAACCAAGGAAAGAGTTACTGAGTTGCGCTGCTTTCTTCAGGTTTTAGAGCTGTTCTGCAAATTCTGTTTCCCACTGAGAACTGATACACTTTCAGCAAATTTATCCTCCTGCCCCTGCATCTCTCTTCCTTCCTTCCTTCCTTCCCCCCTTCATTCCAAAGCAGCTATAAATCTTGTCATATTTTGATCATGGTCTCATTAGGGTAAGGATCACTGCCTGCTTAATTACTATATAGCACCCAGACACTTTGGTAGCTGTAGCATACTAATCCTAATGCTAATAGAGTTGCAATGCCAGTGACTGAATACAGATTGATAGTAGGTTTTTATTGCCTTGCCCCAGTGGGTTATAACCAGCCGTCACTGGCATCACTCCTAGGCATTCACTTAATGTATTGCAATAGGTAGGTTTACAGCTCTTGCAGTTGCCAAATTCCAACCTGAATCAACACCAGGGCTACGGGACAGTGACAGAGGATCTGATCATGCTGCTACTCTCCTGTCCTCTGGATACACTAAAGGCTTTGGAGAAGGAGACAAAGACAAGGACACAAAGAAATGTTATGCAGCTTATTCCCTTTTGTGCCTAAGAAAATCTCATCCTCACCTCTCAGAGGTGTCAATCCAGTACTTTAGATGTGGATTCTGCAAGCACGTGCATGAGAAGTCTCACTGAACTCAGTGCAACAAGAGTGATGGAGATAAATCCATCTTGCCAGAAAAAGCTATTCTTGCCAATCACACACCCAAACTTTTCCATCAAGAAGAACTCGTTTAGGCACCATTAGGATAATAGGCTATTAGGATGCTCTCAGTATCAAGTATTAATTAGTACTCATATTATTAGTCTTAGAAAGATTAGATGGTTACATTCATAAAGGTACTCTTGTGCATAAATAGTTTCTAGCTCATGTGTTCACAGGACTTTAATTATCAATAAACTCCTTTAAAGAACAACAAATCAACGACTTGATTAGTTACTAGGGCTCCTGTAACACATACGTCTAATGCAACATTGCCACCTACTGGCTGAAAGGGCTTAACTGTCCTGTAGTTGACAACATGCATAAAGCCTAGATATTTGAGTAGAAATTAAAGAATCAATGGAGTGGAAAGGACTTCAGGGATCATCTAGTCCAGTGGCTCTCAACTTTTTTTGTACCAGGACCCATTTATAAGCATCAAAGGCCAATCCCAACCCAGTGTCCCTTACTCCCAACCAGCTACCCCCTGCCCCCAGGCCCCAGCCCCCCAGTGTGTGGGGCAGGGGTGAATGTAGGAGGCAGGGGGGGATGTGGGAGACATGGGGGACCCCAAGCAGACCCTTGCAGGCTGGAACTCTGCCAGTCCGCAAGGGAAAAGCCACCATTTCCCCGGTTTTTCTCCTTGGAAGGAGAATCCATTTTTAAAGTTTGTTGATTCATTTTTAAAGGTTGTTTGAGACCCTTTCATATATTCTTGTGACCCTTTTTGGGGTCATGACCCATGATTTCAAGCCTCCTGCAAGAAGACATCTCCAAATATAAAAGTGGCATACAAGTTATTTTTTAAATGATTTCCTATACCAGACTAGAATTGGATCAAGTTCTAGAAAGTGAGATTGATCTCACTTTCTACATAGGATGCATGTATCTTTCATGGTAACAAGAGATGAATTTATACAATGTATAGTCACAGATGCAGCTAATATCTTATTTATTAGTATCATCTGTACTCACAAGTATACAGATATACACAAATCTAGATAGTAAGGGCCTAAAGCACCCAGTCCCATCATTATCTCCTTACACTCAGTGGACTTCTGTGGAACTCATTGCAGTGAGAATTATCAAATGTTTTCAGCTATATCAGTGGTGGCATTACCTGTTCACCCCATGAGCTAGGTGAATGGTGTGGGACTGGTCAATGGGCCAGATCAGGCCCCAGGTGTCAGGATCAGGTCTCATGCCGACTCACCATGATTGGGCCCTGCACTGCCTCCCCCCTTCCCACATATCTAGATTGGGCCCTGTGCCACTTCTGTGGGTCCTGTGCCCCTCAATCAGTCCTGCACTTCCTCTGCCTGGTCGAGGGCACTGGTGTTGGGGTGCACCTATTTTGCCTGTCCCTACGTGCTGGGATTGGGCTACGCTCCCTCCACCAGCCCCTGTGTGCCAAATATAGCATACAGGGACATGTTATTCAGTCCTCAGGGCTGCCCTGGGTCCAGAAATATGGCAGCAGGGGAGTGGCAGTTGTTACTGCTGGTCCCTAACCACCAAATTCTTGGATCCATGGGGAGTCCCTCCAGTCAGATAACATGGGTCTGTGGGCTGGATGTGGCCTGCAGGCTGTAGGTTGAGCCCCCGCCGCCATAAGGTACCCACACAGATAATGCTGATTCTTTACTAAAGAAATGAATGCAACACACTTAGAATAGGATGAAGAAGAAGGCTTAGTTTATCTGTGTTCCCCTGGCTATGATTCCGTGCTCTCTTCATTAAAGTTGCCCTTTCATAGCATATGATGAAGTGAGCCGTTGCTCATGAAAGTACATGCATCTCAGATTCAGTTAGCCTGTAAGGTGCATCTCTACCCTGTCTTCTGCCTGACTTCAGACTAACATAACTAACTAGGCCTGCTCTTTAGACAAGTTTAAATCATAGAGTCATAGATGCTAGGGTCGGAAGGGACTTCAACAGATAATCGAGTCTGACCCCCTGCCCAGGGCAGGGATGAGCCAGGTGCCTATCTAACCTTCTCTTAAAGACCCCCAAGGTAGGGGAGAGCACCACCTTCCTTGGAAGCCCATTCCAAATTTTGGCCACCCTTACCGTGAAGAAGTTTTTCCTGATATCTAGCTTAAATCTGCTCTCTGTCAGTTTGTGACCATTGTTCCTTGTTTCCCCAAGAGACACTGTGGTGAGCAAGGGCTCAGAGATGCTCTGTTGTGTTCCCCTAATGAATCTGTAGGCAGCCACAAGATCACCTCTCAGCCTTCTCTTGCGAAGGCTGAAGAGGTCCAGGTCCCTCAGTCTGTCCCCATAGGGCCTGGCCTATAAACCCTTAAACAAATGAATGGCCCTCCTCTGGACCCTCTCAAGGCTATCCACCTTCTTCTTAAAGTATGGTGCCCGAAAAAGAAGTAGCAAATCTGTTGTTAGTGGAAAAAACTGCAAATACAAGCATGCACTGTGACAGAATCTTTTAAGGAAGTAATTGTTAGGCCCAGGTTTCAAGAAATATTGAAAATATTTTAAAGCTCTATAACTGTTTTGTTGTTGATTTTCAGCACTGGCTTCTTCTGAAAAAGCAAGGTACAAAACATCTTTAGCCTCCCCCCCACCCCCCCAAAAAAAAAAAAAAAAGGGGGGAAAGCCAGTCATATGTGGCTTAGCTTCAGTTGTGTTCCTAATGTACACTGTCTGTAGAAAAAGTTGTATATACAATGAGAAAAAGAGCCTTAAGTGCTGAAGTACAAATACTTCTAGCAAAACAGACATCTAAGCTGGGTTATATAGATTTTAAGATAAAGATAAGTTCATTGAAAGAGTAAAAGTGCAAGTGGTTTGCTTTTTAGCAGTTGAAAATGTTTTCAAAACATTATTCAGCTCCATATAACATTACATGTCTTTAATCATTGCAGGCATAGGTTTTTTTGTTGTCCTTCTCATGAGACTATTGGTTGCAAAACTTAATTAAATCAAAGGGCAACACATTTCAAATTCATAAAAGGAAAACCTTTTTCATGCAACACATAATCAACTTGTGCAAATCCATTACTGCAAAATACTATGGTCAAGAACTTAGCAGAATTACAAAAAATAATGAAGTATTTTTATGCAGAATAAAAACATCAGTCTATTTAGATTGTTATGTGGGTCCCATTGTATCTGAACCATTAATCGATTTTTATCTCTGCAACATCCTTCTGAGGTAGGTCAGTAATATCATAACCATTTTACAGATGAGAAATGGGATGCAGATACTAAGGGCTGGATCCAAAAGGGAAATTAGGCATTGAGATACTGAGCATTACAAATCCTGACTTTTAGGGGCCTGGCTTCTACAGGGAAATCTACAGCCCTGAGTTAGCAGGGCACTACAATGCATGGGATGATCTGAAAATCCACACGCTGAGTGAGGAGCTGCATAAAATTAGCCAGAGGTTATGGGTATGGCAGGTATCTAGCCCCCCTCTGGTGTTTAGGAACATCCATTCACTTGGGATCCAAAATCCAGAATTCTCCCTTAGGGGTAGACACCTACAACTTGTATTTTCAGATGACTTCCAGGGAAGTATAAATTAAAAATACATCCATCCTAGTTCACAGGAAATTAGGACTGGAGGGGACCTTACAAAGTTATCTAGTCTAGCCCCTTGGTCAAGATAGGCCCAGGACATACCCCTCTGCTGCTCTCCCCTCTGATCTTTACCTAGCAGCTTTTAACAGGCCTACCTTCCATTTCATACTATGTCTTTATATACAGGGCAACATTTCTTCCTTTTTTCCTAGTTTGAGAGAACAGGCAGTAAATTTTCCCCAATATGAAATGAGCTGTCAAGGACTAAATGGTCTTCAGATTTTTAAAGAAAAGGATGACATTTTTGGATTACTCGAAAAGAAGAACTCAATTATCACATGTTAACAATTAAGCATGACTGAAGCATTCAGTACCTAGCAGCATAGAGCCCTATTTGATATGTATATTAGTTATCAGGTTACATAGCTGAACCCAAGTTAATAAAACACTATAACACTACTTGTTCTTCCTTAGACATGTCTAATACATTAGAAGATAAACAATAACACTGGATAAGATAAACATTCAAATTAGGCAGGAAAATACTTTGATATTTCTACATTGGTAACCAGCATCATACAGCATTTTTCTCATCATCTCCTTGAAATATAAAATAACAAAAATCTTGAATTTTAAGTCTAACCTAACTGTATGAGCTCTATGTGTTAGAAGACATACAAAAAACTAGAACTCTTGGTTCCAAAATGATACCTTTTATTAGACCAACTATCCAAAAGGTATCATTCTAATATCCAAAAGGTATCATTTTGGAACCAAGAGTTCTAGTTTTTTGCTTGTCTTTTTGTCTCAGACCAACACGGCTACCAAGTACACCCCTGAAACATATATTAGAAGAGTATTTAAGACCAAAATGGAAAACTAATGTGACCTATGATCTGAAATAGCACAGGTTTGTTGACTTTCAGGGTATGCTGCAAAGTTTATCTTTTTGTCCAGAGATATGAAAATGTGGGTTTGGGTGTCATTGAGAGAAAGAGAGAGAGAGAAAAAGCAAGTGTGAGGGTGAAGGAATTCCAAAGTTAGAGGGAAGGGAATAAAAACCTGTTTGCTTCTGTACTGCTGCACTTACTTGAAGTGTTGTGAAAAGTGCCTAGAGCACTTTAATGGGTGTTTATTTGTTGCCGTTTGCATGTGGATAGATATGGATTTGCACATCACTTTAGAAATAAAGAAGTACATATAATAAAAGTATGAGACAAAATTAAAGTAATAAGCTTTGTATGCTCTTATATGTTTGTATTGTTTGATTTTAAAACATCATGCATTTTATTGTGCAAAGAGGTAGTTAGCTATATTAGTCTGAAGTCAGACAGAAGGCTAGGTAGAGATGCACTGAATTGCAAATGCATAAGCTCAGATGTGTAAGAGCTCACTTCATTAGATGCTATGAAAGGATATGGACAGAGCAGGCTATCAAACAGAGAGAGTGATCTGAATACAAAAGGCAGGGGAGGAAAAAAGGTGGAAATAAACCTGTAGGGACGCAGGGGTCAGTGAAGGAGTCAGAAAAGTGAATCCAGGTACTGCTATAAAACTCCATTGTCCTTATTTAGGCCACGCTTAACATAATCCATTCTATGGATGATTTTTTGTTTTGCAATTTTGCATTCAAGTTGGCTTTTAAGTTCTGCTACTTAAAAACACAGGCCAACAAGGTTCTTTGGGTAAATGTGATAACTTTTATTAGATCAACTAAATAGTTAGAAAAAAATGTTCTTTGCAAGCTTTTGGGCACAAACACCCTTCTTCCGGCATTGGGGAGAGTATGCTGTTGGTTTGGGTGCTCTCTTGGGTAGATTAGAAGCCAATATGCAAAAATGCAGGTCTGTGGAAATGCAAATGCATGGTAGACGCATTGGGGCGGGGAGCGGGAGGGGAGGGAGAAGAGGGATGTTGACCCAGTGAAAGAATGTAGAGAGATTACTTGGGGCTCTCAGATGGCAGGCAGGTTATAATATGCCATAAATCCAATGTCTAAATTTAGTTCATGATTTTTTGTATCCAGTAGATCTATGATGTCAAGTTCGTAGGCTTGTCTACAACAGGTGTTTTGTAAATTCCCTTTGAGAATTAGAACGGAGAGATTGGAGAGAGAGTGGTTATCTTGTGAAAAGTACGGGTAATTGGATATTTTTGTCTTTGTTAGATTTTCAGTGTGCATTTATTTTGATACATAATTGTTGTTTGGTTTCTTCTATATATTTTCCATTAGGGCATTTAGTGCACTGGATGTTACGTTTCTGAAGGTGCAGAAGTAAGATCCAGGAATGGTGATGGTTCTCTTGTGGGATGTAATTCTGTGGGACTAGTGGAGAGGTGTTGGCAAGTTTTACATTTCTGATCTGGGCATGTTCTGGATCCATTCAGTGTGGTTTGTACCATAGGAAGTTTGCTTCTGGTGATGAGGTTAGCAAGGTCTCGTTCTTATTTAAAGGCTAGGATGGGTGGTTCTGGAAAGATCTCTTTAAGAATTGGGTCTTCTTCTAGTATGGGGTGCAACTGTTTGAGGATTTTTGGTATAGGTTCCAGGGAAGGGTGATATGTCATAATGGTGTGTGATTTGTGGAGATTTTCTTTTTGTACTGCAGCAATTCTTCATGTGGTATCCGGATGACTCTTTAAAAAAATGTGAAGGAATGTTCTTCTCAGGTGAAAGCCCATTTGAGATTTGCGAGGTGGTGATCGTGAGTATTCTCTTCACTGCAAATCTGGTGGTATCAGAGGGCTTGACTGTAAATTACAGCTTTCTTGGTGTGTTTAGGGTCATTGCTGGTTCTGTGTAGAAATGTATGTTGGTTCATGGGTTTCTTGTATATGGTGGTTTGTATTTTACCATTCTGGATATCGATCATAGTGTCTAAAAAGAAGATGTTGGTGCTGGAGTATTCAAGAGATAGTCTGATGGAGGGGTGATGCTTATTGGGTTTGTGATGGAAATCAATCAGAGACTAATACTTAAGAAAAGATATTTTGAAGAATGGCTAGGAAGTTTTAAAGTATCCTGCCAGCAGCTTTTGTGTGTTTTTGGACTTGATGTCAGATCAGAGTCCCCTCATTCCTTCATGTAGGGATTGTCCCATTTGTCCCATGTAGACAACAAACAGGCATTATAAGCAGGTAATGGCATATGTAGCATTGGTAGATGTGCAAGTGAATGAACCTTTGATGTTTTATTTGGTCCAGTGATAATATGGCACAGCTTGCATCTGGGTCCATTGCAAGGCTAGTGCCTTTGTGAGACTAGGAATTAGGTAGCTTGTTGCTTGAAAGATGCCATTTCAGGTTGGGGTGCTTTCTATAAGCCAGGACAGGTTTGTCCATCATGGCTACCTTGAGATAAGAGAGATAGTGTAGATTTGTAGCTTAGAGACTAACGAAATCAGAGCTGTATAGCACTAGCTTTGTGAGCCCAAACTAATTCATTGGTAGTTGTGACAGGACCTGCACGGAGCAGTGTGTCAAATAGAGAGAGTGTACTTGGTAGCCATGTTGGTCTGAGACAAAAAGACATACAAAAAACAAGAACTCTTGGTTCCAAAATGATACCTTTTATTAGACCAACTGGAAAATGGCAAGAAAATTGTCCTTTTCTGCAAGCTTTCGGGATCAAAGTCCCTTCTTCAGGCTCTGGGAAAAGTGTAGATGGTACAAGGTTCCCGAAAGCTTGCAGAAAAAGACAATTTTCTTGCCATTTTCCAGTTGGTCTAATAAAAGGTATCATTTTGGAACCAAGAGTTCTAGTTTTTTGTATGTCTTTTTGTTTCAGACCAACACGGCTACCAAGTACACCCCTGAAACATGGAAGATGCTGAATTTCAGCCGATTTTGGATTTTAAACTTCATTGCAGAACAACATGGAAGTCTTTTTTGCCTCCCTGCCTACCATCTGACACCTTCAGGGAAGGAATTCTACCTGATCAACACATCAAAGAGCTACTCAACACAGTTCACAAAGACACTCTAATGGACCCAGAGGGACAGACTTCCATCTTCAGTTCCCTCTGTGCAAAAATGAAGTTTATTTCTGACCTATGGGGACTTTTTACCATCTTGTACCATCTACACTTTTCCCAGAGCCTGACGAAGGGACTTTGATTCCCAAAAGCTTGCAGAAAAGGACAATTTTCTTGCCATTTTCCAGTTGGTCTAATAAAAAGTATCATTTTGGAACCAAGAGTTCTAGTTTTTTGTATGTCAAATAGAGAGAGTAATTTGAATACAAAAGTCAGGAAAGGAGGGAGTAAGAGGAGAATGGGGGTTGGCAGAGCAGTACTGGGAGAAGTAATAAGCCCATAAAGACAACGGGATCACCAAAGCTAATCCAGGTAATAGGCCAAGAATCCATACTCCTTGTTTAGATCATACTTAATCCATCTTGTGGATGATTTCTTGTCTGCAATTTCCTGTTTGAATTTGCTTTTAAAGTTTTCTTGTTTAAAAACAGATACTCTGAAGTCAGTGAAGGAATGTCCAGGGAGGTTAAAGTGTTCAGTCAGAGCCCTTTGTGCATCTTTCTGAAGCTGAGGTCAGATTGATGTTCATTCATTCTTACACAGAGGATTGCCCTGTCTGTCCATTGTAGACTGCAGAGGGACATTGTAAGCAAATGGTGGTGTATATGATGTGGGTAAAGGTGAGGGTGAATGAACCTCAGATGTTATAATCCACGTTATTTGGTCTAATGATGATGTGGGTCTGTATTGATGAGGGGGGGACATCTTGCACCTGAGTCTGATGCAAGGCCTGGTGCCTCAATGAAACTGGGAGTTATAGAGCTTGCTGCTTGAGTGATGCCATTTGACATGGGGGGAGGGTTGTCTGTAAATCAGGACAGGTTTGTCTGCCACAGTTATTTTAAGATGGTCATCCTTTTCTAGGAGGAATTGAAGGTTATTAATGAGGTGTCCAAGGTGTTCAAGCTGGGGCTACAGGTGACCACTGGAGGGATTCCATTGTCCTGGTCTCAGGCTTGGTATTGCTGCAGATCAGAACAAGGTCTGAGTCTGGCTTTGTTGATTTGAGTGGCTACAGTTTTGGGATTGTATTGTAACTGCAGGAATCCCTGTTCTAGATCCTTACATTTTGTCCCAATCAGTGGAATCAGAGCAGATATGTGTGGTGTGCTTAGGATGAAAGCTGATGGTGTGAAGATAGCTGTGGCAGTTGATGGGTTTCTAATACAATGTGCTGACAATGTTGCCATTGCAAACCTTCACTGTGGTATCTAGGAAATTAATTTTCTGGCTGGAGTATTCTGGAATTAGTTTGATTGGGGGGGGGGGGGAAGGAAGGTGGAAGTTGTTAAAGTCCTGGTGAAATTTCGCTAGCGATTCCTTCTCATATGTCCATATGATGAAAATGTAATCAGTGTACCTTAGATAAATCGGCGGGATGAGAGGGCAGCTACATAGGAAATGGTCTTCAAAGTCTGTTATAAACATATGACATATTGGGGGTGGGGGGCATCCATGTGCCCATAGCAGTGCTATTCATTTGTGGGTATAGAGATTCTCCAAATCTGAAATAGTTGTGTGTGAGGACAAAGTAGGAGAGTGTGACAGAAACAGAAACAATGTCCTTGTTCATGAAGACTATTCTTTATGGTTTGTAGTCCATCCTTACAGGGAATGGTGGAGTACAAAGATATGACAGCTAGGGTAGCTAATATCATATTTTTTGGAAGCTTGTCTATGTAGCTCTGTCTTTAAGAAATATGTGGTGTCTTTCAAGTGCTGACAGCTCCAGTGGTATGTGGGAATAGGATAGAGTCAGCATAGTCAGAAACTCCCTCCATGGTGGTGCCAATGCCAGATACAATAGGGCATCCTGGTTGCCAGATTTGTTGATCTTGTGTAATAAGTAAAAGTTTAAGGTATTTTATGTGGCCATAGCTCTCCATGGACTTAGGAAACAGCACTGCTTCAATTTACATTCAGCTCACTTTTGAAGGTTCTCTTTGTAACTGTTAAGTGCATCTTTTTATTTTTAATAAAAGATTAGATTGTGCAGAAGCTCATGGCACTTACTCTCACAGGGCGCATCAACATGAGATGCTTTATTGGGCAGCAGACTAATTTGCTGTTCAGGAAACCATCATCATCTACACATGCATGTCAATTAGAGCACAGTAGATTAATTTACTGCACTGCCAGGTACTCCGTCAGATACAAGTGGTATCCAGAAGCGCAGTATATTACTACACTTAAACACACATGTAGATGGTGATGTTGGGATTAGTTTACTCCAGCTCAAATTGAGAGTATATTCAGTTGCATTAATTGCACATGTAGATGCACCCACAGCCAATTAGTATTTTTAAGCTCTTTGTGTTGCCTTTATTGAAATTGTAGAGTTTCAGGGATGCCATACTGGATGTACCTTCCATTAGGGAAAGTACATTTTAGGATAGGCTGGCAGCATCCTTGTAATACTAGTGGCATTGAATCTGTTTATGTTCTCCAGTATACTGGGAAGCTTTGGGACAAACAAAAGCATCTTTTGTTGATCTCAACAGACCAGGCAGAGCAGGACTCTGATCAGATGAATATGCCCAAATAACAAAAGCATGTTATGTATGCATGCATAGGCGACTGGTAGGGAGTACACAGGGGTGCACGTGCTCCCCCCGACGGGGCTGGTGCTCCCCCCGATAGCCAACACTGATGCTGTCGGTAGGGTCGGTGCCCCCCCTGGCAGGGCCGCTGCTGTCAGCAGCTTCTGCAGGCGCCCCCCCAGATTTAGGAGGCACCAGTCACTCATGCATGCATGTGTGTAGTTGTCCACGTGTCACAAAATTTGATCAATGCTAACATATACTTTTTCAGAATTGCTATTTGTAAAAATAAGAGTCAGCAGACAGGTTAATTTTTGAACCAGCAATATCAGTAGTCCTGTCTTCACAGCAAATCATCACTCAATATCAGGCATATCTCAGAAATCCTAACAGGGGCCTTGTTGTTGACCAATCTGTATCAGCCCCTCTTGAAGGTCCTTCTGGGATTCCAGGTGTAGTTCAGGGCATCTGATTGCAAGTAATCTTTCCTTCCACGACCTCAGTCATTCCCTGTCAGCTTTCCGTGAGGGGGAAACTGCAGTACAGAATGGTGAAGAGACTTGACTATGATTGCACAGCTATTGGAAGCCAAGCTGATAACAGAAATCAGAGCCTCTGACTCCAAGGTCAGCACCCTTTTCATGAGACAACATGGCCTAGTTTTCTAAATATTTTCACTTAGCATTCACTTGTGGTCTAACTTTTTGGCTAAGGCAAGACTGAAACTACAGTGCCAATAAGGAAGTCACTGTGAGAAAGAAATGAACTCTAATAACCTAGCTGAATGTACTATTGTACTAACAACAGAAGTTTTGAAGAATGAACCTAATAAACCTGAATCTCCTCTCTCTCATAACCATGTATGTCTGGAGTCTCTCTACTGAAGTCTGGAGAGTTTCACCAATGTAAGACTGTTGCAGAGAGAAGACTCATATAGATGCTAAGATCAGCAGGGACCTCAACAGATAATCGAGTCCGACCCCATGCCCTGGGCAGAAAAGAGTGCAGGGGACAGATGACCCCAGCCAGATGCCTATCCAGCCTTCTCTTAAAGACCCCCAAGGTAGGGGAGAGCACCACCTTCCTTGGAAGCCCATTCCAAATTTTGGCCACTTACCGTGAAGAAGTTTTTCCTGATGTCTAGCTTAAATCTGCTCTCTGTCAGTTTGTGACCATTGTTCCTTGTTACCCCAAGAGGCACCCTGGTGAACAGAGCCCTTGTTGTGTTCCCCTAATTAATTTGTAGGCAGCCACAAGATCCCCTCTCAGCCTTCTCTTGTGGAGGCTGAAGAGGTCCAGGTCCCTCAGTCTCTCCTCATAGGGCTTGGTCTGCAAACTGTTAACCATACAAGTGGCCCTCTTTTGGACCCTCTCAAGGTTATCAACTTCCTTCTTAAAGTACGGCGCCCAAAACTGGATGCAGTACTCCAACTGCAGTCTGACCATGCTGTGTAGAGGGGAAGTATCACTTCCCTGGTTCTTTATCATGCATCTGCTGATGCATGATAAAGTACGGTTAGTTTTGCTGAGGATTTCATCACATTGATGACTCATGTTCATCCTGGAGTCCACTATGACTCCGAGATCCCTTTCCATTTCTGTGCTGATGAGAGGGTCATTTTCCAGCCAGCAGGTGCGCTGGATATTTTTATGCCTGAGGTGCAGCACTCTGCACATTTGTCCTTGTTGTACTGCATCCTATTGAATACTGCCCACTTTTCCAAACCATCCAGGTCTGCCTGCAGTCATTCCCTACCCTCTGGAGTGTGCACTTCACCCCACAATTTAGTATCATTCGCAAACTTGGATAGAGTACACTTCACGCCCGCATCCAAGTCACTGATGAAGACATTTAAGAGTACAGGTCCAAGGACCGAGTGCTGCAGGACCCCGCTATCCACATCCTTCCAGGTCAATACCGACACCTCTATTATTACTCTCTGGGTGTGACCCCCCCCAGCCAATTTGCCACCACCAGACTATGTAAACATCTCAGTCACCATGTAAACCTCTAAGAATTAAACACATGTGCTCTTTTTCCCATGTATGGACTCTTATAGGGCAGTATTTGGGTGAGATGACATGTTAGAGTTAGCAGGTGTTAATTCAAAGCAATTTAACTAGTGCTAGTGATGAGTCACATGTTTGGGGTTAATACCCTCTCTAATGTGTACTGCTCAGATCTGCTGCTAGAGAGCTGCAGGGAGCTTGAGAGCAGACAGGGTGGAGGAACCCTCTACCCTCCCTGCCACCACTCCTGCTCTTGGACTGATTGGGGTGGCAGGGCAGTGATCTGCAGATGGAGGGGCACATTGTGGGGTAGAGTGGGGATCCAGGGGCTGATGGGGGCAGTGGACTGATTTGGGGGGGCAGGGAGAGTGATCTAAGTGGTATTGGGGTGCCCTACCCTCTCCCTCCTCCCTGGCTTATACTGTGGCTAGAGAGCAAGTGAGCAGGGCAGGCATAGAGCAGACTTGCAGTCCCTAGTCATGCCCCTGCTCACCAGCCCTCTAGCAGCAGCTCTGAGCAGTGCACATTAGAGAGGGTATTAATGCCGAATGCATGACTAATCACTAGCACTTGTTAACCTGAACACAGACTAACATTCTTAGGATTAGCACCTGTTAGCTCTACCATATGATCGCACCTTCACCCTTACAGTCATTTGACTACAAACACACAAGTCACTAAGCTTCCTTACCCTCACATTGACTTCACTGACCTACAAAAATCCATGCGCACCCAGGCTGGTGGAAAAATAAAAACAGGAAGCCAGGTAAATACTCACCCAAATCTACAGAAACAAATGCTGAATCAAGCTCATTTGATTCGGGAAGGTGATCTTTCCTTATGGGTAGCTAACAGCTCAGGATTCTTGTAAGTGAGTTCAGTTTCAGGAAAGGAGGGAAGGGTTGCACAACTCTGGGTTTTCCAGACGCAGGCATGCTGTCAGTGTGTAGGAATGTACATGCTTGCTCCAGTCTTTAAAATTTCTGTTTCGTCTTTAAGCTTTGTTGGCTGACTGCCATAAGAACAACAGAGTCTGTAATGCTTACTCAGACACAACACTCTTGGACTTCAAGGATCACCTTTAATGAATATAGTTTATGAGTTTTGGAATATAGGCATGCAGAACTGTCTAGCAGTGATGGCTAGGATTTAGAAATTTGATTTTCCCTCCTCCTACTGTATGACTTCCTCAAAGTAACTTGCTTGTAACTAAAGAAAAATAAATAACCTAACTTGATATATTCCAATAATTTTCAAGGCCTCCTGCTTTTAAAGCATTCTCAAATGATTTTTGTAATCTGTAATACGTTTATAACCTTTTGAAGGTTTTAATTTTTTTTAAAGCTTCCATCTGAAATGAGCTTCCTTTACGAAGCCTGAACCCACAAACCCTTGCTCATATACCATATTTTCCCTGAATCTAAGACACCTGTGTTTAAGATGACTTACTAATAATTAGATTCTGTACTTGGAAAATTTATAAATTTGTTATAATTTTCCTTTCATAGAGTCTAATGATTGGAGAGGTGTCTTAAATGTGTTCCCCCCCCGCCACTGCTACAGCAGCAAAAGCAGTAGCAGGAGGTTGGAAGTTAGCAGGGCAGGCCAAGCAGCAGATAAAGCAAGTGACTTGACTCTCATCCCTTGCCCATTGCTCCCACCACTTGTCCCCACTGCTGCCTGCCCCACTCCAGTGCCCAAGTGCCACAGCATCTGCCCCCTCCAGCAGTGCCTGCACCCATGACACCTGCTGCTGTTGCTTGCCCTCTGTGCCTGTACCCCTGCTGCCTTCTTCCCCTGTGTCTGTAACCCCAGTGCATGCCCCCCAGTCACTTTACCCGTACCCTCTGCCAATTGTCTCCTGCAGCCTCTGCTGTCCTTCCCACCCCGTGCTGCAACTCAATCAGTCATGGCTCTGGCTCCACTCCCACCACTGCTACCTGGCTGGACTGGGGCTGGAGTTACCATGTGCTCTGTGCCTCAGGCCAGAATGGGCTGAGTGGGATCAGAGCAGTGACTAATGATAAGTGGTGGTGGGGTGGACAGAGGCTGAGCGGGAAGCAGAGATGGCTGGGGGAGGGTAGGCGGAGGGGTGGCAGCAGCTGAGGCTCTGGCTCCAGGTTGGAATTGAAGCCAAGCAGTTGCCTGTTCTCCCCCTCCCCTGCCCCTCTACCTTGTACTCCAATCCAATCCCCATGTTGAATGGAGGAAAAAATCCCTTGTCCTGGATTACAGTAAATACGGTATGTGGCACAGAACTCATCTAGACATTCTCTGCAAAGAAGACATTCTCATGTGCATGAGGTTTTAGGAAAAAGGCCATTTGAGATGAATTTCTGCCTATTTACTCCCAGTCCCAGAATGGTTGTCCTTCTTTAAAAATTAATATAACTTTTTTTTGGCTGGTTTTGAGTTATTTAAGTATTTTAAAAAGGGATTTCTACCATTTTAAGGAACCTGTTCTGTAATTCCTTTATACTTAAAGGACTCATATATAGTTTTGCCATCCAACTTGAGACTTGGCAGGGTTGTAGTGCACAATGTCTTACATGTTTGGTTTAGTAAGTGTTACAAACATGGTCTGGAGACCTTTGATGTTATAAACTGAACACGAGACAAAGAAAACTGTACAGAAGGCCTATTCCTGCACTCCTTTTTGATATTCTGTATGTGCTGGTCTTCTTTCAGCCAAGTGCCTAGTGAAAGCAATTGACAGATTTAGGGTCAGGAAATTTCCCACCCCTTCCAAGTCCTACTGACAAGGACCATTCCTTCCCCCTGCCCTTTCTCTCTATAGCAGGGCTTTTCAACTTGTGAGCTGTGGGCTGCATTTAGCCCACAAGCGGTTAATTTGAGGCTTGTGGGCTCCTGATTGGGAGCTGTTCCTCCTCCCATCCTCCAACTTCTGCCTTCTGCTCCGTCCTTGGGGGAAGGGTGAGGTAGCTTGTGGTGCCCAGGGAATCCATGGGTCAGGGGGAGACTGAGATCCTCACACAAAGGGGAGGCACCTGCATGGTGAAGTGCAGTGGGAAAGGATGCTGGCAGCATGATGGGAGGCTCATGCAACATGTGGCCAAAGTGGAACAGCCCTGATCTACAGTATAGGTTGTATTTGTCTTCCTAGGAACATCTGAGAATATAGTAATAGCATATTAATACTAATACATTTCTTGCTGCCCTCTATGCAGGGCATTGGGAGTGCCCATCCCTCCCCTGCTCTCTTCCTGTGGCACATTGTTGGATTTGTTTTTAGTGTGCTTTGTGGTTGAAGCATGTGAGAGGGCTCAGGGTAGATGGACCCTTTGAGCAAATGTCTGTAAATGCACGGGACAGGATTTGATGGTCAGGGGAGCTCCTTCCAGTCCTATGTCTCTGTTTCAGTGAAAGCGTATTTATTTGCACGGTTGGTCAAATAGATGCTCTCTCTTTGAAGAGACACGGTCTCAAGGAAAAATGGTTAATACAACAGTGAAGCTGAGATTCTGAACCCAGAGATATCAAGTGATTCAAGTTGGTTGCCGTGATTCCTTGTGTTCAGCCTCATTGCCCAGGCCAATTACATTCCTAAATCACATCAATTACTAAACAAATTCATTAATGTGAAATATTCCTTCATTATAGGGGGTTCACAGCAATTACACTAGAAATGTAATTTTTTTAATGTACTGACTTCTATAATCTTAACCATAATATTCCACTAAGTAAGCTTCCTCCGAACTAACAATCAGCTTTACTGAACCGTTATAGAGATGCAGTATTCTGTTTCTTATTGTGCTGCTCACTATAAAAGTTTTTGGTGAATTTAGTTGGGAAGGGATATAGACAAGCTTTTGGAATAAGTACTTGGCACCCAGAAGCTTGTCTATATCCCTCCTAACTACACAGATGGTCCAATAAAACATACCACCTACAAAAATCCTTCTCTCTCCCCTACAATTGACATTTTTGTCTGTCTGTTAATTAGCAGATATTTTGTTTGTTTCAATGTTAAACTTAATGGGTCAGTGCAATTAATAACCAGGGAAATGGTACTTGAGAGTGAATGCAATAGTGGCTTACCTGAAGAAAGTAGGGAAATGACTATTTGACTCTGTTTTGTTACCTTGTAACCTAGTTTTAAAACTTTTTGTGACCAAAATACTTAATTTTAGAACGAACATGTCAAATGGGGTTTACAAAACTCCCATTGATCTCAAGCAACTTCTGTAACTTTGCATGTCAGTAAAATGGACAGGAAAAGGCTCCATTCACATAATTGTAAGGAAGAAAAGGTACGGAAATCTAATAATTGGATTGTTAAACCAACTATTTTTTCACATTGAGACTATAAGTGACTTGTAGTGCTACCCACATTGGGCCCTCATGGATCCCATGCATTATAAAAACAGTTAGAAAGAAACTGCTATACAGATTTTAAAAATCCTTGCAAAGTATTGTTCTACTGTAGGAGTAGTGCTATTTTTGGCCGTAGTGCTGAAAAAACCACAATGTGTACCTTGTAAGGTGCCGGAGTGACAGCATGCCAGACAAACAAATCTGGAGTGCAGGATACATAGCAGGATGCACTGCATATTAATATAGTTTATAATCATAAATATTGCTCTTTTGCAGCAAATACCAGGTTTTCTAAAAATTCTAAACCTGGTGACAATACTATCTTTGTTCTTGTGTATTCTTTTTTTGTTAAGCATGTTGTGATGAGAGGAAAAAAACAGAAAGAAGAGAAAAAGGGGGGAAGAGAAAGACAAAAGCAAAAAGAAAAAGAGAAGAGAATGAAAGAGAAAAAAGAGAGGAGAGAGAGAGAAAAAGGAAAGAGAGAAAGAAGAGAAAGAAAAAAGAGAAAAGAGAAAAAAGGAGAAGAAAAAGGGAAGAAAAGAAAAAAAGAGAAAGACCGGCAAGTGAGAAAGAAAGAGAAGAGAGTAAAAAAAGGAAAAAGAGAAAGAGGGTGTGTCCCTTACTGGTCATGTCTCCCATTGCTATCAGCTGCAGCTTGGGCCCACTGGTCCAGCGCAGTGTCTGCGGAGGGTGGCAGTGACACCTGAGCAGCACCCACCAGGACCAGGGTGCTCAGGCCTCCTCGACAGTCCTGGAGTGGGGGGAGTCTGGGCCTAGGGCTGGGAGGGAGGGCCCAGCCGGGGCTTGGGCAGGCATGCCCCTCTCACCTGGGTGGGGACAGCACTGGGGTGCCAAGCACCAGGGCCATGTGCTTAGGGCAGGGTCTGGGCAGCACGGGGAGAAGTACATGTTGGGGGAAGAGCCATAGGCAGGCTAGTCCGGCCGGGCCCTTGGGAAGGTGGCAGCTGGAGGAGAGCCGGGGCGCAGGAAGTGAGCACTGCCCTGGGGCTCTGTAGATTCAGGCCCTGGTGGGTGGGCGGGCAGGTGTGCCTGGTGGCACCCAAGGTGGGGCCTGGCCTGGCCTGCGCAGCCCCATGGGGATGGGCCACAGCTGCCCTGCCTGCGAGGGGATGCTGCCTGGCCAGGGCAGGATGCTGGGCACAGGGGCCTCCTGGCTCTCGGCACAGCAAGAGTGGGACACAGCCACCCCCAGTGCAAGGGCCTGGACACAGGAGCACCCAGGACCCTGGGAACAGCCACTATGGGCAGCATTTGGGGCCGAGCCAGCTGGGAGCCTCCAGCACAGCGGCCCTCCACCGTGCCTGCCCAGGCCCCAGCTTCACCCACCCGCAGCTCCCCACCAGGGGCCGGGCTGGGCTGGAGGGCACAGCCCGGGATGGGGGGCAGGGTCAGCAGAAAGCAGACAGCCTCCCTGCCTGTGCTGTCCTGACTCTGCCCCTGCGCTGCAACCTGTGGCTGCTCCCAAGAGCCCGGAGCAGCAACTTAAAAAAAAAATGTTTTTAAACAATTTCCTCTCATGCCTCCTGGCATGCTGAGGAAAATGTCTCCACGTGCCACTAATTGGCACTAGGGTTGCCAACGGTGACTGAAGCTATTCCGGGAGATTTTTTTTCCCCCAACGTGACGTAATGCCATTAATTGTACTGTTCAGCCCGTTCACAGTATCAGTCTCCTGGATTGCTTTCAATAGTCACCGGGAGATCAGTGCCGATTCCAGTAGACTTCCGGCCAATCTGGGAGGGTTGGCAACCCTAATAGGCACGCATACCAGGGGGTGCCTATCCCTGTTCTGCTGTCATTAAATGCATCCTTCCTGAACGTAAGACATGTACGACTAATATACTGATCAAACGGAGATAACTATGAGCTAAATGAACTAGATATAGTTTCAGACACTCTACCCATCTGGTGACAGTATTTGTAACTGTTTCAATCACATTTTCATTGTTATTAAAATGTTTCTCTCCTCATTTCTCATGTGAAAGGCTCATACTGCTAATGAGGGAACCTGACTGACTGCATGAGTCAGTGGCAAAACAGTATGCACAGTTATACACAGAGTGCTATCAAAGGCATGAAGTAAACACAGTGGAAAATAGAAAAGGCATTTTTTTTCATGCTAATCCCTTCAAGGTTTAGCAACCCCTAGGTGTAACTCATAACTAGGTTCAAACTGTGATTTTAAGTTGACGGTGCCCATGTCATTATTCTATGTTCTGAGTAACAGGGTCCCCCACAGCTAAATGAATCAAGCCCACCACTTGGCTTTGGTGAAAGTCTTGCATGAAACTTTGCAGAACCTTGTTCTGTAACAAACTACATGTCTGGGTTGCAGCTGCTTCTCCAGTCCCCTCCCCCCTGAGCAGCGGGTGGAAGGGAAAGAGGAAGGAAAGAGGAATCAAATTGTCTTGTGTTGCTGCTCTCTGCCAGAACTTTTCTTTACCCCCAGCCTGGAAATCAGAAAGCTAACAGCGTCAGAGACCCACAGTCTGCCCAGCCTACTGCTCCCCAGACACCTCCTAGAGATCCACTTTGCTGCCTTCTAAGACGACACTAAGCAGGTGAGAGCACAGATCTGGAGGAGTTTTGTTGCCACTATTTCTTTGGCAGTTGCAACTTAGGAGGATGATATGATGGATAGGAAAGAGGGGCAGACAGATCTAGGGACTGCAGCTATGACAGAGAAACAGGGAGAGGAGGCCGGGATAGGATAGAGGGACCACTCTGGATTGCCCTTATAAAGGATTGGCTGGATTGCAAAGGGGGGCTGTGTCAGTGAAATCAAGGGGAGTTTTGCGACTGACTTCAGTAAATCGAGTCGCATTGTGCTCTTGGTAGCAAGGCAAGGAGCTTCCTATTGGTCTGTCTTGCCTGCTTTAGAAAAGGAAACACAGCCTCAGCGCACCAGATCTGAGTGCTGGCAAAGTGCAGCGTGAGATTTCTGTGCAAGAGAGACCAGAAGAGCTAGAAATGTGAGAAGCAAAAGCAAATGTTTTTGTTACCTTTTGATATACTGGGAGCAGCACTGGAGGGGGTGATCACCTCCTTGGCTTTTGCAGACGTACTTGAAAGTTAACTGCTTCTCCGGACTTTCCCAGCTGAAAGGAGAAAAAGAAACTTTCTCACACCGGATGTAAACCCCAGGGGGTGAGGAAGTGAATATATCATTTTTACTGTCATTGAATGGGATAGGTCTTTTCTTGTTCAGAGACTGAGGTTTGCGTGGGACTCTGCATTCACTAAGACTTGCCTTCCTCTTCCATTTAAAATGATTTTGTTTCTACTTTTCTGAGGATATATGTCCCCTGGCTCCCTCCATCCTATAGATTGGTGGGTATTCATCAGGTCATTCCCAGGCAGTTTTAGGACTTGACCCTGCAATTGAAGGCAATTGAGATTTTGGAACAGGACTAAGCCCTGAAGAATCTGGTCCCTTGATGTACATCCTAGGCTAGAAGTTGACAACCTTTCACCAACTCTTCAGCCAAATTACTACAGCTCATTCCTAAGGCAGACCACTGCTGTCCACCTGGCCACTGCACATGTCCCCTGCTGTTACTGCTGCTGATTCACTGCCATTGATTTTCCCCACTGCCACCTTGGAGGGCTGGGTAAAAATCTCTCCATGGGCTGCAACTGGCCCACAGGCCATAGGTTGCTGACATATTTCTTAGACTCACCAGCTGGCATGTCAGCTGGCGGTATATGTATTCTCAAGAAAAGGAAAAAACTGTAAAAAAAAATAAACCTGGGAAGATATACCATGTTTACTCGAATACAAGATGACCCTTAATATAAGATGACCCCCCCAATAATTAGATTCTATATAAGGAAAATGTATATATTTGTTATAATTTTCCAGGTACAGAATCTAATTATTGGAGGGTTGCCTTAAATTTGTCCCCCTCCCACTTTTACTGCAGGGAAAATAAATCTTGAGGGGGAGGAGGGAGGGTTGTCAGGTACCCCCCCTTGCCCTCACTGAATTTCTTCCCTCTGTAGTCCCTTTCCTCCATTCTTACTGTCAGCCCCGGCTTTCCCTGAGCACTTGGAAATGCAAATTTCAAACCACTGATCTTGAAATAAGCATACCTGTAATTTGCATATAGATTTAGTTCACCTAGAATTGATGCATTTCACACTTTTTAAAACTGCTGCAATTTTTTGTAAAAGGACTCCGTAAACACATTTTTAAAACAGTACTTTTGTACCAACTTACATATAGTATGAACTGGGTGTGTCTACAAGTGAAATGAATGTTACCGAATAACCTCTGGTGCAATTCATACCGTAGTTTATTGCTCCTGGGTATACTGTTTACAGTGCCCCTGTGTCTGCTGCATGTTGAACCACAGCGGCTGTTCAAACCTGGATCAACATGCTGTAGACGGACTGGCTGGGGCATAAGGGTGCTTCAGTGCAGGGCTACCCAGCAACCTTTGTGCCCCAGCCAGGCCCATCAGCACCCACATGTGCCTTGTGGCATTGTAAATAACTCTGGCAGTACTACCCCATGGTGGAGTTAACTAGTTTATTTCATCCTAATAACACCATACATGTAGACAGTGATGTTTTCCTGTGGAGAGAATTAGTCAGGTACTAGATTAACTGCACAGTTTGTCCAGATGTGTATGGGGCAGGACTGCTCTGTTGGCTGCAGAGGCAGCTGTCTCCTGGCCCCATGCACATCAGGATCCCTCCAGATGTGCGTGGGGCCAGGAGACAGCTGCTGCTGCAGCCAACAGAGTGCTCCTGGCTCCATGAGCATCACGACCTGTGTCCCCTACAAGCCCCTGGGCTAGCATCCAGGGGGAGCCTGGCTGCTGCAGGGCAGCAGAGCAGGGTAGAAGCAGCCCTGTACTGGGCTGCTCCCACTAGGGTGCACATAGGCTTACTGCACAGTAAGCCTATAGCACTTTAATAGCATGTGTACATGCGCCCTTGGAGGATAGAATTTAGCTCTGTATTTAAATCCCCTGCTTATGTTATTTAGGCATATGTATTATAGTGGTGTCTTTAGTGGTTGAGAACTTCTTTATAATGTGGAAATGTACAAACAACTTTATAATAGCTTTGACTGGGACATGACATCCTGGGGCACAGATAGACCTGATGATCTAAGTTCTGTTGTCAACTACTTCTTCTTACAAAAATGAATGTCTTCTCATGTGTAATCTGGCTTAGTGGACCCTCTGATGTTTCAGTTTTTTTTGTCAGCAAATATTAAATTAGAATATAAGGAAAAATAAGTTCTAGGATGACTGTATCGGCATCCTAACTTGTCAGCAAAAAATCCACGGTAGTCCTCTCCTTTGTGATGCCAATCATCAGGGCTAAGTACAGACAGTCAAAAAGCCCAAGGGTGAATTGATTCAGTCTTTGCAGGTTAGTTTAAGATGCAGAGATTAATCTGCAAAACAACTGGACAGACATTTACCTTTGATTCAGGAAATGCAGCCACATGCCTGCATTGGCTCAGGTCAGAAGCCAAAGGGTGCTACAGCACAGCTGTCTAGAATACAGCTAGCATGGGCTGTATGTTCACTTCCTCTTCCTGCTGTCCCTGAGGTCTCTGGGATTTGTAGTCCACAGTTGCAGCCAGCAGTAAATTTGAGTGGGGGAAGGGGTGTTTACCCCCCACTCCCTGGCCCCAGACTCCAGCCAGGGTTTGCCAGAGGGGAGCGAGCAGTGAGCCAGCTAGGGAGCAGAGGGGCAGGACCAGCCCCCCTCTGGAGCAGACAGCACAGCCCAGTCCAGGGTTGCAAAGCTTTCTGGGATGCAGGAGGACTTTGATTTAACTTGAACCAGGAAGAGGTCTGGGACAGAAGTTTTGTAAACTGGTTTGACCTAAATCACTTAAGTCTGATACTACATTCAACCAGGTTTACCTTAAAACAGTTTCAGCCATTTTGAAACTGGTTTATGTGCACTGAACTTCTGTTCTGTTACAGGTTTAAACCAGTTTCTGATCACTTAGACCAGTTTATGTGTAACTTCTGTCCCTAGCCCAAGGCTCTGGGACCTTTTGCTGAAAAATTTGAGAGCATTATAAATGGAGACATTTTGGTATGCATCTCCCATGAGTGAGAAAGCCTCCATTGTCCTAATGCATGCAAAGCTCAGAAAAAAAAGTCTGTATTCATTGTATTCATATAAGTAATTGGCCCCAGTCAGGGCAGGGTTTAATATTTTTATATTTCCTTGTAAAATTATATATTTGCACAAAAACAATATCCAAAGAAATTATTGAGTTTGCAAAAGTCAAGCAGTCAAAAATTGGGAAAATGCCAGAATAGAGTCCAACCTTACTTCATCCTCTTATACATTTTGACAGTCTTTAATTGTATGATCACTTGGTTTTTTTCTGTGGGACTCCTGTCTCATTCAGTGTACAGAATGGACTGTGATCTGGAGATGAATCAGAGTTGTATGGGAATGGAGGCTGTTGTCTGTAGCATCCCTGCCTCATTTGTTACAGGTTGGGAGACAGAAAATGATGGAAGCAGTAGACTGCAGGAATAGAAGTTAGAGATTCATGTTTAAGAAAACTGAACACTGCCTGGGAGAACTGGATTTTATCTCTGCCTCTCCTTCAAAGCCTCCTTGCGATACCAGGAAGTCAGTTAAACCAGGAATGTCACAAATTGTGAGTTCCTCATGTTGTGGTCCTTCAGGCCTCAAGACCCGGACTTTGTAGAAATGTGGAGCACTCAGAACTGTAGCAGAAGACAGTGGGCATAGAAGTTGTATATATAATACCATACAATGTAATGTTGAGTACTTGGCAAAATCAGGAACTATGCCTCTCAAATTGGGCATCCAATTGATATTTATTACCTTAATTTCTGTGCTTCAGTCCCCCAACAAGTAAAATTGGGATAAAAATGTTCCCTTCCTTATGGAGAGTCTATGCAAATAAATTAATACCTGTGAACCGTTTGGATACCCATAGTATAAGTACAAGAGAAAACGAATAATTCTGTCTTCAGAACAGGGTGTGCAGTAAAGAAGGCCTAGGGCTGTATATTGAACACTGAAGATAAAACAAAATAAGGAATATCTGCTTACTGAGTACCATTCATACTGTGCACTGAATGAGGCAATGATCCTGCAGAAAATAAATACCATATGAATATGAAATAACAGATCAAGTCATCATGCATATACTCAAAGAGGCTGATACACCCTTTGGCATTTCTTATGTTTGGAAGGGTTGACTTTGCAACATTAATAGTGTTGTTTTATTTTATTTTTCTTTTAGTGTGCAATGTGTTGTGAAACTCTGGCTGCCCCACTGCTGCAGGGCATGGGGTCCAGCTGGGCTGCAGCCTTGTGCTCCACAGGTGGCAGTGGCAGCTCACACCAAGCCCACACAGGGATGGTGGGAGGAAGCATGCACTGCGCTTGTGCCTGCTGGGCCGGGTGTCCTCAGGGCAGGGTTGGAGGCTGCAGCTAGGGGTGCTGCCCAATCGGGGCGGTGTCCAGCCAGAGGCAGGCTCAGCCCCAGTCAAAGGCTTCCCAGAAGGTCATGGGGATTGCCGGGCCTGGATGCCAGTCCTCCACCTCAGAGCACGGCAAACCCTGTGCCAGGGATGCCCAGCTTAGTCCCCATTGCCTTGCTCCTCTGTGTTTGGGAGCAGGGTTGGAGGCTGGAGCTTTGCAACCTGTCCAGTCCGCATTCACTGATGGCTCCTCCTTGTAGCAGGCATGGTGGGCTGACAGGTTGGATCTCCCGACCAAGCACATTGTGACTGCACAGCATGAGGAGGAATGCTGCCCCGGGCCCCATGCTGGGCTGGGGGTGGGCTGTGGCTTCGGAGTGAGAGGCAGCAACATAGGCAGGGGCAGAGCTGAGCAGTGTGTCAGGGCTGCTCAGCACCACAAAGCAGCAGAGGAGACAGCCGCAGCTGGACCCACGTTCTGGTGAGCAAAGGGGGCAGGGGGAGCTCTGATTTTCCATGATAAAAAAACCAAAATCAAACACCAAAATATATGGGTATTTAGAATTTATTTTACTAATTTAAATTGCTTTAAAATTATAAATATCTCAATAAAACATTATGTTCAAATGATACTCACACATGCGCACACACACACATATACATACATATAGTGACATTTCATTTTAATCATGGTGAAACATGGATTTTGGGGTTTTAATTAGAGAATTTGGGGGTTTTTTACCAGAGAATTTTGGATTTTTTAAAACATCCGTTTTAGCCATCGACATTATTTAAAAAATACGAATCAAATTCTGCCAAGCCATAAGTATGAATTATGATATTCTGTGAAAATTAATAAGCCACATTTTAAACAGCACAAAAATCTGCACTGGTATATCACAGCCTCACTTACCTTGCAAATTCCTCCCAATGTGCTACCCTATGCTGTTAGCTGGTACTGATGTGCTTCTGAAATGGATTGAGGACAAGGATGATGGGAAGTAGGGACTGTCACTTGTAACTTGCAACGTCAGATCCAGTCCAGATCAGCAGTGACACAAAGTGATATTCTGCAAGCTGGTCTGTTGCTTAAATGAAATGAGTTGGTTTCCTAGTAGACCTGCACTGAGTTCATGTACTGCATCACTCACAAAAAAACACAAAGCAGCAGAGGAGCACAGAGATGAATGAATGCACAGTACAGCAATTAGGGTGAGGTGAGCAAAAACCAGTTAATCTTGTTTTCTAATCTACTCGGTATTAACATGTCACCACTATAGAGGTTGTGCTTAAGTACTGTACGCTGTAATGGCAGTAGGTCCCAGCAAGAATGCTCCTGGGCCCATCGTGCATACAACCTCCTAACACAGAAATGAGCCACTGAAGTCACTCTGGGGCTGTCTCTAGCAACCACTTCCAGAAACTGATGTTTCAAGAGTGACCACAAGGGAAGTTTCCAAAACACCTTCACTGCTATACTTCCCCTGTTCAGAACGTGTGAGTATGGGCATGCTTGGGAGCACCTCTGGCAGGACATGCTGTGATGCATGTACACACTAAAGTGACTACCTGGACCAGATGTACCCAGGGATATAGAGGGTACCCAGGGATATCCACGCCAGAGATGTTGCTCTGCAGGAACAAAAAACAATGCACTCTGTGTGGGTTATCAATCGGGGAAGAAAAAGAATTCCAGAGGTCTCAAGACTGAGATGAGATCTTTAATTCTGGCATCTGTGAAGAGTGTCATATTAACAGTAACCCATTGTCTGTGTCATTATAAATCATTAACCAAAGTGATCAAATCTATGCTTGGAAAGGCAATAGTAGTTCCAAGAAGATATCACATGGTGATTCATGTAGCTGTAATATAGAACAGATTACATTTTAAACTGTTTCTAGCAGTAAAGCAATGGATACTACAGAGGACACATACTAGGATTTAGCAGTTTCAGTGACAAACTTCTTTAGATCTCCAAGGAACTACATTTTTTTAAGTTTTCTTCGTTTTGCTGAAAACATTCAATAAAATCAGAAGGCAGCAAATGTAAAGCTTTCAACACAAAATATTTGTTCACGTACTGCAGAAAAAATGATTAAATCAAACAAATGAAAGCCAGAAACTTTGAAGTGTATCATCTCCTATATTTCTATGCGTGAGCTTATCAGCAATGAACAGAAGATGGAAAGAAACTTCTTCTCAGGGCAGATTCCTATGCTTGCCAAATCCAGTTTCTTGTACCTTCATTTGAAGTAGCTTGTGCCAGCCGGAACTAGAGGCTGGATACTACCTAATACAACAGTCCTATGTAGCAATTTCTTTTGAGGGAGGAGGAAAGCAGAGACATTTCTACACCCTTTTCAAATTCATTTCTCAGCTCTAATACCTGTAACTTATAGACTCCATACAGCAGCTACTCCTTGAACACTATACCATTAACGCGATACCATATAATTAGGGTTCTCTGTAAATTGTGCCGGAAGTGCTCCCCCACAGCGGTTCCTTTAATATATTTTATTTTGCCATTTGCTTCCCCCCACCCTGCCCCAATTGGCAGAGGAGCCCCGCAGGCCAGGTCATTTGCCACTGATCGCCAGCGAACCGAAAACCATGGCATATTTAAAATCTCCATCGATCAGGCTGGGGCTGGGAAAAGGGCAAGCGGTGAAATGAAAAACATTGAAGAAGCCACTGTGGGGGGCACTTTCAGCGCGATTTACGGAGATCCCTACCTATAATGTATCTGCTATTGGCATGAGGTTAATAATAAAGATCATGTTTCTTGGTGAATTCTGCATTTCACAAGTTGTTTTCTTAATCTCTTATCAGTGTCAGGGTCAAGCATTGCACTTTTAATTTGCCTGTTAAGGAAGGGATTTGTCAAAGCAGTAAAAGACTTAGCCACTGAGGGCATGGACAGAAGTTACATTTGTCACATAATTGCCCCCTTGAAAATACTCTACAGCTGTGGCCTTACAAAAGAGCATGGCTGCAGAGCGCTTTAAAAGTGCCCAATTGCACGACAGTCTGAACCCTCATTACATTACATGAGGGTTCAGATGAAGACACTTCAAAGTGGAGCAAAGCACCGAGGTGCTGGAGGGGACTCCAATCCACCCACCCCATCCTCCAGTGCAGGTTGGGGAAGCCTCAAACAAACTCCTGTCCCTCCCTTCTTCCCCTCCCATTCTGAAGGCATCACTGAAGCTGGGAGGAGGAGGGGGTCGGGCTAGGGGAAACTTGAACTCGATCCCTTAACACCCCAGATCCAACAGCAAACATCTGTTAGGTTGGGGGAACACTGTAACTTACTTATGGCACATCCTGCAAAACACCATGAGTAATGGTTGGGAGCTGCATGTCTTTCAGTGCCCTCAAATTGCACTGGAAGTCAATGGAGTTTGGGATACCAGGTTCTTTGAGCTATTTTGCCAGTTCTGTATTTTGGATTTATTTTTTATTTTATGCACTGTAATTCCTCCAAGATCATTATGTTGAATTATTTTGCCTCTTCTGTGCTCCTGTTCTTAGATTTAATTCAGTGCATGGTTAGAAACGCCCCCCTCTCAAATATTAGAGGGGATACCGGCAAACTTTGAAATATTCACCTTTTAAATGTTAAGTATGCTTTACAACAGCCTGTGCTTATCAGCCTTGTTATAGAGATGGGGATACCGCAGCTCAGAGAGGGTTTTGCCTTACCGATTGTCATGTAACATGTCCATGACAAAGCTAGGAATTAAATTATTGTGATGAACCTAGAATCTTAATGCCCAAATCTGCACTTTAACTAGACTACATTTGCTATCAATAGTTCTCCTTAAACAGGTATGCATGAATTATTTGTTATCTTGAGGGTTGTTCATCTGTAATTATAAGCCATGCTCAGCCTTTCTGGTTTGGGTGGGATCTAAATCTAAATCTTAGTATAAGTAGTAGTAGTAACAATAAAGTTCTTTCATTCATGAAATTCCAGGATGTTTTTTTTTTTTGTTATTGCATCATTTCATGATCTGTTTGCTTCTTATAGGTCTGAGAATTAATGCCATCATGGCCAGTTTTGAAGAAGCTGAAACCGAAGAAACAGTAACATGTCTCCACATGATGTTTTACCATCCTTTCCAACAGGAAAAGCAGGTGTTTCGCCATTTAAACTTCTATAAGAGAGAACAGCTCAGAGCAGATGAGGTGGCAAAGTTTGGCCGAGACGGTAACATCTGCCATTATATTTTAGTGGATGCTCGTGTTTCCCGGATTCAGTTTTCCTTGCAGTTATTCAGAAAGCTCAGCGGCTCGGAACTGTGTTTTGAGATCAAGAACATGAGCAAAAGGACCAAGCTGACTGTGAACAACCTGGAACTGGGCTACCTAAACAAAATTGACTTGCCCTTAAAGTGCATGGTTGGTTTTGGAGACTACCAGATTCTAATGCATGTACAGGAAGGGGAGTCAGTGGATTTTTTTGAGACTTTCTTGGAGTTGTCCCAGGTTTCACTGCTGCAAGAGCAATACCTGCCCTCACTGCAGCCCATACCTGAGCATGGTATTTCTCCTTCTTTGTTTTACTCCCAAGCTATAAACCCAGTGGAGAAACCAGTAGAGATAGATGAAAATGAATTGTGATGAAGGGGAGAAGGCTGGGTTCAATGGTGTTCTCTACCTGAAAGAATATCGTGTTAGAGACCAAAACCCACTGTTTTGCCTTGTTTTTGATGGTTTTTACACCTAGGCTATCTAATCCTACACACACTCTTAACTCAAATATATCAGAATGTACACATCTGCAGTATGATCAGGTTTGTATTTCCCTGTCTCCTCCCACACACTACATTTTAGCCTCATTATCTGTGTCAGTCGAAAGGTTCATGGCAGCAGGTCCATTTGAAGGACTAACAGCTCCAATGTTTGAGGTATTTCAAGTAGTGTGAGAGAGAGTGTGTGTGTGTGTGTATGTGCGCACATGCGCACGTGCACGCACACAGGTGTAGTAAATACAAAGCACAACACAAAGTTCTCTCCTTGTATGAATACTTACTCATACTATACTTAACATAGCTATAGTGTGTATTAATAAGTTTCATATTGATGTGCAGTCAGTATGCAGGATGAGATCTCTTACCAATCCTAATCTGCTCTTTTCCATGCTTTGACATATTTTATGCATATTTAATGCAAATAAACTCTAATTGAAATATCCAGGTTCACAGAATCATATTTTTTCTTCTAATTGTATAATGGAAATAACAGCATATGCTTCTAAGAATATATTTTTATTATGAATTTTTATAAGGAAACATGAGCATACGATACCAGTATTCATCTCATGTGAATGTCCAACTGAGGTTTTTATTAAAAATATGTTCACATCCAATAGGGAATTGTTTCCTTTTTTGGATGTACTTTGAAAGTAGCTACCGCAAAGAAAATGATTCTTAGAGAGATTCATGAAAAAAGCAATCTTTACTGATAGTGATCCCAGGACAAATTATGTTTAGCTTTTAAAGAGTGGTATCCCAGCTGGAATGCTTTATTCCAAGATTGAGCTGGCTGAAATAATTTTGGCAAAAAAATTTTGCATTTTTCAGTGAAATTAAATTAAATTTAAAATAAATGAACATAACTAATAAAAAATGGCTGCACTCGAGAGGGGACCTCAGGCAGGGCTGAACTCATAGAATCATAGAGAAGAGACCTCCAGAGGTCATCTAGTCCAGTGGTCCTCAACTTTTTTTTGTACCAGGACCCATTTGTAAACATTGATGGGCAGTCCCAACCCAGTAATTAGTTTAAATAGAAAAAAAGTCCTCTGTCTGTGCCAGCCAGGGGCAAGGCGTAGGGGGTACACATGCACCCCCTGAGAGCACCAATGCATGCCCTGCCAGGCCGCACTCCCTGTGTAGCTGGCGGGCAGGAGAGGCAGGCGGGAGCACCAGTGCCCCCCCTGCGAGCACCGTCCCGGGAGCAGGGCTGCCAGCAAAAGCGGCCGCACCGCTTTCAGAAGTGGCTAAGGGGCCCTGGGAAT
>NW_005842153.1:1919662-1929757 GCF_000455745.1 Alligator sinensis | reverse complement strand
GGAGCACCAAGGCATGCCCTGCCAGGCCGCACTCCCTGTGTAGCTGGCGGGCAGGAGAGGCAGGCGGGAGCACCAGTGCCCCCCCTGCGAGCACCGTCCCGGGAGCAGGGCTGCCAGCAAAAGCGGCCGCACCGCTTTCAGAAGTGGCTACGGAGCTCTGGAACTGGCACAGCCACTTTTACGGTGAGTGAGATTGGCAACCCCCCTGCCAGCAGGATGGAACTCCACCCCCCCGGCCAGCAGGAACGACTAAGGCACCCCTCCTGGCCAGTGGGATCGACTGCCAGGGAACCCTCCCCGGTCACTGACTGATGTCAGGGGGGGCACATACCCCCCCTGACTCAAGAGGCACCAGACACCCATGGTGCCAGCACCCTCCCCACCCAATCCACAACTCTCCACCCTCTCCAGCCCTGCTGGTGCCACTCACTCCAGACCCACTGCCCCCATGCACCACCAGCAGCACAAGGAATAATGGGGAAGGGGGGGCGGGCTACGCTGCCCTCACCTCCTCCTGTGATCAGCCGCTCGGTCTCTGGGCTGTGGCTCTACCACACCATGGCCCAACCACCCTCTGCACACTTCTAAGGCTCTCCACCACCCCACCTTCCCTCCAGGGTAGAATCATGGCTTGAGGAGAAGCAGAAGCCAGGCCATGGCAGTGGGGTAGAGCCACAGTCTGGCATACGAGCGGCTGGTAGTGGTAGGAAGTGAGGGCAGTGCATCCATCCCTCATATCCATTACTCTTCATGGTGTTGGTGGCACAGCTTGTGCAGGGGTCCCGGTGATGGCAGTGAGTTTCTATGCCTGCTCTGCCCTCCCATGCTGGGTCCTATCAGCTGGGCCATGGAGATGGCTCCTGCCTGTGCCAGTCTGCAGCCCCGTGCCTGCTGTGGACACACAAATCTGGGAGGGCACGTGCCTCCCCCCATACCCCCAATGCATTGTCTATGCCCCCCTTGCCCTATAGACTTATCTGTGGAGAGCTGTGCAAGCTGCTCTCCACACTGTCTGGCTACCATGTGCAAGCGTGTATGCACACATACATGCAGTGTCCCCCCCTGCCTGATCACCAGGGATCCTTGTTTTCTGTGATAAAAATCACAAATTTGCTGATAAAAATCCCAAAATCCGTGGTTAAAATTAAATGCCCCCCACAGCCCTGCTGGTGTCCCCCATAGCCCTCCAGCCTTGCTTGTGCCCCTTGCCCCCCACCCACAGCCCCCGCCCCCCAGGCCTAATGGAGGGGGCCCCCAGTGCCAGGGCTATGGGGTCAGGGTTCAAAGCCCCCTGCCCTCAATGAAAGGCAGGGATTTCTAGAGCAGGAGCATGAGCGGCCTCCCTCCCACCCCCGCCTGCCTGCCTGCTGCTGACTCAGGCAGGGCCGGCTCCCAGTGGCAGTGTGCACTCCCAGGGGCAGGGGGGACCTGTGGCCCCCAGATTGGGTGGGGGGAGGGTGTGCGCTGTGGGCTCATGCTCCCCACCCTGCTGCCCTCTCCCAGGTGCTCCAGGGTGCATGTGCAACCTGCTGTGGCAGCACACAGGGGGGAAATGCACGAAAGCTACCTGTCACTGTGAGCTCTGTGCTGCCCTGGCCACGCTTCCTCTGCAGGTGGGGGCAGCAGCAAGGGGTGCAACCCTGCACTGTCCCTGCGCACAGAAAGCATGGCCAGGGCAGCGCAGAGCTTGCAGCAGCAGGCAGCTTTCATGCGTGGCCCCAGTGTGTGCTGCTGCACCAGTCGCACATGCTGTGCTCCAGAGGGCTTGGGGGGAGGACAGCAGGGTGGGGAGCGCAGCTTTTACGACCTAGGGTTTGCAGTTGTCTAGGCACTCCAGCCGGGAGAGGGGAAGTTTGCAACTGGCTGGGAGCAGTGGGGGTTTGCAGCTGGCTGAGCACTCCGGCTGGGAGCGGGGAGGCTGCAAACCTGCTGGCCGGAGTACCCAGCTGGCTGCAAACCTCCCTGCTCCCTCAGCCCCTAGCCAGCATCTCCCCCCGGCCCAGCCCTGCCCTGCAACCAAGCCCCACTTACCTCCAGCAAGAAGAGTAACCCTGAAGCAGTCTCCAGTAAGTGCAAAGGTCAGGCCCTGCCCTTCTCCTCCGGGCAGGGTTGGGGCTTTCCCACCCTTTTGCAAACAGTTCTTGCAGGCTGGAATTCAGCCAGCCCGCAGAGCACTTTGCAAAGAGACGAAATCCGTGGGTTCCTCTTCTCAAAGTAAAAATCTGTGTTTTCTCTGTTTTTCTGTGGGAAATGGAAAACCTGGATCCCTGCTGATCACTCTCCTCCTGCTCCCTGAAGGCCCAAGCTGAAACTGCCAGCCTGCAAGGGGAAACCTGCCGTTTCCCACTTCTTCTCCTTTAAAGAAGAATCCACTTTTAAAGTTTGTTCGTGACACTTTCATATATTCTTGCAACCCACTTTTGGGTTGCAACCCATGGGTTGAGAAATGCTGATCTAGTCGAACCTCCAGCCCGAGGCAGGATCATCTGTACCCAAACCATTCCATACAAATCTATTGTCTAACATCGTAGCAAAGCTACACAGTCAACCCTCACATAGCCACAAGACATCACAGTCTAATTTGCCATAGGTCGAGCAGGGGAACCACAGCAGCCAACATTCTGCTGCTGCAAAAGTTGTTAAAATCTGCTCGAGACCCAAGGAAATGGGCCACACCCTCTGCTACAGAGGATACCCCCTCCCCCCCCACAATACATATGTGACCATGGGGTAAAATCTCTTTCTGACCCCAAATATGGTGATTGGTCTGACCCTGAACAGAGGGGCAAGATCATCTAGACAGGAACTTTTGGGTTTAAGTCCCAGCAGGAGCACTGGCACACCCAGTCAAAATCCCCAGTCTTAGCTGCAGCCAACATCCATGGCTTCTGAGGGAGGCTGAACAAACCATGATACATGTAAAAGTAGGAAGGGAAAAAATTCCCCCCACACCCCATGCAGCAACCAGCACAGTCCAGAAGCATGGGAAATACCCATAGTAGACCACAGGCATACCTGTGCCTAGATCATCTCTGACCAGTGGCCATCTAGCCTTTTCCCAAATGCCCCCAATGATAGCAGTTTCACAGCTTCCCTATGCAGTGGCATCATTGTTCTAACAGTGAAAAAGTTTTTCCTGATAATTCAATATGAGCCTACTTTGCTGCAACTTCAAGCCCCTGGTCCATTTTCTGTTCTCTGCAGCTAGTGAAAAAAAGTGGATTTCCCTCTTCTTTATCAGGATGCAACAAACCCCCTAACAGAATACTGGATTCTATTAACAGAAGTGTGACATCCAAACAAAGGGAAGTGATTCTTATCCATTCAACCCTGGTGAGGCCTCATCTTGACTACTATGTCCAATTTTGATCCCCGCACTTCAAAGGGGATGTGGACAGGTTGGAAAGTGTTTAATGCAGAGCAACAAAATGATTAGGGGCCTGGGAAGCATGCCTTATTAGAAAGTTGAAAAAGCTATGGTTAGTTTGGGGAACGTTTTCATAACTGTCAAATACATGAAGGGTTATTATAGAGAAGATGGGGATGGACTTTTTTCTGTGGCTGTAGGGAAGAGGACTCAGAGCAATGGCCTTAAACTACAGCAGAGATAACTTAGGTTGGAAATTAGTAAGAACTTCTAGACTATGAGGGTGGTCAAGCACTGCAACAGTCTACCTAGAGAAATTATGCAATCTCCATCCTTGGCAACCTTCAAAGGCAGGTTCAACAGACACTTGACTAGGACGGTGTAGTCAGGGAGGACCCCGATTTGAGCAAGGCTGGACTAGATAAAACTTGTGACGTCCCTTACACCCCTACGTTCCTATGATCCTATGAACTGCTTTGCTCTTATCCCAAATATCAGGGCTCTGTCAGCTTGATCCCCACACTGCAATGGCTCCTGCTTGTGTGTAGGCGCATACAGCACAGAGCAGAAGCTTATCCCAGCCACCTTCTTCCTCATGCTCTGTATGTCTGGGGCTTCTATTGACATTATGGTTAAACCTCTGGCCTTTGCCTCCAGTATCCCCACAGTGCCTGCCTCTCCTGCTACCTGTCCCCCAGGTCTGCTCTTACTACTTACACCCACTTCCCCCACAATTCCTGCACTCTCTGGCACCTGCCCCCTTTGCTGCCATCACTGCCTCCTCATGTTCCCTCCACTGCTTACCTTCTGGCTGCAGCCCTGCTCTAGCTAGAGCACATAGCTGCTCCAGCCTCAGTCCATCCATACAGTAGCTGCTGCAGCAGTAGCAGCTCCAGCCAGACCCTGGAGCTGAAGCCAGGCCCAGATCTGCCACCAGAATTTTTGAGACTGCGTGGTAGGGCTGGAGTGCAGCCAGAGCCATGCTGGAGCTGGAGGGCAAGGAGTTGTTGGGGCAGAGGCTGTGGCTCCAGCTCTGATCCTGGGTCAGGGCCTGGAATCAGTGGCAGCAGCTGCCTTGTACTCAAATGCAACACGCTCCCCCAACATGTGAAATGAGGTAAAAACCTTGTTACCATATTTATTCAAATCCAAGACTAGTTTTCTAGTGAAGATAAGTTTGTTAGCACAAGTTTACTAGGCTTTCAACTTAAGAAAAAATGACAACTGGAAAACTACAATTTAAGTGTGTAAAAAAAGTCTTTATTTACAGCTTAAGAAAGTTACCTTTCCTTCAACCTTCAAGGGTTCATCATATGAATGTCAGGAAAAATTACCTGGTAGTAACTTATGCCAAACCAAAAATATACATTTGATGCATACAAATTTTTAGAAGCATGATACAGGCATTGCAAATGTAAGTATTACATTACAACATTTCCAATGACAAAGCTACAGTTTAAATTAAGAAATGGAATGTTAAATACATTAACAAAAGTTTTAGCTGTTTGTTAAGACGTCCACATATGTACATATTTAGGTCAAGTGTCTGGTGTTCTTATTTTAGCTAAAAGACATGGAGAAGAAGATCAAACTACAGTACCCTGGCCTGACATGGGCTCAGATATCAAAATACTTACACAACTTATTATTATAGACAGGCAACCCCCGCTTAGTGCTCTTAATTGGTTCCTGAAAAACTAAGCGTTAAGTGAAACCGAAAGTATTTGATGACCCAAGATGGCGATTACAAGTGTTTTTAATGACCCAAGGTGGCAACCGCGAGTGTTATAATGAAACTCACTGAGCGCTAAGTGAAATCAGGTATCAATTTAAAATGAGCATCATAGTGAAATAGCACTAAGCAAAACAGCGTTAAGCGGGGGTTGCCAGTACTTGTCAATTTTTTCCAACAAATTTAGCTGCTACTTATTCTTAGGAAGAGCACTGCCCTTATTCCAAAATGAGAAACCACACACAGAAACCGTTGTTCAGGAGGAAGCAGAGCAATACATAATTTACACATAGTAAGGCTTTACTGCAATCGCAGGGGAAAAAAAGAACTATAGTTTTGTTCTATGTGTTCTCCTCAGTTAGCTTTTATTTTATATAAAGTATATCAAATGTAATGGGAGACTATGTGGCAGGCTGCACAGTTTAGACATGTATCTGCTGATGTTACATGGTAACTGTTCAGTTACAAGGCATAGGAAAGCTAAAAAGCTTGAATGCACTGCTGCATAATTGGAAAGGATCTGTCTTTCTCCTTGTACAGCTACCAGAACTCCAGTTGAGCTTCTTCCAAAACCTAGCAGAAGAGCAATTTGTTTTCTATTGTACTCCCAGTCTGTTCATGTAATGCTGCCTAAACTCATGTGGAGCTGACGAAATTGTGCCGCACAAGGTGAGAAAATGTTCAATTAAGTAACCTTGTATTAGCAGCATTTGGTGCATTTTAAGGGGAAAAAATGGAACCTTTGGTCCTCCAAGTTCTCTTGTAGATAATTGAGTGTCAATATCTGCACTGCACACACAGAACCAGCAAAAAAAAATATTTTTGTAGCCTACTTCCAGGTATGCACAAGACCTTATTATAGGCTCTTGTCTAAACTGATGCTTTAATACATTACCCAGATTTGTTGTGCTTAAGTAAGGAAATAATTAAAATGAAAGAGGCAAGAAAAATGCATTAAACAGGGATTAAAAAGTGTTGTAAACAGTCAATTTCACGTGTGATAAATTGCTGACTACTACTTCCAAAATGTTGAAAAGCAAATCAACCACCACATAATGGAAATAAATACAATCTATAAAATGTTCAGTTTCCACATTCAAGTATTAGAGAACTTATACAGACTATTTATTTCCGAGATAAATATTAGGCTAATGACAACTTTTAAAAACAAATCAGTAGAAATATTATCAAGACAAAATAGCTAGTTAAAATATAGGTATGTCAAGCTATGATGCTTAAATTAGTGCAGATAATTTATAGTAAACCCAGACATCCAGAAATATACACATTAGAATCACCTCAATTTTCATAAAAATTTAGAAGGTAGATGATAAAATTGCACTTAATTCTGAAATCATTCAGATTGCAAGTCATTTCTGTTCCTCGCAAGTGACCTTTATCACATGATTTCCTCCTTTTTCTTACAGAAAGACAATGCATTTCTATCCTTTCCATTTAATTTTAAACATTTGGTCATGAACAAGGGCAATGTAATTTTACTATCTGTCTTGATTAGTATCAGATTTCTTGACATCTGACACACAAAGTTCTAGTACAGGATTCACAAATCCAGAATACTCTGAATTGCCATTATCATCCATCTCAGCACTAACAAAATCATTCTCCCATTCCAACCCATTTGATTCATCAGAAGCGGACGTTGGATTACTTCCAGTCTTTTTGCTGCCAAATTTTAATGCTGCTCGGAGTATATCTTCTTCTGTCTTAGAACGCTCTCTCATTGGGATCATTCTGTTCATGCCTACAATTTAAGAGAACTTTCTGCAAAGCCATAAACTTTTTTTTTTTGGGGGGGGGGGGGGGAAGGGGTGAGAAAGGGAGTGGAAAATATGTTTCTACATTTGAGCTAATGAACAAAAACATTATGATCCAGATTCTGATAATTTTGCTTGTATTGACTCTTACTTTACATTCCAATCAAATACGGTTCACATCACTGTAAAGACATCAATAGCTTCCTTAATCATTACTGGGCCAAAGAAACTTATTAGCTGATAATCAAATTATATTTTTAACACTTAAAAGGCAAAGAAACAGTTTAAGAGGACCAGTTCTTATTGGTAATCTCTGTCAAATCTAATCCATTGGCCTTTCTACATGAAAACAATGTAAATGTTAAAAACTTCCTGCTATGAAAGCTATTAACTCCTCTTTCATCTTGTGGTCTACAGAAATGGATTTGCTTCTGGAGATTTCAAAAAACATCTGCACCCAGTAAAACATCTTAAATAGATTGTCAAGTTTAGCAACTCTATTCCCCTGATGCATTAACCACTGTTCTTTTATGCACAGAGGGCAAATTTAAAATATACCCAATGTCAAACTGATCAGAAACTTTCAAGGCAGAGGTTTTTCAAAATACAGTATTAATTACATGGCTAATCTGGCTGTTTCTCCCAGTGATATATAAGTTCCTCTCCAAATGGAAAGAAGCAAGATAGCCTTCTTGTTCCCTTTATTCTAATCAGTCAAGTTTCTTCTACCTTCCTAATCAACTTCCTGCCATTTTAAACTGACTTCAATATTGCAAGTGAAAAAGAACTGTTATTTGCATAAAACCCATTTGTCACTTGACTACAGGAAAGAGCTACATCTACCCCCTATACTTGTGAAGCACAGATATATTTCAGTCTGACTGTTCTTTAGCTAGTGATGGTTCACTAAAGGTTTCATCAAGAAAAACATATACCATTTCACAATTTATATTTGTCAGCAGGATGAAGTTAAACATGTTGCCTTATTGCAAATTCCTCTATGCTACATGTACTTGGCAGCTTATGAGCCATAAAAATATTCAGAGTAAGAATAAGCTACTAAACCAAAAGGTAGCATTGTACCCACTTCAAAATTTAATCCTTCACATAACTACATTCCATTTGCCTTCATTTGTTCTGCCTTTAGACTATGCACAATCAATCATGTGATTTCTGTTTGTATGGTGATCAGCACATGCAGCCACAATCCCAGCAGGCAATTTTAAGGACTGTTGTAACATAAACACTTGCTACTTCCTATAATAACCTCATCTGAAGATGAAACAAGCAGTACACAGACAAAGATATTTCTAGCTGTTTGGCCCTTCCAAATGGAGCAACTTTTTAGAAGGCCAAGCATAATTTAATTCCCTATCAATGTCTTTCCTAGTTTAGGCATTGATATTGCAAACAAACAAACAACCCCCCCAAAACCAACCAAAAAAACCCTCCTTTTAAAGAAGCCGTTACTCCTTTTGGCTGCTGAGACATGAAAAAAACCAAAACAAACAGTGCTTTACTTTAACTCAGTGCACCCCCACACCAAGCGCAGCGCATGCCCAGAAGCATCATGTTAGTTCGACCAGGCACACCAAACATCTGTATAGGTTGTGTGCTTCAGCGGGACTTTTTGGCGCTTGTAATGACTGACTGAATCAGCTTTAGATAAAAGCGCCAAAAAGCCCTGCTGAAACAGCCAAACGTATACAGATGCTGGGGAGCTGGGTCAAACTAACATGATTCCTCTTCTGGTAAAGCACTTTGTTTTCTTCCCCCACATCTGACAGCAGCCTCTCTTTTTAGCTAAACACCTTTCAGTTCATTAACCATAGGAGTGTATAAATAAGCCATAAATAAGTCCAGAGCTCAAGCTTTCCTTTTAACTCTCCAATCTTTCTGTATTTTGGAGCACAAAGTCTGACCTCTACCTCCCATTTTTTATTGCATTGAAAACTGTATCCAAGCCTTCTATGTTAATCAAGTACAAACCGAAAGGCAAGAGAAGGTAAGTGTCTTTGTGCGTACTTCCTTTTACTTTCAGTAGTATTCAATCAGTACAAAGCACAACACCAATTCATATTTATTGTCCACTGCTTATACTATAACCAGGGATCCTGGTTTTTTGTTTAAAAAAAATGCAAATTGTCTGATTAAAAAACCACAAATCTGTGATTAAAATGAAACGCCACATAGAGATAGCTCTCTCTCAAAATCTCTCTCTCTCTCTAGAATATAATAAAAGACTTCCCATTTCTGTCTGTCTGTCCATAATGCTCTGGGCCAACTGTGCATGTGCGGCCCGGAGCCTTAGGATAGACAGACAGACAGACAGGTGGAAGCGGGGGCCAAAGCAGGCGGGACCAGGCTGTGCTCCCTGCTGTGGGAACCAGCTATGCAGGGGCATGGCTTGCCGCTGTGGGGGGCGTGGCTTGCAACTGTGGGGGGTGGGGTGTGGCACACTGCCCCAGGGTGCAGTGAGGGGAGAGGACAGGGGCACAGGTAGTACCTGCTGGCTGCAGCACATGGCCGCGGGATGGGGCACGCCTCCCTGCCTACTTCCTGCTCAGCACCCTGCAGCCACACTGCCCCCCCCATGCTTCTCCCTGCACCAGGAGCACCCAAAACACAGGAGAGGCATGGCACATAGCTGCAGGGTGCCCTGTGGGGAGCGGGTGTGAGAGGCACTTCTCACCCTGAGGCCATGTGCTGCAGCTGGCGGGTGCTCTTTGCATCCTCCTACCCACTCCCCTTGGGGCTGCCTGTGCCCATGCACCAGCCCCCACATGCCACACACTCTGTGGCCAGCAGGAGGTGGGTGCTCCCTGGGGGGGTGGGGGGGGGGGCATGGCTGCAGGGTACTGAGCAGGGAGCAGGTGCGGGTGCTGCCTGCACCTGGCATGCCCCTTCCCCATGCAGCACCCTGTGACACGTGCGCCACCCTACCCGCTCCCCGTGTGACACCCTATGGCTATGCCCCATCATCCCCGCATGGAGGGGACGCACACAGCCAGACAAACAGTGAGGGCGGCAGTTGCATACAGCCAGATGCGGAGCGGCAGCACTCTGTCCCCACCACCTACCCATCATTCTTGACAGGCACTTTGCTAGTATATACATAGAGATCTGTCTCATATATACAAGCACTAGCCAACTGCCCGTCAGGAATGACTGGGGGGATTGGGGGGGGAAGTGGACAGGCATGGAGCCCTGTGCGCCCCCCC
>NW_005842153.1:1904973-1919641 GCF_000455745.1 Alligator sinensis | reverse complement strand
CCAGGCGGCTGGGGCCAGGAGCAGCGGACCCGGGCCAACCTGGCAGCAGCAGGGGTTGGGAGCAGGCTTGGGGCCAATGCAGGGGAGGGGAGGGGGGCCTGCTCAAGGGGGTCCTGCTCTTCCCCCCCTCTGCCACCAGGTCAATCATGCAGGTGGCGATGATGGAAGGGGGGAGGGGCAGGTCGAGGCCAGCGCCAGTGGCCTCGCCCCTCTGCAGCGTCCTGACCTCACTCTCCCCCTGGGCCGCTTCAAGCAATAAGGGGTGTGAGGCCAGCTCCGGTGGCTGGCCCCCCCACTCCATCGTCACCACCTGCAGGGAGCAGAGTGGGGGGCAACAGATGGCCTTACCCCCCACCCCCACATCATGGCAGTGCATTGCTACCTGTCCAAATGCTTCTTTGCACTGATTGGCTATTTGTCAGCCAATCAGAGTGCTAATAAAGCATTATGGACAGGCAGATTAAGGCTTTTATAACTTTTTATACACACACACACACACACACACACACACACACACACACACACACACACACGAGAGAGAGAGATATCTACAGAGAGATCTTTCATTTTTTTTTTTTATATATCTATAGATATCTATCTATCTATCTAGAGACCTATCTGTCCATCTCTCTCTCCACACACACACACACACACACACACACACACACACACACAGGCAGAGGGATCTATATATCTATATCCATTTAACACATTGTTTTATTGATATATTTGAAATTTTAAAGCAATTTGGAAGCCTACCAGTGCGTCAATCACTATAATAAAATAAATTCTAAATACCTATAAATTTTGGCATTTGATTTTGGGTTTTTTTATTATGGAAAATCTGAGCTTCCCCTGCCCGCTTTGCGCACCATGATACAGGTCCAGGCCCCTCACTGCTCCCCCCCACCCCATATGCTCCCTCCGAGCCCTGCTGGATGGGGCCCCCAGCTGCCAGGGCTACAGGGACCCAGATCTGCAGCCCCCTGCAGCTGTGCCCAAATCCTTGCTGCCTCCTGTGGGAGGTGGCGGCTGCTACAGCAGAGCCCTCCCCCACTGGCGGCGCAGCCAGAGCAGAGCCTGTGGTGGGGGGTGGGAACAGGTTGGGGCTTTCCTCTTCAGGCTCAGGCTCCATGCCCTGCTGCCCTGAAAACCATAGATCTGTCTTTCAGTCTTACCATCAACCCTTTAATATAACTGTACGCCACCCCCTGGGGACAACTGTTAACTGCAATAGAAATGGTGAGAGAAAAAACAGTTTTCAGAGGGCTAGCAGAAGCCCTGAAAATAGTGGGAACTAGTCAGTTTCAGGGCTGCCATAGCACTGACAGCTAATTAAACACCACTGATTAAGTATACCATGTTGTCAGTGCTGTGGTTTTAGCAGCCCCCACACTGTCTAGCTTGCTTCATTTTCAAAGCATTTACCAGTAGTTTCATTGCTATTGCCAGCTTTCTTCTTTGAAAAAAAAAAAAAGTTCTACCTACATTTTAGAGGTGTCTGGAAAACAACCAGTATTTCATAAAACACTAATGTTCAACATTACTTTTCCCTTTGTTTCAGAATCGTTTGTGGAAAGTAGGAGGAGAGAGAAAAATAAGAATATCCAAGCAGCCAAGAGATTGTGGCACTAATTCAGCAACGTAGACAATTCAAGTTCAAATCCTGTCTGTTTACAAGAGACTTGGCCCTGGGTTCTCCCATGTCCCAAGTGACCACTAGCTTTAAAGAGAGAGCTAGTATCTGTCTCTCTCCCAATGATAATTTATTTATACAAAAATTAACACAGCTTTAACAGGAAGGGGCAAGAGAAAATGCTATTATTGTGCATTGGTATGCGTACTAACTCAGGTTAAGTCCTGAAAAATATGCCTGATAAAAGTTTCATTCAAGCTAACACATTTTGTTGAAGTGATAGCTTTTCACTGAAATCAGTTTCTTTTGATAAAACCATTTCAATGAAAAATTTCCAACTAGTTTTACTTTTAAATAGTGAAACAACAGAAGGAAGAGTAGTAGCTTGTTCCTGCTGCTTGATAATTCACAAGGGGGCAGCATTTCTTTACAATTCATTTTGTTGTAGGTTTACTAGTAGGTCTGGTAGTGTGGAATGCTAAAAAACAAAAAAAATTAATTTCCTTAGATTTTTCAGGAAATTTGCATGTTCCTATTAGATGTATGGCCAAGTTTATTAATTAGCTAGTATTTCCAAGCTACGCTTTCTGAACAATATCAACACTGCAGTAATCAGAACACAGGCAAACATTTAATAAAGCATGTTTTCAAAGGGTTAAACCACTTCTTTCCATTGAACATATCAAGGAAAACTAAATGTAATGCCAGTTCATGGGTTAGTACTTTTGACCAGTATAAGGCTAGCATGACAAACTATGTGAAAGAATAAATACCTTCTTCATCTTCCCATTCTAGGTCTAGTGAAGTGCTGTCATCATTTCCACTTGTTGATTTTGTTTTGGTCATTAAATCACAGCTGCTCTCCGTGTTTGGGGTCAGAACAGTAGCATCAGATGAAAGTCCTACATCAAAAATGTATATTTAACACACACATGTTCTTGGCTTCAAGATTTAACAGGAAGAGCTACCACTTTGACAGTGACTTTTACTCAAGATCTACTGTATTTACTAGAACCCAAGACAAGGGTCCCTCCCTCCGAACCCCATTTAACATGGGGAAAGAAGCTCTTTATCCTGCATTCAAGTAGAAGGCAGAGGGTGGGGGGGGGCAGGTGGATGCTGAAGCTCTGACTTTAGTGCCTACCCAGGCCCAGAGCTGCTGCCGACCCCATACTTACTCGGTTCCCCGTTTTCCCCTCCACTGCCACTATTTAGAAGTATACGGTGATTTAAATAGACAATGTAACAACATACAAGTTAAAATCTAAGCATTATCAATGATCAATTCTAATTCACTTAAGTGTGCCATGCATATAAAGCAGGGGTGGGCAAAATGTGGCCCGGGGGCCGGATGCGGCCCGCCAGGCCATTCTATCCGGCCTGCAGGGCCCCTAAAAAATTTAGAAAATTAATATTAATCTGCCCTGGGCTGCCTCTCATGCAGCCCTCGATGGCTTGCTGAAACTCAGTAAGTGGCCCTCTGCCCAAAATAATTGCCCGCCCTGATATAAAGCAACTTTTCTTACAACACATCAAATTCATATACACTTTATTTTACCAGAAGGAACTTCTGCCTGAATGCTGGATACAGTCTGAACATCTGCCTGTGATGCACAAGAGACGTACCTAGAGATGCCTCAAAAGCTTAAAAAAAAAAAAAAGGCAAGGATACACAGTCCTACCTGGTCTTATTCAGAAAGTATAGATAAAAAACAGGGCAAAGTAAAACTTCTCCTTGGAGAATGATAGTCATTCAGTCTGCTCCCTCAAGATATTTAGCAAACAATTAACAACAACACCAAAAAAAGCAACAAGAGACTTACTACTACTACGAAATGCTTCATATTGGAACTTTGTATTTCTCAAATAAGAATCAAAATCCTCCTCTGCCACTGAGCTGTAAAAACAATACATTATTAGCATCACTAACTCCTCTGGATAATGTGTGGCATTTACAGTTCTTCAGAATGTATCTAGGGTTATCATTTTTAAGTCTCTGTGAATGGTCATCTTTTAGTGAGTCCTCACCCGGCACCTGATTGTGGCCCTACCTAAATACTTAATTATAAAGTTGATGGAAGAAAAAATGAGCTTATGTAAAACTATCATGTTTATATAAACATCATTTTCACTCCCACTATTCCAAGTCTGCATCTCTGTCTTCTAAGACGGGCAAATGCCTTCCTAATTCATTTATTTTACACTTGACTAATCTATAGTTACGACACAAATGTACAATTTAAGTCATTAAGAACACCACACTGGGGGAGGGGGATAATTTAGGTACTTTGAAGTGGGATGGAGTTTTGTTTGCACAATTTTAGTAACCCCAGTGAAATGCAGTACAACATAGATACATGGATGACTATTTCCCCCCCTTGCTAAAAAAAAAAGTGTACGGGCTATATAAGAGGGCTGCTGAAAACACTTTATTATTCCCTAACAATTAAAAAAAAACAACTTTGTTTCATGTCTTACCTTTGATATTCTCCATTATTACTCACTTGGCTTCTCTGCATTATCCTTTGTAGTCTATGATGCTACCAAAAAAAAGTGTACATTGCCATCTATCAGCAAGTTTTCAAGAATGAAACAGACTTAACATTATTTTTAAATGTCATACCATGACAAGTTGCTTTTTCCTTAGAATCTACCACCTCCTAGTTAGAAGGCCTAAAATTTTATACCAGCTCCCCTAATTTAGGGTAATCATTATAAAACTTTACCTAAGTAAGCATCTGATTGAAAAAGTCACAAGTATGTAATGGATACAAGCAACTCTTTTCTTCCTTATCCCAGAGGCAGTCTTTGTAACAATTCCACATCTTAATGGAAAAGGCAAGAGCCTTCTAGCACATTTTGTGTGCAAATTTGATCATGAGATGCAGCCTGCTCACAAACTACTTTTATTCCTTCTGTTTATTGTATCCTCAGCACAGCCAGTAAGGTTTTCTAGAAGGAGCTGAGATTTGAAGATCTGTTTGGTTTATTCTGTCCTTAGAATGTGGTCAATAGGTAACACCGAAGCTGACATACTAATGAAATCTACTTCTAAAAAGAGAAAAATATATTTCCTTACATGCTATTTTACTTCAGCACAAAGGAATACTGACACATTGCAAGTGTTTGATTTATATGAGCAGAAGCTTTATTTTGTTGTGGTCAAAGCTTATTGATTTGTTTAAATTCTGCAGTTTACAGCCTTCATTATATACGATTATGCAAGGAGGGTTTGAAAAAAAAAGGGACAGACAGTCTAATAAAATAATCCCTTTTTCAGCCCCAAGAAGCAGGTTTAACTCCTTCTTGATGTTTTAAGTTGCCTGGCATTTTCTTCCTCAGACCTCTTGGACAAAAAAATCTGGTAATATATTTTAAAGGTAAACTGTTTCTCCCATAATAAGATTATTTAAAAAAAGCTAAAAGTGAAATTAGGATTTGATTACACAGACACACACAGTTTGCATATTTACGCAGATGTATAATAAAGAGAAGAGCAAAGAAAAGTGGGGATAGTGGAAATATGTAAAACGAAAGATTTATGTAAGCACTCACTCTAACATGACCAGTAGGATTCTTTCTGGTTGGCTGAATACATCTATGAAAATATATTACTTAACACGATTATAAGTTATAACTTCTTCTTTTAGCAGAGTTCCTACAACACTTAGCGAACACTGCTGCATAACTAGACAATTTTCTGATGAATTGGAAAGTTATGGAATGCCTTCCTTTGCCACAATTCCATGATGTTATTTGGGTGCAGAATTTGGTTTGGAGGGAGGAAAGGAAAGGATAACACTGCCAGTGACCTAATGAAGTCAACTTTGATATTAGCTACTGGTGTAGCTATAGCAATAGATCCATCTTTAAATTTGTTAAAGTAGCTTCTCACAAATTCTTTGAAGTTCTCTTTATGTGGATCCAGCACAAACATCAAGAAAAGCAGCAAACTGATAAGTCTCAGGACATCGTTTTGCTTATATAACGCCTAGTTAAACAATTTTTGTCACAGGGGCCACCTATACACGCGCCCGACACCTGATCCGACGTGTTCTAAATAGATTTGATTAATTGAATCTGCTGCAGCAGCCTCAGCAGCATGTGTAATTCAGCATCCCCATACTTCAAAATGGTGGCCAGGGTGTATAACTAAAGCTTGTTCAAGCATTCCCACCGCCATTTGGAAGTGTAGGACACTGAATATATGAAACACTGTGGGTGCTTTAATTAGAGTAGCTCCCAAGAGCCACTCTAATTAGAGTATCCCCCCTTCTCCCCTCCCTCGCCCACTTCGAAGCACTTGTAAAGACACCCACTGTGACTACTAGTAGAATCAAATGATCCACTTAAGGCATATTTAAGATAAATAACAGTGTCCAAATCAGATTCATAATACTATATTTCCAATTAAAAACTAGTTTGTTGATTTAGTAGAACAGTGTTTGCCAGAAAGTACACAGAAACCAACATTTGCTGCTGATTAGTATGTATTATGAACCGATTTCCAGTTCATCATGTCAATGTTACAACTTAAGGTCATATTCCCAAGATGTACTTTATAGAATAGTTTTAAAAAAATTGTGTACTCTTTTGTCTAGCTGCAGCTACCAAATAATTTTTGATAATAAAAATCACTTAAAATCTTGTGATCAGACCTAAGGAAGAATGTCTTCCATTCAACCACATAGTTGATCCAATAATAGATCTCACCCAATGAAATCCTTGCTTCTCGCATAATTTATGGACAATCATGGTTACAACACTCTTACGTGACCTGAAATATTTTGAAAGATTAACTGACTTCCTCCTATCCCTCTCCACTTCATATTGATTAATGTGATTTGGAGTCCCTTTGCAAGGAATGTAATTTTATTAAAAATAAAAGATGTATTACAGAAGTCTTAAGAAGGTCTATTTTAAGCACAGAAAGGAGCAGAAACAAAAAACAAATTCCAGAAGTGTAGTCAGTCTTAAAAGATCAAGAAAGAAGAGACAACATGGTACCAGGATAAGAAAAAAATGTAGACTAGAAAGACACCTGGAATTTATGGGAACACGTGATAATGGAAGACAACTAGAATTCATCCTCGCCTTATAGTATCTAATAAATTGTACTCCAAATATTATAGTTGTTAGACTTGTAAGACTGAAGATTTGATGAACTGTTCTGCCATGGTATCTCGTGACTGCATGGATTCTTTTCTTCTGAGGTGATACATGGACTGATAAAAATTGCTTAAAAGTAACACATCAGTGTTCAGGAAGAAGTCCTGTTCTCCTGGATATATTGTGACCACAGCCACAAATTTCACTTAAATTGACCCCATCACCCCATATAAATTAAAGTATGTTCAAACTGATGGTGAAAAAAAAATCAGATGAAACATTTACATACTTGCAATCTTTCAACAATGTTATCACATTCTTCAGTGAGGTGTACCATTAAAAAAAAAAAAAGGCATGCTGGATTTTTAACCCAGAGTTACTATTCATAAAACTGTACCCATATGAAGAACTAAAAGCAGTAAGTATTAGAAGACCAACCAGCAACTGCTCTCTGAATAACAAAAGTATATATATGAATACACCCAATTTAAGTGAAGGTTAATGAAAATGCCCAGAGCGATAAGCACCAGCTATTTAACATCACTGTTCATAAGCATAGCTGCATTATACAAAATGGGAGCTACTCTGCTAAAAATACTTGATGCTAGGATTGCAGGCACTACACAGGGAAACAGGCACTGCTGCCAGCCAAACTCTTCTCAGATGCAACTTCTGAGAAAATAAAACTGTGTACACACAAAAACAGAACAGCAGCTCTGATATATATTGGGGTTTTTTTCCCCTCACCTCCAAAAGCTTTTTCTGCTTTGCTGCCCTGGCTGCTTCACGCTGTGCAGCATATAAAGCCTCTTCTTCTATTCTTAACTTCTCCTCTTGTAAGGCTAACTGTATATAAACAAAATAATAAGGGTTAACAAAAGCAGAACCTATCTATCTGCCTATAAATACAAACATAAGCTTATTAAATTAAAAGAAAACGTTACTCATGAAGACAAACAAAAAATAAAACTGACCACAACACAATCACCAGAAACTTTGATTATCTACAGTATTGTAATTTGCTTATAAGAAAAAAAACTAATGACTTGTTAAATGGACACTCTGAAAACAATGCAATGTTTTAAATGCATATGTAAGTTTTATGAAGAACACTATAGTGTAAGGTAGAAAATGTCAAACATGAAGCATCTGAATTTCATTTAAATAAAGAGATTTAATCTAAAGTGATCCCTAATCCCCACATCATATTCAGTGAGTTGCCACAACAGATTAAGATGGGTACATTAAGTTTTTCATTAACAACATTTTTCCTTTCTCCCTGACCACCACACACAGCTCACTCTGCTCTCCCAAGGAAAAAACTGTTAAAATTTAAGTGAACATTATAAAAACTATTTCTTTCTTAAGCATATGAAAAAATAATGCAAAAGCAATTTTCACCACAAATTAAAAGGTCACGTTCTTTGAGTTTTTTTAAGTAGACCATTATTTTTAATCATTAGACTACCCAAGTAATACAAACCACTGCAATTATTTACCTCGGACTGAAGTTTCACATCAACTGCTCTTTGTTTTTCAGCAATGGACTCATAATGCCTCTCTCTCAGATTGGCAATTTCTTCCTCAGTCAGAGGTCTGCAAGAGGGAGGAAAAAAAGGTGGCATACTTTAGCTCTAAGTAAACTGTAGTTGGAGACAAGAGACAAGCCTAATAAATGACAGTTAATTTGTGTCTCTAAACTGTTCAAACAGCCTTGTTTCTCATGGTCTAATTTGACTGTTTTCTTAATCCAAACATAGTAGGAAGCTAAAAGTACAATTCGCATCCAAGCAGTTTAAAGCCCCAATGAACTGAAGGCAAGTCATTCACTGTGGGTGCCTATACACAAGCATGGAGGCTGCTCTGATGCACTGTAATTCTAGTATGTCAGAGCAGACTTGATTAATGGAATAATCGAATGGACTCGATTAATTGAGTCTGCTGGAGCGTGGCAATTACCATGCTTCAGCAGCCTCCTGCGTCTCGTGTATCAGCATCCACGTGCATAAAATTGGCAGCAGGAGTACTTGAACTAAAGCTTGTTTGAAGAGCTTTAGTTCAAGCATCCCCGCCACCATTTTTAAGCCTGGGGAGCTGATACACAAGACACAGCAGTACTTTAATTAGAGTGACTCTCCACTCTAATTAAGAAGAGTTGACCCCCTCCTAACTCCTGGAGCACATGTAAAAGTGCCTTGTGTTTCCTCTCTTCCTCTCAAACATCACTATTTGTCCTGCATGTTGAGACAACGAAAACACCTTTTGTTAGAAAAAAGTTCAAATGAAATTTATAAAATTAAATTATAAAATTAAATTTATAAAATTAATACATTCTCCAACAGGTAGACTGGCAGACTAAAATTCCCTCCCCACTCCTTAAAGTAGTGGAGCTAAAACTGGCAAACGACTGAATGTGTGAAACAGATTACTGTACTTATTCAGTTCCAGAATGAGGTTTTCCCCTTGTTCAACAAGGGGAAAACAAAGCGTGGTCTCAGAATCAAGTATCAGACTGCTTCACCTGGGAGCTCTGGGAAGCAGCAGTACAGGGAGCCTGGTTTGACCAGGACAGCATCAGCAGCTGTCAAGTTCCTCCTCTCAGCCTGGATCCCCTCTCTCTCTGCAAGGGAGCAGACACTGGAAGGAAGAATCTGCACACTGTTGCCGTTGTCCCTGGCTGAGCTGGGTTCCCTGCACAGTTCCTCCCCACAGCTCCTACCTGGACCAGTGTACACCCAGCTGACACAGGCATGGGGGCAGCCCAGAGCTGCTCCTGTCCAAGCTGCAGGGAGAAGCTGAAGCAGGATGCAGCTTCCTCCTTCCAGCCTGCTCTCACAGCACATGAGGGAGACTTGGCGGGGTGAGTATTGGGCAAAATGTGCAGGGCAGGCAGAAGTGATGCTACAAACATAATCACTTTTGCACTGCTAGCATGCAGCAAAACTACACCTCCAAGATACAAGTTTAAAGGAGAGACAAGATAAAACAAACAACAAAATGGTAACGGAAGTGGAATATAGAGAATTTCTGCACTGCTTTACCTTAGTACAACTGAAGAAAGTTATTAACTTTAATTTTTATACCTATATTTTAAACATGCTAGCAGTCTTGCTGTATAGATATTAAGCTTTGGTTTATTTATCGGCATATTAATTTAGCTGTTTAAGACTATTTTTATGCACAATCATTTAATGCATTTTTAAACAATACCTATTAATGAAGAAAGTTAAATACATTTGAAAAAAAACAAATGTCACAGCCTTTCAATGAAGGAAGTGGAAGCATCAAAAACTAATGCAAGATATTAGATGGTTTTCCTGTTCCAGACTAAAGCAATATTGTCATTTCATTCTAAATTGTCCAATGTTGCATTACATTTAATAAACTATTAGAAACAGAAATATAAATTAATAAAATTACCCATTTAGAAGCATATAATAGAGATTTCTGAAACAGACAGCTGAGTGTTAGTTCTGACAGGTAAACTCAGACCTTCACATACATGACAGAGGAGACAGAAAAGTTAATCAGGAAAAAAGCACTTGAGACAAATAATTCTTACCTCTGACTGCTTCCTGGGCTCTCCCCCTATGATTTAAATTATAAATACAAATTAAACATTTAAATCCAAGTAATTAAAAGAGGCATGTTACCCAATTAATCTTTAAAATAGAAACAAGTCAATGTGCATTTGACCTTTTTACTGGAGTAGATGGATGCAAAGAGTTTCATTACTGGCTACTGAAAATACCTCCAGAACGCTGAGGACTTTGCAATAAAGTTCCACCCTCCTCATTCCAATCATCTGCTTAGCTACTCAAGTTTTACCCAGATGTGAACCACACCTGGAACAAGAGTGTTTTTGGTCCTTATGAAAAACACTCATTTTCTTTGATGGACTGGGGAACTTTACAATTTTTTTTTTTTAAGATTATATTAACAACACTGTCTATCATTATTAGGATGAACTTGCTTGTCACTGAATTTGTAAAGCTTATTTTGGACATTCTTTCGAATAGCTCACAGCTCTAGTAAGTCAATTTATTCTGTCCCTTATCTCCTCAGCAAAACAACTTACATAATTCATGCCCCTATCTGATTCAGACAAAGTACCTTTCGGTACATCTTTCCATTCCATACTTCTACATCAGTGTTTTTCAACCTGTGGTCTGCAGACCCCTGGGGGCCCAAAGACAATGTCCAAGTGGTCCACGAAAGAGGACTATGATCAATCAAAAGTATGTGAATACCCACACTTGCAATTAAAAGAGGTCCGCACCTCCATCTGAAATTTCCAAAGGGGTCCACACCTCCATTTGAAATTTCTTAAGGGTCCGCAAATGAGAAAAGGTTGTAGAACAGTGGTTTTCATCACTGATCTGTTCATCTAATTCTCCATTACAAAGGGAGAAGAGACCTAAGCAATCCCTTCCCAGGGGAGGCTGCAATTTCCTAGCTTGTCTTGTTCTAGAAAAGTATAGATTAGAACTTTATCTAAACACTTCTGAAGAGCTAGATCAGAAAGAATTTTCCTTTCGGCTTTTGTGCTTGTTGCTCTTTGTTTCTTGTTTTTGATGCTGTGCAGTAGAACTAAACACTACAAATACCTCAGCAAAGAAATTTGCTCCAGTCAAGGCAGTAGTATCTTTTTGGCAGATTTAGGACTATTAGATTTGAATATCTTCATTAGGAATTTATTAGGCTAAGTTTAAAAAGGTATACAATTATGTAAACTGGACAAAAAAAAGCTGTACAGCAGAAGTCCTTTTCCCATACGACTGCAGATATAGAATCAATAAGAAACTAATGAACTGTATAATCAGCGAACTACCTCCTTGCATTTGGCTTAAGAAATGAAGTTCAGGGCACAAGAGAGCAATTCTAAGGCACGTGCTACTAGAAGGGGTTCAGTACAACCTCCAAAGCTTCTATAAAAGTTCAAATTAGAGCCTGTAATAGCTTAGGGCCCAAACTAGCATTCCTCAAATTGCCCATATAAACACAGTATTGACAATGTTACTGCTCTTACAATGTTTCAGTTAACCAACTATTTTTTAGTTATGGACACACACACACACACACACACACACACACACACACACACACACACACACACACACACACACTTCTGAATAATTTGCTTTCAAAATACCCACAACTCCTCCCCTCTCCCAAAGGACTGCAAGAATCTGTGCTTTTTCTTTGCTATCCCTCTTCCACTCAAAAACTGTTCCCAATCAGAAGAATATTATTTACAGTACTAGTATTCTGGGGAAGGAAACTTAATGGTTTAAATAGCAGCAATTCCATTCCAAATAGGTCGATGCATGAGTTGATTACAACTAGGTTGGAGATATTGATCTTAGGACTACATATATTTATAAAAAACATGTTTTACAACTAGGTTTTATAATACAGCACAGAAATACTTACCTCATCACTTTCCACTAGATTTTCAAACTGCAAAGAGAAAAAAAAAAAAAGATTTATTGATAAGCCTGGCCATTCTGATATACTGTACTTCTTTGAATATAACATACTTATTTGTTTGGTTTATGTTGCAGAAATGTTACACAAAGACTAAATATTTAATTATCGAAATAACTGCAGAAAATAGATATTATGTTTAGCCTGATCAACATCCCTACAAAACCTAATAACCAGGGATCTGGGTTTTCCGTTTCCTGCAAAAAACCAGAAAAAAATGTGGATTTTCCCTTTTAACTGAGAAAAGCTCAGATTTTTCATTTTAATGGAGAAACATGCAGATTTGTCACTTTTGCAAAGAGCTAAAGAGCTCCCTGCAGGCTGGCAGAGTCCCAGAGGGGGCAGGAGGGCAGTCAGGCAGAGGGTGCCCTGTGCATGTATATGGCAGCCTGGAGAGCAGCTCCCTCGGGTACGATTCACAGGGGGAGGGGGGGACTGAGGACCCCATAGGGAGGGAGTTGGGTAGGGCTGGGGCTAGTCCATCTGGACCAGGGTGTGTGGAGCTTAGGGCCCAGGACTGGAATGAGTGGCTGTAGGGCCCTGGCAGGAAGTGGGACAGAGCTGCATGCGACTCATTGTGGGGGGCAGAAACGACGACAACGATGGGACAACTGGCTCCCCACCACTGCATGCACTCCCAGGGGACATAAGGGGCACATACCCCTCAGATTTGTGCGCTGGGTAGCCTAGCCACTGTGAGCTCAGGCTCCCAGTCCTGCTGCCCTCCTCCCCACAGGGCCTCCACAGCCCAGCATGGCAGAGTGGGGATGTTCCTTGCTGCTGCAAGCCCATGCCTGGCAGCAGCGGGGATGGCAGTGAGGAATTATGCCCCTTGCTGCTGCCGGGCGGACAGGGGCCGCCTCACCATGGTGGCGTGGGGCTCCTGGCAGTGGCACCAAGCTTCCCTGGTCATTCCCACTCTGCCCTGTCATGCCAGGTCCCACCCACTGGGCTGCGGAGGCCCTGGCAAAGGACAGCGGGGCAGGGTGCTCGTGCCTGCAGCATGCAGCACCCCGCAGCCCCTCCCCATCCGCACAGGCTCTGCTCTGGCCATGCTGCACTCGGAGGAGGGGGAAGATGGGCTCTGTGCTCCACTCTGCCACAGCAGATGCCTCCCGTGGGTGGCAGCAGGGGCCTACAGATCTGGGTCCCTGGCATCTGGGGGACTCCTCTGGCAGGGCTGAGGAGGCTGTGGGTGGGGAGCGAGGGGCCTGGGCCTTGACCTGCATCCTCGTGAGCAAAGCGGGTAAGAGGAGCTCTGATTTTCCATGATAAAAAACCCCAAAAATCAAATGCCAAAACTTACAGGCACTTATAATTTATTTTATTTTAGTGATTGAGGCACTGGTAGGCTTCCAAATTGCAAATATATCGATAAAACATTGTGTTAAACTGATGCCTATATACAGCATTTCATTTTAATTGCGGATTTTGGGGGCGTTAATGAGAGGTTGAGATTTTTAAACAGAGAAAACCAGGATCCCTCCTTATAACTTATTTTCTTAATGCTATGGGCACATCTACATGTGCTATTAACGTGCCTTAAGCTTACTGAGTAATAAAATAAGATGCAGTAAACTTGCCCTAAGAACGCGTCTATACCTGCACCCTAACAGGCACAGATTTGCTCCCAATGGGGGTAGGCAGATCCAGGCCTGCTCCTTTCCTGCTGTCCCCCTGCAGCAGTCAGAAGGAGCTGCAGTTGCCCGGATACTAGGGGGCTCTGGCAGGGGCAGACGCAGCCTGGCTGGAGATGCTGTCTTAGGAGCCTGTGGCCAGTGTGCCATGGACGCTCCCTACCCTTCCTCTGGTAGTGGCAGACAGGGCACTGTGTCCACAAGATGCTTGAGGACCACCTCCTCCACCCCCTGCAGTAGGGCACCTGAGGAGCCACCCATGAACCCCAGGTCCACAGGGCAACTCCAAAAACCACGCATACTACGGGCAGTTTGTAACCAACACCAAACTTTATTTTCATCCACCACAATAACACACCCACACCCCCTGCAACACAGATCCCCTTCTTCCCCAACAGCACACTGCCTCCCTGCCAGCAACGCATCCTTCCCTAACCTCATCATGCATCAACAATAAAGGTCCTGCTTTCTGTGTGACTATGTACAATGTCCTTTCTGAACTGTAAGGGGGTGGGGGGAGAGGGGATCAGTGGGGTAGAAGTACAGCGATAAGTAGGTAGTAGGAGGCAAGGAGCCTGTCCTGGAAGGTGAGGACCTCCTGGTCCCTCTCTTGCTCCAGGTCCTAGGCTTGCCAAGCCCATGAATCCATGAGCCGCTCCCTTGCCACTGTGACCAGTCTGTCCAGCAGAAGGGTGTGGTCATGCATGTGCTGTGGTGGAGGCAGCACATGTGGAGGGTGCCAGCTGATGGTGGCAGTGTCCTGGCTGGTGACTGGTGCTTCTTCACTATGTGCAGCTGC
>NW_005842153.1:1891257-1904942 GCF_000455745.1 Alligator sinensis | reverse complement strand
GAACCTGCAGAGCAAGGACAGAAAGGCTGTCTGTAAGAGTTTACAGCATTTCAGAGATAACATGCACTGTACAGAGGGGCTGTGTGCTACCCAGCCTCAGACTGGGGATCATGTGTGCACAGGTGCCCAGGGACCATGGTAAGCTGGCTGGGCAGGCCCCGACACAGGTGGCCACTGGCTGAGCCCTCTATTTCCACTCCCTCTGGAGGGGCAGGCAGGCTACTTGCTATCTGTGGCAAGCAGCCTGCCTTCCCTGTCTTGTCCCCAAGCCAGGCAAGGGCTGGCTCCTGCTGGCAGCTGCCATGGCAGCTCTGGACCAACTCCTCTCCATTCTCCACCTTACAGGCCAGGTAGTTTTCTCCTGTGCCACCAGGCCTGTGGTGCCTAGGTGAGATGAGGGGTTCCTGCCTGGCCCGGATGCAGAACTGGTGATGTCCCCCGCTCTCCTTGGTGGCCCTCTCCAGAGAGTTGTCTAAGACCAGGGTTCCTGCTGCACATGGCCTGCACCCTAAGTTTGCCCCTACTGAGAGACCTCCCAGGCACATAATGATGAGCTGTTTGAATACAGAGAGGGGTTCCCAACTCACTACACCCAGCTACTGCTGACTGCCATGGTGTCCCAGGCGCAGCTGAGAACCTGGCACAGGGATCTGACCTTAGATGGCGCCTCAGGCAAGCCTGTGCTATCCTGCAACGTGTGCCACTGGCTGGAGGGGTCTCTCTGCCTATGTTAAGAGACCCTGACACTCGCAGCTGAGGAGGAGATCTCCGCTGCCACTGATGAGTTTCTCTGCAAGACACAGGCCCTTGGTTGCCTAACTGGGAGGTCACAGCCTGCTCAAAGTTCTGAACTGCCTCACTGCACGCTGGGGCAGGAAAGTCCAGGGAGCAGGGGGGAACTCAGCCAGGCCGGGCAAGGAAGGAATGGTGGGAGGGCCACCCCTGCTGCAGGTCCCGACTCCAGGTGTGCAGCCTGGGGGCAGGTAGGTGAACTGGTGCTGACACGGGTGGCTGTGGCGCTCCGTTTCCCCCCACTCTCCTCCCTGTTGGGGCTTACCAGAAGGGCATGGCAGGCGGTCTGACTCCATCCCTGGTAGCGGTGAGGTGGTCCAGGCCTGCGGTTTCCTGGGGCACAGCAGAATAGCACCTAGCTGCCCAGGCGGTGGCTCACTCTGGATAGGAGCTGGAGTTGCTCATCACAGGGGCCATCCCTGGCCTGGCCTGGCCTCCCCACTTGGGCTGCATGGCCTGAGTTAGCGGGACAGGCACAGGACTGGGTTGCTTGCACTGCCAGCTGAGGGTGGGGAGAGCGCCTGGTCCTGCTGCTGGTGCCCCAAAGGGCACTTTCCTGGAGGGTCCTCGTCAGCACTGGCCCACAGTGCTGGCTCCAGCAGTCCATCTATGCTGCAGATGACATACTTGCATTCCTACATGCACTACAAATTAGTTTCTGACTGGTCCAACAAGGCTTATTTACCTTTACCTGCTCCACCACAGAAAGCACCACTGAAGACACCATTTTTTTTTCACAGCACTGTTAGTTCAGTTGGCTAAAGCATTAAGAGCTCCCATTTTGTACAAGCCTTGAAAAATGTTAAAGGCCTAGTTAGATTGCACACTTTACAAAAGTTTTCAAGGTTTAAAACAAAAATAAAGAAGTACTTACCTCTATAGTGAAATGTTCTCCAGTTGAACATGTTCTAAAATACTTTGATCTGGAAAAGAAAACAAGTTACATTGCATAAAAGCAGTTCTGTAGTTTAGCTTCTCTCAAATTATCCTAACACTGTATTTATGGAACAGTGAAACCAGGTGTGATAACTAACATTTTAATGATTTATTTTGGATACTTCAAAATGCAAAATATAGTAAAGTCTAATTTAAGTAGGTTAGATAAATTGACTTGACTCATCTTAAATTATTAAAAATATATTTTTATTAACATATGCACTATAATAAAGTAGATGTAAACTAGAATATGAAAAAGGTACTTGAAGAAAAAAAATGAAGGGAGCAATGCAAGTAATTGCACGTTTGCTGGGAAAGGATTTATCAGGATGTTGATCTCTGCATCTGCTGTCATTTAGCATTTTTAAGCAGCTCCAGTAAATCTGACATAACTCCTTCTCAAGGCAGATCATTTTAGCCAGCCTCTGAAAAGCTGACAGCTCATGATATGACAGTAACTCATTATGTCTGCTACAGTAGTGTCCTAGGTAACAAATGCCAGCCTGAGGAAACGCGTCTCTGACAGTCTGACATAGCTGGAGGGTCAATCTTGTAGGTCCCTTGTTTGTATTGAAATAGGACTGATCTATTAAACAAAAAAGCATACACATACAAGAGGGTAGGTCAGAATCATACGACTTGCTAGTTGCCCATGGAGCACAATTTGGAAACCATTTTACTTTCTTTTTTTTTTTTTATTTAAGCAGAGGCTGGTTGAAGCATAGCAACCACAGGAATCCAAAATCTCCCTCAGCTCCCAACAAATAGCTGTAATGTACCTAAAGAAGGTTTTTCTTTCTAAAATTAAGGAATTAAACTTGGCATACTATGAAGTTTCCCTAAGACTTTAAAACAAACTTTTTTTCGCCCCCAAAATAGAATGTAGGATCTAGGATGGCTGGCAAAGAATGAGCATTGTTGGTATGCTGTATTTATAAATTCTAACAGGAATTACGTAACACAGTGGTTTTTAACCTTTTTTCATTTGTGGACCCCTAAAAATTTCAAACAGAGGTACAAACCCCTTTGAATTATAAGTGTGAGTATTCACATATTTCTGATTGATCATAGTCATCTTTCAGGCACCCCTTAGACAGTCTGCAGACCCCTAGGGGTCCATGGACCACACGTTGAAACCACTGACCTAATATTTCTGTTGCCTGCCCTGAAATAAATTCCAATGCAATTTAAAATAACTGCTATAATTCACTGCCAGGGCAACTTTTCTAGCTTTTCAACATGTTTTGCAGCACAAACAAAGCATGCACACACATATATGTGGTTAAAAAGATACAGGTGGGGGAAGGTGTCAGAATGAAATTAAAGGAAAAAAACCAAGCTGGTGCCAAAATTATTTCAAACAATGAGATGAGGTAGGCTATGGACTGGGTTTCTAGGAGTAATGAGAGAAGAGCCATAGTGTAAAAAGTTCAGCGGGTCACAAACGAGACAGAATCCAAGTAAATGATTCAAGTCCTTGAACTGGGATGGAAAGAACGTGTAAACCATAGTGATGCCTAGAATTCAACAAGAGTCATATACTGCCACTCTCAAGGCACGGTCTTCTGCCAAGCCTCAGCAGCAACTAATGGCTAATTCAGTAGCCATTTATAATTGTGTGAACAGCATAAGCCATTTCCCATTGATTTCTATATGAAAGGCACCACTTAAACTGCATTAAGACAGCCACCAAGTTGGTACAGACATAATGGGTAATCTGGGGCTCATACCTCTTTATAGTGCAATTACCTTGTCATTAAGAAGGCTAGTAGACTTTAAAAAAAATCAACTGCGTCTCCATGACTACTAGTCATTTTCTGGCTGCTCCTAGTAGTTTTGAAATCAAGAACTACCAGCAGCCAAGGTACCGACCAATTTCAGTGTTTTCCCCTTTCCAGGCAAGTCTGTGGCTGGAAAGCAGGCATTGCTACATAGTACTGAACTGGGTTACAAGATTTAAACATCTGCTATGCAATACTGGGCAACTAGCCATTTGCCAAATGAGGCTTTTATAAGCAGCTAGACAACGTTTCATACATAACTTTCTGATTTACTGAAATTCCAGCAGCCAGGAAGCCAAACTGCTTTGACCAAGTTATAATCTACCACCAGAGTTTTCATAGGTTCATAGACGTTAGGGTCAGAAGGGACCTAAGGAGGTCATTGAGTCCAACCCCCTGCCCTGGACAGGAAAGAGCGCTGGGGTCAGTTCAAAGCCATTTTAGTGCCTTTGAAAATACCACACTTCGGTGCCTAATTTTATTCCTAGTTTTGAATATTGTGGCCTATGTACATTAAAATATTTCAAAATACATTTAATGTACTGAAAATAAAGAAAATGTTTAGTAAAAGATTTTATGCAACTACATTTTTAATAAAAGCACTTACATAAACACTTATGCAGCTCATGCTATTAAACGCGGTGACTCACTGAATTTAATGGGCCTTATGCAAATAGCTACATAGAATCGAGCCTTAAATTTACAGTATTTTGTTTTGTGCCTGTAGAAACTCCTGAAAAGTTCAAATGAGATAACTGGGCAGTAATGGCAATCTTTAGGTACATTATGCCTATTTGCTGGTAGCTGAGGGAGATCTTGGACTCCTGTGGTTGCTATGCTTCAATCAGCCTTGGCTTAAATTAAAAAAAAAAGAAAGTAAAATGGTTTCCAAATTGTGCTCAATGGGCAACTAGCAAGTCATATGATTCTGACCTACCCTCTTGTATGTGTATGCTTTTTTAAATAAATCAGTCCTATTTCTATACAAACAAGGAACGTACAAAGGATCTTTAAGGTTTGATTTGCTACATTTTAACTAGAAGTTGCAATACTACAAGTAATCAAATTAGTTTAACAAAGTCTTATCAAGGCTGAAATCATTTTTTTAATATCAAATGATTAAAAAGAGAAAAAAAATCACTCCCCCCTGGTTTTATTTCCAAAGCAGCTTTTAATAATAGTTTCTTCTAGAATACAACCTCTTACACAGTAACTCTCAATCTTCCAGCCCTGTATGCTAGATCTGCAGGTGGGGTTGGTCCACAGGACAGATCTTGCTGTGGAACAACCTATGTGCCAGCAGTCTAGCCTGCTGGGCTTTCTATGGGTCCAAAAATTTGGCAGCGGGGGAACAATGGCAACGTTAATTGCCATGGCTTTCAGAGACATCTAGTGGAAGTTGCAGTAATTCATGCTGTCACTGCTCCCCAACTGCCAAATTCACGGGCCAGTGGGGAACACTGTGAGCTGGGTGATATAAGCGCCACAGGCTGGATTCAGCCCGTGGGCCACAGGTTGAGCACCACAGTTCAATTTAAAACAGAAGGTATAGGTACAAAAAAAAAACACACACAAAAGGCAATCTAGTCCCTGGGTCTGCTTTTGCTGTATAGGCTTCATAAAAAGACAAATACTTTGGGATACTGAGAACTAAAAAATCCTACTAGTTACTGAAGGCACAAGTACAAAAAAGGAAAAATGGTCCCTTCTCCCTACCTTGCCACTTATCTAGTTAAGAGGGAACATGTATTATGATCAGCAATATATTTATTTATTTTTCAGCTTCCTTTGTTTAAAGGATATGGATATATTTTGCTATTTCCAGAAGAAACTCCTAAGGGAAAGTTACACTGCTGCTGCATATTAGAGACTACAAAGACTAAGTATCGACTCCTTTCAGCTCAAACAAGAACACTACAGAAATTAAACTTTTCAACACAGGCAGTCAGCCAACTAAACTTTTGGAGGGTAAACATTACGAGAATCACAAAGTTCACACATACACTTTGTTAACCTGACCATCTAGAGAAGTAGAAACACACTTTATAAAATCTTCTTTGAATTATACATGCAGGGGAATTTCAAATAAAACTTTTATTGTTAAAACTACCTGTGCCAGAACATGACATTAAAAACAAACAACCCTCCCACCCCACCAAAAAAACCCCAAAACAAACAAACAAACAAACGAACAAACAAACTAACCCAAGAAATACTCCAAAAATATTTAAGCTGATTTTTAAACACAGACTCTTCTGTCGTGTTTCAGTTTTGGGTCTTGGGGGGAGAGGATGGTATTCAGCAGCAAAAGGAACCAGATGCTCCAATTCTATTTATTCCCCCACAGCTGTATGAAGTCATCCCTCTAGAACAACGATTCTTTACCAATGTGCCATGCAATTCTTTTAAGTGTACTTAGCAATATTAGCACTGTTGGGTGTACAAACACCTATGTATGATCCACAAGATAAACTCAAAGATTTTAAATAGGAGTCCATAGTGCCAAACACATTCTGGATTGTTGCAGTATAAAGTTTTTTGCAACAGAATTGCTCTATTATTTTTAATAAATATTACTACTTTAAAAAACAAACGAATGAAAGCTGAAAGCCAGTACTTTAATGTATCAAGTCTAAAATGGTTCAGAGCCACTGTTCAAGAAGTAAAGAGAAAATGCTTATGATGGAGGGTAGTGACAAACTGACCTACTTTCCAAGTACAGTGACCAGTCACAGACAACGAGTCTTACTTGAAAACCAATTTCAAAAGAATTCTAAGGATATTCAATTAGACACACAGACATTAATTGGAAGATCCCCTCCCCCATTCATATTTTTTAAAAGGCCAACTTCTGGACAACATTTAGCAATCTAACTGAAAATGCTCTTTTAAGTACTATGATAATACACATTGTAGACATTTTGGAGATTTCTTTGAAATAATTTTCAGAGCAGTTTCATACAAGGACAATTTACAGCAGTATTTATAGAGTGTAAGACTGAAGGAAAAAAAAAGTACCAAGGCATTTAAAGCAGTTTAAAATATTTTTTTCCTGTTACCTTACAAAGAACACAAGAACAGCAAAGCCCTAATTTTCTCAAAAGTGGAGCTCTCTCTCAGGCCTGATCATTATCTTCAATGGAAAGCAGTAGGTAGTTAACTAGTAAAAATCAGTTTTCAGCCCTGTGCATCAAAGGCATCAAACTCACCTTGTGCCCTGGGCCAGATCCAGCCCAGAGTGTGATGGATCAGGGGCAGCAGCTACTTCAGCTCTGATTTTGAACAGGTGGCAGTGGCTCCAGCTGTTACCACATGCCCAGTGCCAGAGCTGCTATGCACGGTGTACCTAGTGCTGCAGTGGCAGCTCCAGCTGTGGTTCTAGCATAGGACATGAGGAAGGGCTGGCAGCTGGGGAGGTAGTATCACAGTAGCAGCAGCAGCAGAGAAGTGGCTGAAAGGGGTGGGGTAAAGAGGGGTGGGGGGCACTATATTAGCCCTCATTTGCCAATCACCATGTTAACTGGGGCCCAAGATTGCCGGATTCTGCAGCAGGCCATACCCCCAATTTCTGGTGGGTGCCAGTAGCCAACAGGCTGGATAAAGCAGCTTTGTGGGCTGGATGAGGCTAACAGGCCGCGTGTTTGACACTTCTGCCGTACACTGTAAGGGATAAAACAATTCTTACACATGGTGTGTCCCAGAATCATAGGTTTGGAAGGAGTCCCAGGGATCATCTAGACCGGGGATGTCCAACTCAACTGAGTTGGCAGGCTACAAATGGTTCAATCATGGCAACAATGGTTTTAACTCCTTCACCACCAGCACTAATAAAGTGGCTCTGGCTGCCACAGCATGAAGCCCCATGGGTCAGATCTCTGGGCCAGCTCAATGGGGTTTCTTACACAGGCTCCAGTAGCCATAGCATCAGTGCCAAAAGACTTAATGCTGTTGCCACAATGATTTAACCATCTGGACAGCCCTGATCTAGAATGGCATGCTGTTCTCAAACCACTCCGGACAAATGCTTATCCAGCTTCTTGAAAACATCCAATGAAGGAAATTCCACAACTTCCTAGGCAGCTTGTTCCATTGCCCTGCTATTCTGACAGTAAGGAAGTGTTTTTTGGTGTGTCCCCCCCTCCTGAGATTTAACTAAATTTGCTTTCCTGCAGTTTAAGCCTATTGCTTCATGCCCTACCTCATGACAAGAGAGAACAGTTGCTTTCCTCTTTTATGGTAACCTATTAAATATTTGATAACAGCTGTTATGTTTTCCCCTCTTTAATCTAATTTTCTTCTCAAAAGGAAACAACTAGTTCTCTTAACCTTTCCTCACAGGACTTGCATCCCAATCCCTTCAACATCTTTTTTGCTGACCTCTAGATTCTCTCAGTTCTCTATATCAATGGTTCTCTACCTTTTTAGACTCAAGGCACTCCTCCAAAACTTTTCTGGATTTAGTGGCACCCCATTTCAAACTGCTATAAAATATAAACATCACATTTGTGAATGTTAGAGGTACAGATAAAGATTTTCTTGGCCAATGCTGATAGGTGATGGTTAACCAAACATACTGGCTCATGCCAATCCAATAACTGATACTTAGTAATAAGGTAAGGCATTTTAAACTACTGATATAAATAAACCTTTTTTTTCCTGTTTTGCATTTATCATACACATGCAGACCTCCTGCCTGCTCCAGCCCTTAGTGACAAAGGCAGTGACCGCCTTATTCCCATGCACATTGCCCCCTTGCCCACAGCTCCGTGAAGTCTGTGCTGCCATCCCAGGCAGGTGAGGCAGACCCTTATGCTGAGCTCCTGTGGCCACAGGGCAGAAGCTGGTTTTGTAAAGGCACCTGGCAGAGCAGAGTGTCCCTTGTGCAGCGCCTTACCCTGGCCACATGAAACCCATCTCTGTGGCAACCCTAGCACTCAGACCCCAGCTGTGCATGCGGTGGTGCCATGGCAGCGACAGCAGCAGTAGGAGCCAATAACAGTCCCTTTTTTGCTGAGCACAGCGCCCCCAGACTACTTCCTACTGCCTCCACCCACTCCCCACTGGGACCTGTAGTCTGCTGCAGGCTAGGGCTGGCAGCGGGGTAAAGGGACCAGACTATGCTTGCCAGGGTGCTCTGGGCACACGGTCATAATTATCGGCTACAGCGACCAAAAAAAGCCAATAGCCGATAACATCATTTCGCCTTTTATCCGTGCTGATCCAATAGCCAACTGATATCAGTGCATCCCTAATGAATGGGCATCATTTTTTTTTCCATTAAATCTCTTTTCCTTTCAGTAGATTTATCAATGTCTCTTTTTGAAAGATCTTTTTAGATAAGGCAGAAACATTACCATTAAGCCAATATTACAGCTGAATAGTTACAGGTACTTAAGAAGTCAGAAAATAAAAACACTTGAGAGTCACGGTCCCTTAGTTACATGGGTGCAATGGTCTGGCTACAGGATAGGGACCAAGGCTAGCAGCACACATGTGAAAACTGAAACTTCATTTCCTTCCTCATCCACAACTAGTGTGCGTGGCAGGCTGAGCTCCCTCTGAATCAATGTGCCCTGGTAGTGCCATCCAGTGTCAGAGGGCTTGGCTTTATGCCCCAGCATGGATGCAACCCTGAGCCCTGACCTCAAAATCGTTCCCTGCAACTCCCATTTCCCCCCAGGTGCTGTTTCCTTGCAAGCAGCTGTAACTGTCCTCTCTCCACGGGCACTGAGGACTGCCAGCACCGTCTGGTCCCAGCCTGGCCAGGCTCTTCCCACTGTGAGCAATTCTACAAAATGCTAGCATTAGGGACAGGCCAGAGCAGAGGCAATGGGAGTAAAATGAGGTGCAAGTGGAATTGGGAGAAATGGGAATTATGAGTAAGGAGGAGCTGCTAGGAGGGGTAAGAGGCACTTCAGTCCAGTTTGGGTGTATGAATAGTACGGGAGGGCTCCATGTGGCATGAAGGGGATGATAAGGGGCCAGATCTGTGTAGTGGGGGCAGTGAGGGAGCATGATAGTACTTAGTGGGATGCAAAGGGGATGGTTAGGCATGATGGTGTGGGGTTGAGCATGTGGGGGGCAGGGGGAATAAATGGAATAACTGTACATAAATGGAATAACAACTGTACATCCCTGGCACCAGGGGCCTTCCCCACACTGAAGCTGGCAGTCAGGCCCCCCCAAACCCAGAGAGAATGGTTTTTTCTTAAACTGAATAACATAGCTCTTTCTCCAACATATTTATAAAGACTCTAGTTCTTTTTTAACCGGAGAAAAATATGCATTGTGTTATGTGATGATGCACCCACAGAATCTGCACCCTCCTTTCTAAAAATCCTAGATCCTTCCACAGGCACTGCAAGATTGCAGTTGAGGGTCACTGCACTACATTCTTCTTAATGTAGAGCCTAGAACTAAATGTGAAGCCTAGAACTGCAAACAATAACCAGCACAATCTGTCTAGGGTCCAGTGATACTATCATTTCCCCTGCTTTGTAGGCATTACTCCTGTTAAGACACCTCAAGAACTCTTTTTCTGTAACCACAACACATTGCTGACTTTTATTGTATTTGTGATCCACCACAATCTTCAGTTTTTCCTCAGTCATGCTGCTGCCTAACCAGTTATCCCCTCTTCTGTATCTATGTCACCTTACATTTGCCTTTGGTGAATTTTAGTTTGTTGTTTATTGCCCAGTTCTTCAAATTAACAGGGTCCTTTTGAATTCTATCACTCTCTCTCATGTTTCCACCCATTCCAATTGTGTGTCATCTGCAAGCCTGATCAGGAAGTTCTTTACTCCTTGATGCAAGTCAATAACAAAGAAGTCAAACAGCACTGGACTCCAAACACACTCGTGGAACCTTGCTTGAACCCTCCTGACATTCTAACACCAATCCATTTCTAGTCGCCCTAGTAGCCTTCCATGGACTGAAGTCAGGTGGACATCTATAATTCTAGAGGCTCTCCTTTCCCCGCTTTTTACAGATGGGCATTGTCCTTTTCCAGTCCTCTAGGACGTCACCGGTCATGCATGACTTCGCATATATTATTGCCAGTGGCTCCAAAATAGCTTCAGCCAGTTCCTTCAGTGCCATGAAATGAATTATGTCAGGTCCTGCTGATGCAAATTCATTCAGATGTTATCAACAGTTATTTAATGAGCTCTCTTTGTGATCCGCGTCCCTTCTTTGCTTACATTTTGTTAGTTGTCTGATTACAAACTATTGTGCATGAGGACCGATACACAAAGTAGTTATGGAGTAGCTTTGCTTTCCCTTAGTCTTCTACTAACAGCTCATCATCATTACTGAGTAGGGGTCCCACAACTTTCCTGGTCTTTCTTTCCTATGTAGAACCTCTTTGTATTCTCTTTAACATCCCTTGCCAAATTGCATCTCATTTTTTGCCTTCGCTTTCCTGATTTTGGCTCTGTAAGTGTTTGCTACTCCTTGGTATATGGCCTTCCTTCCATGTCCTATATGTTTCTCTCTTGATTTTGCAGGAGCTAAGAAGTTCCTTGTGTTACCACACTGATCTCTTGGGGGTCTTCTTACCTTTCCACTGTGTGAGAAAAGCTTCTTGCTGTGTCTTCCATACTAAATCTTTTAGGAACCGCTAGCCCTTCTGGACCCCTTAACCCTTCAATCTGTCCATCCATGGGACTTTACCAACTGTATTTTCTGAGTTAGGATACTGCACTTGAAATATGCAGACTTCAACTTTCTCCCTAACCTCATGCTTTCTTTTTTCTTAGAATCCTAAATATTATGCCATCATAATCACTCTCCCCCTGCCTCCACAAGTCTCCTATCACCATTACACCTGCAACCAATTCTACTAAATGAATCAGAATGCACTTCCCACTTCAAGTCAGCTGGAGATGCACCAGACTTCCTGGAGTCTCTGGATACCTCTGGGAAGACTAAGTGCTATTTCTTGAGTTTCTTTAGGCCATTCTGAGCACCGCCACCCATGGACATCAAAATAGATTCACACAAACAGTGCCAGATAACTAGACAGACTTCAACACTGTTGCGCCATGGCTGAAAGTTTTTGAAGTTGCTGAATCTGACCTGATGCCACACTTAAAATACAAGAAGATAAATGAGTACCAGCATATCAAAGAAAGCAGTTGCCTGATAACCAAACAAGTAGTAAAATCCAAGAGATTTACAAAGGATATTGAAGAGCCTAAAAAACTTTGGTGCAAGAGCACTTAAACCGTTAACAGCCTGGTGGAAACCTATTACACAATAACAGGTGACTAAGCACATCTAAAACATTGCTGAGTGATTACTGATACTTGAGGGGTAAACTTCAACCAAGACTGAGCATAGACCAGTACACTAAAGAACAGAGGCAAGCACTAAAAACTCAACACTAGAGCACTGTATATAAGCACCAACACAACAAAGGTAAAAAATGTAATTGCATTTGATCTGACAGGAAGGGGAGAGTTGGTAAGTCAGTCTACTGTTGGAGTCAGAAAGTCCTGTTCATGTTCAGCCTTGGTCTCCTAACAAGGAGGCAAAAGTCAACAAAAATCAAAACTGAACCAACTAGCAGCCTAGCACTAAACCAAACCTCATCAGTGAGAGCAGTACCTTTACAGCATTAAGTGCTTTCTCAAATTCCTGGGTACCTAAATTAGACAAACACCTCTAAAGAAGAGCTTCAAATGTTCTCCAGCTATAAAAGATATTGCCAAAAACACAGATTAATATAATTGGCCTTAAACTGTGCCTTTAAGAAGCTCTTCTGAAATACTCCAAAAAAATGTTCTAGAATATCAAAATTAGAGCAAATTAATTAAAACTGTCTTGAAGTTCAGTCTGTAACACTTAAGATGCACAGCAGACCAAATGAATACCAAGCTCAAAACCCCAAAAGCCTAGTGACAAGTATACACAAGCCCAAAAGTTTTCCATATACCATTGCCTATTTTCTGCTTGCATAAACACACAACTTTGGACAGACTTCTCTAACAATCATTAAAATATTCATAAGAAGCATGCTCTTCTGAACAAAACCCTTCTGATGGATTAGAATAGCCCGCCCTTTGAAGTGTGTACACACACATTGCAGACACTCAGCACTACTGCCAGCTTGCATGTCTTTCCTTAGATTGGATGACTGTGGTGTACCCAGACACACATATACCTCCCCCCAACTACAGCTTTTTATGAATTCATAAATATCCTTAATGCAAGCAAATAATATTTTTTTTTCCAATCAACCTACAGCTGCAAATGGCTGAGAATACTGAGGGAATTGTGAAAAGTTTCAGCTGTGGACTAAAATATCTTTGCCACCATTTATACAAGCAGCTCCATTTAGGGAACAAAGGGGTATGTACAGATTGTGTCTGGCCTCTAAATCAAGGAATATATATAATGAGACTTACACACTGTCTTTCATGACTGGTATGGTATTTTAATTAAGATACAAGTAACTACCACGTGCAAAGCCATGATTAATGCCATTACATCCTATATCAAGCAGTGCTGGCCTACACACCTGCCCTGATCTGGCCAACTTGTTTCTTTGGACAGAAACAAGAGCCCAAAGGTAGCTTGCTACAACTGTCCTCTGACCTTGGGCGGCCAGCAACCAAAGGGGCAGCTGCATAATTCAAAGCAGCAGTCTCAAGGCTGGACTGCATTACCCTAGACCCAGAGCAGCCATCCCAACAGCCAGACGCATAACTGCAATCTCCCCCATGCTTGCTATTACCAACTATCACCCACGGTACAACCTAAAACTCCCCACATCCTCTTCCCTACCATACATCCACTCCCCTGCCATTAAGCCTTCATGAGACCTAGGAAGCAGCCTGTTTCTGGGCAGACCCATGCGTGTGAGGAAGACGAGGCACGCTGCCAGCCTGCAAGCTGTGCCTTCACAGTAGCCACTGCTGCTTCCCAAAGCAGCTTGGGGCCATGTCCAAACTCGGGAGCCTCCTCCTTCCTAAAACAGACTTGGTTTAAAAGGCTGCTATGAAGGCAAGGGTTCAGACAAGGGTGCAGACAAGGGTGGGTACAGACGGGCTGCTCGGTCACCTTCCCAGCGGACCATCATGGGCGGATGGGCATGGGGCACCACCTGCCCAAGCTGGGAGCCCCCGAGAAAACCCGCTCGTGGCCCACCACAGCTCCCCGAGCCCCATCAGG
>NW_005842153.1:1872719-1890689 GCF_000455745.1 Alligator sinensis | reverse complement strand
TTCCATGAGGCGGCACGAGCCCCGCCCCGCCCCCACCGCTGCTCCCGTCATCACCGTCTGGTGTGCAGAAGGCATCGCAGCCCCCTCAGTTCCTCCCCGCCCAGGTCTGTGAGGCGGTGCTATAGCACTGGGAGCCTTTCCCTGCATCAGGGCTGACGGGCGCTGCATGCCCCGACCCCCTGCACGTAGGTGTCACTGTGAGAGAGCCATTATTTATCACCCCTTTTATTCGTGGCACCATGTCAACAGCACATCAAGTGCTGTGAGACCCTTCACTGGGAGGGATGTTCCCTAGCAGGCAGGGACCTACTTGGGAATTAAAAACAAGGGAGGTCACATGGATGACAGCCTGGTGGTTCTCGACTGGGGTGTCACAGGGCGCAAACAACAGTGCAGCTCCCAGCTGTCACTCAGAACAGTTTCTGCAAAGCGCTCTGTTATAATCGTTACCCCAGACCAGACAGAAGTTCACCCAGGGGAGAGGGGAATCCAGGTTCCCATAGCCAGGGACCCATTGCCCTGGGCTCTCTGCCAGTACTCCCTGTTTTCAGAGTGGGAGGGAGGGAAGGCAACAGACAGAGCTTGTTCTTGGGGCCCTGGGAGGCCATTATTAACACTGTTTGGTGTGTATATGCTTGTGGGCTCAGATCAAGCGTAGTCCTATGTCTGCCTGGCAAGGGAAGCACCAGGACCACTGAGGCGATCTTCCTAGTCACACCTGGGAAGACCACTCTCCTGGCATGGAGATAGTACCTGCCAAGGTAACGTATAGTAAACCTCCCCCTTAGCTAGTGGAGTGGGAAGGTCTTGGCTTTATGCCCACTTTATTGAAAGGGGAGACTCCTCCTGAACTTGCTCCTGCGGCCTTATAGCTGAGGGCAAGCCAAGTTCGGGGGCATCCAAACCCGAAGCCTCTGGGCTTGGGCCTGCAAGTAGGATGCCTGCCAAAGGATTTGGAAACATCTGAAGTCCCAGATGGGGGTGGATGATTGCCGGTAGTAGGGCCACTTACGGTTCTGGACTGACTCACGGATTTGGAATTTGATTGGGCAATTTTGGCTTGAAATATGGAAAATTTAAAATAAAAAATAAATATAAAAAAAAAGATGCTTAAACATGACAAGATAAAAGCCAGAGAGGGCAACTAGGAATCTGCTAGGTCCAAAACATTTTGACCTGTGTTGGTTTTTCAGAGTTTTTTACCACAGGAGAACTGTTTTTCTATTGTCAAAAAACAAGTGAAATGAGCTTTTTGAAGTGGGATGCTGCTAACTTCAGATAAGTTATGGAGAGGTGCCTTGAAAGTCTGTCTAAAAGGCTTGACAACCACTGCAAGAGTTAATCAAGAGATTTAGACTTAACACCATTCCTCATTGATTGGAATTTGACAGGTCAAGCTCTTTCACTGAGAGTATCTGGGTTTCAACCTGAAGCCTCAGCTGCAGGTGGCCAGTGGCTCATGGCTGACAGAGGTGAATCAAACCAGGAGAGGTGGTTTCCCTTCGTGCACAGGCCTTGCCTACTGAATGTTTAAGATCAGGACCCAGGGCGTGATCTGCTTTTGGAAAAAATAGTGCGCGTGCACATGCACGCACGCACACGCACGCACACACACACACACACACACACACACACACACACACACACACACACACACACACACACACACACGGCTTAACTGGGGGTGTGCCAAGTCTGTGACCTTAGCTTTTAAAATTCAAGTAGAGGATGTATTATTTTACATGCTATATACTAGTTGAGCCAAGAGGTGAGGAGGAAAATTAGGTTATTCTGACTAGGGCATAGTGTATTGTTGAAATCGGAAGAAATCATCCGTTACAAATGAGTATTCAAGAGGAGCAGAGTCTGACACTGCATATGATTATATACTATTTTTTTGCTCATAGGTTCTCAAAATAGTAAGTGAATGGTTAGTGCTGTGGCTGATTTTTAACCTGTAAGATATGTGGGGCCTAGATTGTTTTAATTGCCTTATTTGGCAGTGATCTTTAAAACAAAGATCATTATAATGATGCTCATGGGTGATATGGTGCCTAAAAACTCTTAGAAACAAAACAGGGATTAGAACTGCTGTTGCAATCAGCCTCCAGAAAAAAGGAGAACGTTTATGCAAAAGTTTTTTTACCTGAGCAAGTAGGTAGGACAGAATCATAGAATATATGAACAAGGTTATTGTGTGGCACTTGTCAGCTCAAAAAAAATCTATAGTCCATAGCAATCTAATCAGTCTCAGCTCAGACTTCTGAAGAGATCGAGTCTACCCTGTACATGCTTAAAAGATTAATGGCATTAGCATATTTATTTAGATCCAAATCTCTCATCACCCTATCATACTAATACAATTTAAGTCTCAGCAACAACAGCATGATCAATTCAGCAAAAGTTCAATCAACCAACCAGCCACTGAAAAACTTTCACTGTTTTCCTCATCCATTTCCAAATTCCCTTCAGATGCCTTTAGCAGGGTACGACATTCACGCTATTTTGGATCCAGGGGAAGATGTATCAACTGTCCCTTTCTTTTATGAGGAGATTCTAACATAACCCTCTTAAAGTTGGTCAATCCCAAACCATTAGAGGTCCTAACTACTGTCTTAAAATTTGCTGAGGCCGTGGTGTCATTCTTCAACAAGGCAGACAAAGTTCTTTGGGTGAATCTGATATCTTTTATTAGACCAGCACCCCATACAACCAGCAGCCCATTCTCCAACAAGACACTTCACCTAATAAGCAGGCTGATGCATTTCTATATAAGCATGTCTCCAAATGTTTTTAAAATGTAGCTTTATATAAAGTAGATGCAACTTAATTTTGTGGCCACAGTTATCTAATTTTGTTACTAGGTTTCTATCCAAAAAAAGTTTGCAGTCTCTTAGCTTTTAATCATATATGCATCTGGCTGAGTTAATGCTTGATCGTATTACAAAAGCAACTGAGATTCAAAAATAATCCCCAAATTGTGTTCCCTAGTAGGTAACACGAACCATGCCCCTTAAATAAAAGGAACTGATATTACCTCCTACATTTCTTCTGGTTGCTTCCCTCAATGGCTCAGTACTGCTTGAGTTGAGCTGTAGATAGCTTCTTCTCCACCCATGCCTCAGTCTCAGTTAGACAGCAGTGTTCAACTGCACAGTCAGACTTTCATGAGACAGAAATATACCACCGAGTGCTGTCAATATGTTGACAACACCACACTCCATGCCTCCTCCCTAAATCTCCATTTATACAAATTGTATATATCCTGAAATACAAAGGATGCGAGAGTAATATCATGCAGCACCCTACACTTTGGAACTCTTCAGGAGTCAGTTGCTCATACTAAGCTATTGAAAACCCCATCCACTTCTAACAGGCTTCCTGGGCAAGTCAGCGTAGTTACTGCCATTGTATCTCATTTTACATTGTTATTCATACGAGTAAATTTATTTTTGTCCCTATAGAAATTGAAGTTGGAGAAGGGAGAAAAAGTATGAAACTATATTGCATCTTTCATGGATTAGCAACCATTAATGATTCAAATATTGGAGGTCTCTGAAACACTGTATGATCATTTCTCACCCTCCTGATAAAGAAAATCTTCATGTTAACATGCAAAGAGAACATTTAATACTTAGTACATTTCTGAATGTCATCCCCACATGCCAATTTGCCCAGCCTGATCACCATATGCAATGGTGAAGTCTGTGACTGCACTAAGAAAAGCATAATTACACAAAACTATATAAACGGGTGTTATTGTGCTGCTGTCAAGGTGGTAGGGGTGAGAGAGGTGGTACTGACTTAGAGTTGTCAGTAACTTTCTGGAAAGTCCACAAAATGTCTATGGACCACAGCGTGAGACATAGCTTTGGACTCAATAGGCCTTATAGGGAAGCAATACTATAGCATTTTGCTTCCTCCTTGAGTTCCCTGGTGAAGGGCTGTGAATATTCCAGCATCAAAAGAAATATCCAATCATATTTCCTGCATGGACTTTACCTGCATCCACAAAATAGGCTTTGGAGGTCTGGATAGAAATATAGTGCACTAGGGACTAACTGTTCAGCTTTCCATTCAGTTGAATGGATACTCTCTTAAGAAGTCAGCAATGAAGGGGTTAATTCATTGCTTAGTTTGCTGTCTATCACCACCGGCAAGCAGATATAGAAAGCTAGAAAAAGAAATTGCTATCACAATGATGAGCAGTAGAAGGTGGGAGGAATATAATAAATTAATAATAGGTGATCTCTGGTGCTCCCCCCACCAGATATATGAGGTCAGTCTTGAAGGCGCATTACAGTGATTGCATACAAAAAGTGACGATAAGGGTTGGGGGTTAGGGCAAGGAGAGAGATAAAAATAACCATAAGCGAATTAGAAAAGATGAGGCATGTCAGCACAACTCAAGAGAATTGTGATGTAAGTTTCAGAAGGGATCACTGGAATTTAGCTTCATGCTATTTCCTATGGAATTAGCACATTAGTAGAGTATAAAGAGAAATAGTCGTCAAAATTGGCAGGTATTCATAAATTGTATCTAGTTCTCAAAGAGCACTGGAAAGCACAAGATACTGTCTTTTACAGCACATCAGAAGAGTAGCCTACAGCTTGCAGTTGACAATAATGCAAACAGTGGCCACGTCTACATGAGATGCTGACTACACTGTAGCCCGATACTATGGCGCAGTAGTGTCACGTGGCAGAAACTGTGATGCGACACTACTGTACAGTAGTATTAGGCTACTGCGCAGCAGCATTACAAAAAAGTTGTTCATTGGTGCTCAGAGTTATTTAGTACTTGTTTATACAAGTTCTGGGCACCACACTTCAACAAGGACATGGAAAAACTTGAGAGGGTCCAGAGAAAAGCTACCTGTATGATCAGGGACTTGCAAGGTAAGCCATATGAGGAGAGGCTGAGGGACTTGGGCCTCTTCAGCTTACAGAAGAGAAGGCTGAGAGGGGACTTGATAGTGGCTTACCGTTATATCAGGGGAGTACATCAAGGGCTCGGTGAACAGCTGTTCACCAGGGCACCCCAGGGAAGACCAGGAGCAATGGATACATACTCCTGGAAGCTTTAGGCTCAATTCTGGGAAAAACTCCTTCACAGTCACGGTGTCCAAACTGTGGAATAAACTCCCTCCAGTGGTGATGCAGTCACCTACCCTGGAAATCTTCAAAATGAGACTAGACAGTTACCTCGCTGGGGTCACTTGACCCCAGTTGTCTTTTCCTGCCTAGTGCAGGGGGACTGGACCCGATGATTTACAAGGTCCCTTCCAGCCCCTAACAATCTATGAATCTATGCAAGTACTAAATGACTGTGCAGTAATGACTGCGCAGTTAGTGTTTTATGTAGACATGGCCAGTAAGGCTATTTAGTAGATCATTCATTCTATAATAGTTCCCCTGGCCACTGAAGACTTTCTGGCTATCATTATTACCACATCTTCTTCATGCAATAGCATTAAGATTAGAAGGGGGAGGTGGGTGAGGAACCACTAGTTTAAAACTCCTTGCTCTAAAAACAACAGTCCCCAGCAATTTAAACCAAATAATCTATTAGCAGTACAAGGCCTTTGACACAGAATAAGAAAACAGATCCAGTTCCATCCGGTACAGCAGTGACAGAAATAGGAACTAGATCATCACAATGAAATAAAAAAGTTTAATTGTTTTGTGACATAAGATACCGTTGTGATGTACATTTCACCCTGCTTTCACCTTTTCAAATTCTCTATTTTGCTAGTGCATATTTTAGCTCCATTTAAAAATTGGAGATGAGGAGCTGATGAGGCAGAAGAGGAGTTTAAAAGCAACACATTAGAAAGTATAACCATTGTGAACTATATTGGAACTAACCTCCCCATTCATTGTGGTGGTATTAAAAATGTTAGTAAACTGTCTGTTCATTAAAGCAGAGTAAGGGAATTCCACCATGTGCAGAAATGTTTCCTGAATGAAACCAAATTTGTGTAATTTGTGATTTGTATAATTTTAGGTCAGCAAGACACTGCAGAGACTTTTAAAGCTGTGTAATTATAGACTAAAGTGTAGCGTATAGACTTTCCCCACAGATGTTATTAAAGCCTGCTTTATGCCAATTTATGGTTGCCCTGTGCAGCTATGCTTTAGACAGGGAAGGTGCAGATATATCTTTCCTCCACATTTAAGTGCAGAAGCACATGAAGGAAGCATCATTGACTACACAGGAGGCCAGTCAGCATTAACTTGGAATTATCAGATGCAAGAAAGGCACATCCATCTAAAAGCCTCTTTGCTTTTGCATGAAAATGCATCCTTTAATTATGTTATTTTGCATACATTTCCTATACTTGTGTATTGCCCCTCTGGTTGTCTACTCTTCTCATCAGTCCAAACATGGACCTTCCTTACAAGGCCTAAACAGGACCTGCTATACTTCTTTACTGAAACATCCTTTCTTCCAGCTCTGAATACATTTCTCTCCCAAAACCACTGGTCCCTTTAACTGTTGCTCACCTCTGAGGTCACTGCTAGTCAGGAGCTCTTTCCCCCAGCCATGCCACCTGCTCCCACTAATCTAAGCTTGGTTTTCCCCAAGGGACCCCCTTTGTAGCTGCAATAGTTTTATTGTTACTACCTACTCTCACTCTTTTTTCTGCTTCTCTGCTCTTGTTTCCTTCTTACACTCTCTGCTAAATCCACTTGTCTCAATGTTCCCTTTATTTCTTCCCACAATTTTTAAAAACTATATACATACTGCCTCAAAATTTGGAGTAGCCTAGGTGATGTCACCTGCTCCTGCTTTATTTATTTAACTCTTTTTTCAATGTACTTTCTACTACTATTCTTCATGAAACCTCCACTGCTACTCCTGTCTGTCATTTAATGTGGAATCAGTGGGATACAATAAACAGCAGATTTGTCTCATTGCTAAATAGGGAGGCAATGTTAGCAATACATAAATGAGACAAATCTGCTGTTTATTGTATCCCACTGATTCCACATCTCCTGTATCTGCTACTCATGACACTTTATTCATATGCTAAATCAGATCCTGTGATCATTTACTACACCTTACCTATGCATATGAATAGTCTGTGTTGGATCTGCTCACGTGCATGTGTATATGGCTGTATTTTAAAGCAAAATGCACACCAATAACAGTAATAAAGATATCTTTAAAGCAAATTGTTTCATCTTTGGTTTTGCTACAAGCTTAGCACCATAGGCCACTTTGCAACAGCACACATCTCAGATAGATTATGTTTATTACATGGATTTATTCTGGTTCCTATCTTGGCATTCTGCTCAGTGCACATTGTCTTGCCAAGATAAGATTCTTCAGTCATTTGTCCTTCCTATGTCTTAATGGATTTGAGAAAACCAATAGTTCCAATAATCTCAAAGCAGAATGCCTGTACAAGGTCTTTGAATTTACTGTAACCAAAAAAACCCCATTCCAGCATGTCCCTAGGCATCGTCTTTTGTTGGCTTTGGCTGACCTGGTGTTCATCACTGAGAAATGCATTGCCTATCCCATAAGCTCACAGTTTATATCATTCCTCGAGGATTTTTAATCATGCAAATTCCTGTCTTTTCTAATTGATTTTAGGATAATTGTTTTCTTAGGAAGAGACTAAAAGAACAGAGGAACAGAGAGATAGAAATGTCTACAATGTAGGAAATAGGAAGTTTTGTACAACTGGAAGACTTTTTGGCATAAAACTGTGGTACAGTCTCCTTAGCTTCAAAGTAATAATTATGGCACGGCTCTAAGATTTGGCACTGTTTAGAAAGTTGTTCTTACACTTCTGCTGCTTCTAATTGCCAGGTCAACGTGACTCTGGATATATGTATTCATACAGACTAAAGTCCTGCTCTTATCCAATCCCTCTCAGAGGCAGTTTTTGACCCAGGACTGATGGAAAGAATGGGTCTAAAGGCCAAAGGAACCAAATCTGAGAACTACAGAATTTCCCTAGAGAACTGATCAGGAATATTCTAAACAATAATTCTGATTTTCTCTGAGTGACTACCCGTCATTTTGGTTTTATTTGTAGCTAATATATCAATAGTATCAATATTGAAGTTCCCTGTAAAGTATATCCTTTGTTAGAACATGGAATATTCTCCTATTGTCCATTTAAATCCAACTATAAATTGAAGTGTCAAAATATGTTCATATGACTAACTTCTAGGGCAGGGAACCCTCTTTATAGATCTAAAATACAAGGTAACTAAACTATTTATCCTAACATTTTCCCGCACAATAGTTGGCATATTTGGGAGTCAGTAGATAAAAATGTCAGTAAAATAGAGTAAACAACTACTGGAAGGGAGGTGTAAGTAGTGGAGAGTCTAGTCATCTGGATTTTAAAAGAGGGCCCTCAGTGCATTGATTGGTTTCATTCTGGAATAACACTGCACAACAGATGTTCTGAGAAGATGAAATTAATATAAATAGGACATGTCATAGTGTTACTTTTTTGAACTAGACTATTTAGGCATCACATCCTTAGACACTGAAACAATTATTCATACTGCTAAACTCCCTGAGGTGCAAAGTGGGAAGTGTAGTGTCACTTACAATTCATTACCTCTCTAATTAATAGTAAGAAAACATCCTTTGAGCTTACCTAAAGCTGTACTAAAGCCTTTCAATTTTCCATTAAAGTTGGAATGTGTGTAATGGAGGTGGCCATTTCCTTCAGAGTGCAAGACAATTATCACGAAGCATTTTTCTGCTGAAGATACTGAGGTCAGCTCTTTTCTAGGTCTTAAGGTCATGCAGCACACATGGCTAAGTTTAATCAGAGGTGACTACCATGCATCCGGATCAATGCTGACAGCTGAAGTCTTAGGGCAGAATCAGTTTTTTAAGCAACAAAATACTTCCTCAAGTTGCTAAAAACAGAATCACTTGATTTCTCTCTCTTTTTTTTGAATTGCCATCTCTTCACTATAGTGTCTTACTTCTAGGCAAATGCAAAAGTAGAAAAATCAGCATGGGCTGGAAGTTCCCTGCAGCAGCTATTTAGTAGTACTTAGATCCTTTACAAACTGCATACAGCAAAGACAAGGAGAAGAGAGCAAAGGAAAGATGATTGATAAAAGGTGATATAGTACGTTTGAGACCAAGGTCCTTTTATTCTCTGTTTGTACAGCATCGAGCTCAATGGGGTCCTAGTCAAGGATTAAGGCTCCTAGACACTATACCGTACTACAACTTACTATTAAAGATCTAGAGCAGCCTATACAGTTGTGTTTTCATTGCAAGCTGGATTTCTGCTCTCCACAGGCAAAACTCTTATGCCCAGGCTGTTTGCCCAGCTGGGGATATAGATCAGAGACAGAGGTTTCCTGTAAGGCAGACTCCGACCCCCAACCTCCCTCCCCACCTTGCAGTCAGGAGATAGCTGAAATCTCAGTTGCAGAGTTTAGGGAACAGTCCTCTACAATGCAGTTCCACAGTTCTATTCTTCAGTTCACATTCACTTCCTCACAAAGTGAACTGAGTGGACAAAAATGGCATATGAGCTTCAGTGTCAACAAGTTCGTATGGAGGAAAATAACTTCAATTATATGTACACAGTACTGTGTTCTGTACTAGCTGTTAATAATATAGCTAATACAATATTAGGCATTTTAAAGAAGGGAATTATAAACAAAATGAAAAAAAATATAATTAAAGAAGTGCAGTTAGCTGCGTTAGTCTGAAATCATACAAGTGTGGAAAAGTAGGGCTGGAAGGTCATCTAGACCAACCCTGCCTGATGCAGGATCATCCCTACCCAAACCATCCTATGCAAATCCATTGTCTAACTTCTTAGCAAAACTACACAATCTATCCTGACAGACACAGAACTCTAACCTACCACAGGTAAAGCAGGGGGACCACAGCAGCCAACATCCTGCTTCTGTAAAACGTTTAATATACGCTAAAGAGATCCCAAGTAAAGGACACACCCCACACTACAGAGGAGGCAACCCCACCCCCCACAGTACATACCAATCTGATCATGGGGTAAAATTCTTTTCTGACACCTTTAGCCAGGAACCTCCGAGTTTAAGTCCCAGCAGAAGCAAAAAGAAGTAAAAATCTAATATAGCATTTCTAATCATATCGGTGTCTACCACTGTTCATAGATTTCATAGACGTTAGGGCGGGAAGGGACCTTGGGAGATCATTGAGTCCAGCCCCCTGCCCCAAGGGCAGGAAGTCAGCTGGGGTCAAAGGATCCCAGCAAGATAAGCCTCCAAATGCTTCTTAAAGGAGTCCAGAGTAGGTGCTTGCACCACCTCTGGAGGAAGCCTATTCCAGGCCTTGGGGACTTGGAGAGTAATGAAGTTTTTCCTTATGTCCAGCCTAAAATAGTCTTGGAGGAGTTTGTGACCATTGGTTCTTGTCATCCCTTAGGGAGCTTTGGTGAACAGATGTTCCCTCAGATCCTGATGCACACCCCTGATGTACTTATAGGCTCTATTTCTGATCTGAATTGGCAATGCTGAAAAATCTCTACCTTCCATTCATTCTTGTATGAGGTCAATTTACATCAGTCACAGTATAATGATTAACAGAATTTACAGCCATAATATCAACAAGCCAACACATAACAGACTTATGTTTCAATGGCCCTAATCTTTTCCCTATAGCAGAGGTTTTTAACCTTTTTGGATTAGTGTATCCCTGGCAGCCGGATGGCCAGGCAGGCAGTGCCTGTGTGGCAGCACACGCGCAGCGACACAGGATGATGTATGGCGGTTGTGGCAGCACACGCGCAGCGACACAGGATGAGGCATGGCGGGGCTCCATCCCCACCCACGCTTACCCCCTAGGGCCTTCTCAAGTACCCCTGGGGGTACACATACCCCCAGTTGACAAACTCTGCCCTATAGCTTGGAGTTGATCTGAGGTAAATGGAGTGGTGGTTTGAACAGTCTCTGTTTGTCTTCTTACTCCTAGCCTCATAACCCCCTTCGTCCAAAGAGGAGCCATAGGTCCTGATGGTGTCACTCTAGGTTCCTTTGGAGACAGTCATCTTGGTGGTACCTCAACAGATCTGGTTTCCAGTAACAACAGTTCCTTAGTTTCAACCTCACGATCACAGTGAGTAAACAAGCTACAACTTATGCCACTTTCTAGATCACTACTAACCTCAGAGGTACTTCCAGCACCTTCTGATACATTGAAAGCATTCCACAAACCATAGACAGCTTCATCTCCAGGGCTTTACTAGCTTCCTTACAGGCACAGTGATCTACCTCCAGTGTACTAAATACTTCACTTTTTAGCTGGAAAGCTGCTTGCAAGTCAAGTGCCTTGCTATACCATGCTTCCTTCTCCCTTTCTACACAACAAACCTCCTGTTCAAATTTATGTATGTGCTTAAAATCTACAGTATGACTAGTGTCCTTCCATGAATTGGCCTGGAGGGTGCTAATCTGGTTTTTCAAATGTTCAATTTCCAAATCTTTTTCCTCAGTAATCTCCTCTACTGATTTTTCAAACCAATCTGCATCCTCAATGCATTAGTACACTCAACCTCTTGTTTGGCTTTCCTTGACATCTCACAGTTGCATGCAAAAATACCCATGATGCTGGCCTTTTTAAGCTGGTAATGTATACATACTTGCTACTCTCCTTTCTTACTCCTCTCCTTTTATAAACGTTCTCAGTACCCCTAAGGCTAGCAGCATCCCAAAAGTGCAACTCTAGAAGTGGGAAGTGCCAGAAGTTCTTTTTCAGTATCACCAGCTCCAATCAATCCTCGAACTCCCTAACTATGGAGTGCATGCTTCTGACACTTTCATCAGTAACCAACTGCATGTCTACCACAGCTCACTACAATAACAATAACTACCAAAAAAATTAAAAAGTATCCCAGAAATCCAAGCACCAAAACAACGTCAATGTCCTATTAACCTTTTAATGACCAACAAGAAACTAACGAAACTTCTGTTACTATAAGACCAGTTAATATGTTAGTTTGTTAATGTGGTTAGTCTCAAGCTTGATAATGAGGCAAACAAAGTGCTAATGGTTTAGTAAAATTAACTCCTTACTTATCCACCCAGGGGTGCCAAACTATCGTGTGCTCAAATTTAAGATTTAGACCCAATGCGCCCATCTATACATGCATTAATGTGCTTTTACTAATGCACATTAAATTTACTACCTCCTATATGAGGCACTAAACACTAACTAAATTTATATCCTAGGTGGTGCAAGTGGAATTGGGTTAATATTAGGCTGACCATCTGTGACGGTGTCCCAAGATCCCAGACGGGGTGGGAGTGTAGCCTAAGTTTTGCTGAAGTTGGACACGCACACACAGAATCAAAATTAAAGATTAAAGTAGAAAAAGTGAAATTTATTAAGGTAATAAAATAGGGACTGGGTAAAAGAGAAGAGTGGAGACTAAAAAGGGATTATAACAGGGATACAAACAGTTTATCAAAATAGTGTAGAGATTAAATAGTATCATCAAAGAATATGAAACAGAAGCTAAACAGATCCCATACAGTCTGCATCAAAAAACAGCTGTTGATCCAGAGAGATAATAGCAAAGCAAGGAGGTCAGGGGAGACAGGCTGGAGCAAGCTGCTACTCTAGCTCTCCATGAAGCAGAGCTGCAAGTTTCACTCTAATTTACTGTCTACTATTGCTGACACAAAGCACACAAGGATCTCACCAACACACTATTCAGGCTAACAAGCACAAGCACCTCACATGAACACACCACATCACACCAACACCTCACCAACACAGTAACAAACCTCAACGATGAAGATCTCATACAGACATACTCTCACAGAACCCAGGTGCAGTTAGACAGGCTCCATTTACTCTACTTTTCATCATTCAGTCCTCTGAGGTAAAGGGCCTGTCACTCAATGTCAATGAGACAGCTTCCAGTCATTTCACTCAGCTTACTCTCTCACTAGATACATTCAGCTGTCACTGAAATACAATTGCTCAAACTCAAACATACCTTTCCTGCTACTCAATCTGCACAACCACGTGTGCCCATGCTGTCTATGTAGGGCACCAGGTGGATTGGTTAAAAGTTCAGGTTCTTCTAGAGCAGGGGTGCCCACCCTTAGGGTCATGACCCCATTTGGGAATAATAAAAAATGGGGTCACAAAGACACTCGACAGTGTTGACTGATTATACAGGGATTTGGCTTTTTCGTTTGCTGCATAAAAATGTGGATTTTATCCTTTAAAGGAGAAAAGAGTGGGGAATGACAGAGTTCTAGCCTGCAAAGGGCTGCTTGGGGTTGGGGGGAGAGGGAGGAGGGCAATCAGGCAGGAGCGCCACATGCATGTGCACACGCACACGTACACATGGCAGCCAGGCAGCTTGGAGAACAGCTCTCACAGCTCCTTGCAGGTAAGCCTATGGGGGGAGGGCAGATTCAGGCCCCCATGGGGAGGGAGAGAGTGGAGCAGGGCTGGGGGTAGGGGTGCTGCTCAACCAGGCTGGTACATGGGACCCAGGACTGGGGTGGGAATGTGGGACCCAGCTGGTAGAGCAGGATGGAGCCACAGGTGGCTCATTTAGGGGCCGCCAGGGTGGCTGGCACCCTGCCACCAAGTGCACTCCCAGGGCGGGAGTTATGGGGTGGAGGAACATGCCTCCACAGATTAGTGCATGGGGTGAGGATGGATACGGGTTGCCTGCTGTGGGCTTGGGGCTCCCTGCCCTCCCCCTGGGGCCTCCGTGGTAGAGTGAGGTGGGGAGCCTCGGTGCCACTGCTGGCAGCCCCATGCTGGCCATGCCAGCATGGTGAGGCACCCCCTGCTTACCTGGCAGCAGCAGGGGGAACAGCTCCATAATACATGTTCAGATACTGTCAGCCTGCACTATAGAGATAATACAAGCAATTTGTAGTTCTTCAACATCCCAGGATGCACTGCTCCCAGCCCCCCACAACTTCCACTCCAAAGGTCAACTTGTCTACCTATCTGAACTCTACTGCCTATGGGGGTGGTACCAATCTCAAGGCAACACCCCTGCCCAACCCAGGGGAATAAGATACTGGCCCATAAGGCACCACCCGAAGCACCTACTGAACACCTCAAGGTTCGCTGAGGCTTGCCACTTTGGCTCGAGTGCTCCAGTGCAAACAGGAATCACTTAGCTTCAGAAACCTAATCAAACCAGAGCATGTCCTCCATGGAACAGTGCGGGAGGGCCGTGAACTGGACTGGGGATGAGCTGCTTCACCTCACAATCTGGGACAAGGAGAGAACCATCACCACTAACACTAAAGGCAAGAAGGCCAGTTGACAAAATCAGGTATTCTACAAGTGCATTGCAGCTCAGATAGTGGCTTGAGGACATCAGTGGGACTGGCAGCAGATCTGCACTAAAATCAAGTGCATGAAGTTACAGTATGTTCAGGGCAGGGATGCCAGCAAGGTCTCAGGTATTGCCAGGACTGTGCTCCCCTACCATAAGGAGTGGTTGAGGATCATCAAAGTGAACTACAGTGTCGCTTACCACCACATTATGCATTGCTTACCCCCAGGTCTGGTGCAATGCAACAGTGACAATGAAAACAATGAGAGAGTCCTCTCTTTACTGCCTGCTATCAAAGCAGCCATGGAGGAGGATGTGGATGCCTGCTCAGTGGATGTGTTCACCACCCAGCCCCAGCCCCAGCCCCAGCCCCAGCCCCAGCCCCAGCCCCAATTAGACAGCTCAAATGAGACCCTCATGGAGCTAGTGAACATGGAAGTACCAGTGGCTGGAAAGTTTCAGCAACCCCAATGGGAAGGGTAACTGGTGGAGTGACTAGGGACTCTGGGATGGCTCAGGGGTGACTCACAGTGGGGGTCACCCGCCCACGTGCCTGCACCCCAGCACTAGGTGGGCAGTACTATAAAAAGTTACCTGAACTTCAATGATGAGATGCGAAGATGGTTCGGGGTCCTATTTCTCCCATCCAGCTCCCAAGTAATGCTGATTCAGATCTGCTCACAGAGATGCAGCTATTGAGCTCCTTGAAACCACCTGGCTCAGACTGGGGGGCATGCTTCCACACCATAGCATCTCCAAGGACCCTTCCAGCCAGCAGGGAGACCTGTAGATAAGGGAGTTGGGTGGACCCAAAACCACCCCCAGGATATTTAGCACAGTTTATTGGAAGAAATAAAGTTTGCACAGTTAAGAAATGTATCACTTCGTACCTCCTGTCCAGGCCTCAACTTGACCCACAACCCTGACTCACCCAGCAGCCTGTGCCTTGGTTTCCCCCTCTCAGCCAGACCTCATAAACTCCCAATACAGGACCCAAGGTGCCCTGTGAATCTCCTGGTGCTCCATTCCTCAGTCTCCCTCCTCCATTTCATACTGCGCACATCAGGGAGCATTAAGCCCAAAAGTTAGTGCAAAATATGTCTACTGAAGTTTTGGAAAAACACATTAAAAAGGTACAGGGTGGTGAATGAAGAGTTCACAAGCACTCAGAGGTCCCCTGACGCTTCTCCCATCCCACAGAATGTTGTCCCAGAAAGTAGTCAGCCAAGGTTACCCTGATCAGAATGGTCTATCGGTGGCTTTGTCCAGGACACTCAGCTGGGAAGGCAGCTTTGGCCCAGGCACCATTCAAAGTACCAGGGGTTTCCTACCCATGGGTTCATTCAGAGAAAAGCCAATTTTCAGGATGGCTTCACCCTTCACATATGTTGTGAAGGATGCAAGCAGTAGTCATTAAGCTGGGAATGTTCCTCAGCCTAAAATCAAGGTGAATCCCCCAGAGACCTCCAGTGCACCTTAGGTACATTCCCCAACCTGCTAACAGCTACTTGATCCATAAATGAAGTGCTCCTCCATGAAGTCCAGCTGGCTGACATATGGCTTCATGAGCCAGAGACGCAGTGGGTCCTCAATAATCAATGTGGGGAATAATCAGTAGGGCTGTGCGAAATGGCAGTGTTTTGTTTCGACCAGTGTTTCTATGTTTTGACGGAACAGCATTCTGTTTTGAATTTTGTTTCTATTCCAAACAGCTGTTCTGTTCCGTTCCATCGAAACAGGGTCGAAATGGCAAAACTGTTTCGCTGTTTCACCAATAGGATATAATGGGGAAGGACAAACAGACTGTAACATTGTCATTTCTGGCCTGATTTGGATGAAATTTGCAGGAATGGTAGCCTCTTCTGAGGGCATGAATGCTGGCAAGTTTCAAGGAGATAGGTGCAGGGGTTTGGGGAAACTGCACCCCAAAATCTTGAAAGTAAAACTCATGTCACGTGTATGTGTTAAGCCACAGCGAGGTCAAAACTGCAGGTGTACTAGCCCCTGTAGAGGCCACAAAGCCTGTCAAGTTTCAAGGAGATAGGTATAGCGGTTTGGGGGAAACTACTTCAAGCTGCAGACAAGTAAAACTCGTGATATGGATGATACTGTGTGTGTTAAGGCGTGAAAGCTATGGGTACTGTATTCACATACTTTTGATTGATCATAGTCATCTTTCACAGACCCCTTAGACATAGTCTACAAACCCCCATAGGTCTGCAGACCACAGGTTGAAAACCACTGATCTAAAGTCAACTGCAATTCACAGTTGTAGTTGAAAAGCATGTTTATGAGTTTAGTTTGCAAAATGTATGCTACCTATTGAATAACACAGGCTGAACAGACATCTGCTTGAGTCACTACAAAAGTTCAATAGTACACAGCAAAGTAGAAGAGCATGCATTGATCAGAGGATTCACCTATAACACAGCCCATTCACTGTATGAAACAGGGCTCAGGGATTATATGGAAGTAAGATCACAGGCAACACCATGATGCATATATAAGTGTGCTTTACTTCTTTCAGAGACGGGTCTATGTACTTCACTTCATCAACCTCCTGTCCTGGATACAAAAAATCATGGACTAAATATAGACATTAGATTTATGACACATTATAACCTGCCTGACATCTGACTCCCCAGGTACCTCTCCACTATTCAGCTGCTACATTCATCCCCCTTCTCCACACCTCATCTCTGCCTGTCTCTCACCTACTGACTCCTCAATTTACATCTTCACTGACTGCCTGTCTCATGCATACCAGCCCAGCCTCTGGCTTCTTTACTATTCATTCCATCTAGGAAGAGCACACACCAACTGCAGATACTTCTGACAAAGGGTTTTTAAACCCAAAAGCTAGCCAAAATGTTTTCTCCCAACTATTTAAGTTGGTCTAATAAAAGATATCAGATTCACTCAAAGAACCTTGTCTGCCTATGTCCTTAGACCAACACAGCTACAGCCTATACCCCTTTACTTCTTTCAACACTTCTTAACTGCACATTTTTACCAGGCTAGATTAATCTTGCTATTGAACTGAGATATCGTTATCCTAATACATCTGAGAACTGTGGCATAATAAATATATACAAGAGAATATAATAGAAGTCACATACTAAATGGCTTAGAGATTCCTATTTATAATAATCTTTTTAGATGGCACTACTGTTATTGGCAGAGTATTGAGCTAGAATAAATTACAGTATCTTGAATTAAGGTTTTATTTTATATTAAGAAATAGGACACTGGATAGGATGATAAATATCGTAATGTATGTGTTTAAGTGATCCTAATTCTAAATTAAATTAAAAGGAATGAGAGGCAAGTATTTCTTAGGGCAGTATCTTTTACTGGATCAGCTATGTAGTTGGGATAAAGTTAGATAAGCTTTCAAATGCAAGACATTCTTCTTCAGGTCTCTGAACACATGAAACCAGTTTAGGCTTGATTATTTATGTAGGACTTCCTGCTTCTAAATTGTCTACTCAGGGGGATCACTCCCATCTCTTAATCGGGTGGACCTATGAGCATCACCTAACACTGTGAACCAGCTGGGATCAACCAATGTTTCCCAGCAAAATACCAACACCTGTTAATAAGGTAGATCAACAAAGTTGTAGCTGACACCAGTTTAAATCAGTTAGCTTGTTTTTAGACAACAAAGAGGTAA